>NW_022196906.1:110326438-110333637 GCF_008632895.1 Mastomys coucha | reverse complement strand
AGAGAGAGAGAGAGAGAGACAGAGACAGAGACAGAGACAAAGACACAGAGACAAAGAGAGACAGGGACATAAAGACAGAGATGGAAGCTAAATTTGTTCCATCACAGTAGTATCGCCAAATGTGTGTGAAGAGATCATGCTGGAGCTCTCTATCAGGGTCCTAGACGTTTGCTTCCCAGCTCTGTGCCAGAAGGAAGCAGCATCCGTGTGTAATTAGGGAGAGCCATGATTTACACATTAATGAGCAATGAAATGTAACCCACAGAGGGGAGAAGAAACTGTGGCCAGCTAATAAGTGTCTCTATTTATTAAAGCTAAATAATCAACCTACAAAACAGATCTCAGCCCTTTCCAAACAGGGCCGGGCAGTTACATCTGGCATCTGCTCCATGGGAAATACACAGGGGAGCTTAAAGAACTGAGCCATGGGAAGAAGAAAGGCCATTGAAGACAACAGTAAAACATTTCTCTGATACATCCCGAACAAGGGGGAAGATAATGGTGAAGAAAATGGAGATGCAAGAGCCATGGGAAAAGGGAAAAAAGTGAAATTCACCTTTTCAACTCAGCCTTCATGCAGGAAGATGATGGGAAAATTTAAATTTCAAAGCCACGCACAAAAACTTGGTGAACAACCTTGATGGAAAGTCCCTAGCAAGAGTACAGAGACTTTAATGCCTCACCAAATCAAAAGAAACAGGCCAGCAGCCCCTGGAAGAATTCATCCTCTCCTGGTGGCAACTTTGTCGAAAGTCAGTTCTTTTGCTAGAAATGATGAAATAAATACTATTTCTGCCTTTGAGAAGTTTTAGTGAAGAAGTAAACTACACACACATGCGCACACGCACATTAAGAAGCAACTGGCTTTGAGAGGATCCATCTCTTTGAATCTCTGACGACTTATGCTTGCATTCTAAACAACAGTCTGCAGTGTAGGGTGTTGGAGATTTCAGAAGGAAGGTCCCTAGCTCCTGAATAGGTTCCATTGGATTCTCTTTGCTTCTTATCTGAAGGAAAGCTTGCAAAACAGGTCAAGACTGAAGCTCACACAGGCATCAGCCTGGGTAACCACAAGGATCTGTCTCCTGCCCTCTTTAGTCCCCAGTCTCCTTTGTTCTTTTCCTCTCCAACCACCCTCTCCTTGCTTTCAACATTATGGAGCAAAGTCACAATGATGAAAGAGTCCTTGTGTTTGGAAAGCTTATATTCAGGCAGATCTGTGCTCTGCTTCCTTGTGGGTGATGGGGAAATGCAGGAGCAACCCTCATGCCTGGAGGCAAAGGGAGAGATGGAAGCTAGGGAGAGCAGGACCAGTGAGAGACTCAGGCTTCGTAGAGTAACAACATTCAAGTCGTGTGGGGCCTCCATGAGGACTTGGTTCTCATGATCTTATCCCTTCTTTCTGTCTGGTACAAGATAATGGACCGATAGTGCTGGATAAGACAGGGGGCGAATGAAGCTTTCCAAGCACCATGGCTGTCAGTTGTGGCTGAACACTGTAGCAGCCTGAGGAGTTTTCAATGCCTTTCATTTAAATGACAGCTATACATCATTACATGCTCTCATGTAAGTCACTTCAATGGAGAATTCGGTCTCAAGACCCCTATATACAGACTGCATGCCACAGGCAGATCATTAAGAACTTAGGTCATGAAAGGATCTCTCGGTGGGTGCATGTTTGTTATGCAAGCATGACAACCTGCATTCAGATCCTTGCACCCAAGTGAAAATCCAGGTGTAGCTTACATAACCAACACCACCACCACTGGGGCAGAGGGAACACACAAAGATCAATGGGACTTGCTGACTGCCAGCCTGGCTCCAGGCTCAGACAGAGAGACTCTGTCTCAAGGGGTTAGGGTAGAGGGTGATAGAGCAGGACACACAATGTCTTCCTGTGGCCCCCATGTGCAAAGGTACAGACACTACACACATATATACCAGAGTGGGGTGTAGCAGTGAGAAGAAATGAGGATGGGAGTGAGGGAGGGAATGTGGTAAAAAGGTAACCTATGCACTTTGGGAAGGGCTAACACAGACAAAGTCCTTTTCTCTTGCTTTGAGGAAAAATAGGACTGCGGGACTATTTGTCTGGCCTACTCTGGCTCCACTGAATCTAGTGGTGCAAATTCTGTAGCAAAGCAAGCCCAGATTGTTGTGGCAGGTAAACATTAGGGATGGACTTCCTTACTCTGAGCAAGGAAAGAACTAGGGGTATCAAAAGCCCCCACGATGGCTTCACTGAAGCAGCAACCTTCAAACCAATTCTGTATTTTAGTCACAGTTTACTCCTAAGAGTGTGGCTAGGAAGAGAACATGTACAGAAGGAAGATGCTGGTTCAACTACAAGCAGCTCTCTGTCCTGACCTCCTAAGGGGTGTGGGAGCAACTGAAATTCTACCCCTCTCCCTCTTCCTAAGGATCTCTAGGAAAAATTATGGATCTTCTCCAGGATCCCCACTGACAGTTGCCCAGGGATGTGTTAACTCTTCTATACTGTACTTCTAGGCATGCGGCAGAAGGAAAGCTGGGCAGCATGCTGGAGGTGCAATGTGTGTGGTTGGGGTAAGCTGCTAGCAGAACTGGGTGAGTTACAATTTAAATGGAAATGTGCTGGTGAAAGAAGAAAAACCACAGAGAGGCTGTGAGGATGAGGGCAGGAGAGAGAGGCGTCCAGAGGCATCTGACTCACCTACCTTCAAGGTCCCTCCTCCTGGGCTAGCAAGACTCATTTCCACTTATTGCAGGGCATATTAAGAACTGCATTCTACTCCCAGCAGTAGAAAAGATCCACCTGCAGGACAGCCAAGGGTCAGGGACACAGTGAAAGAGAGTGCGGAGAGAATGGAAAAGCTGGAGGGTGGGGAGGAGAGCTGTGACACGCTGTGCCGTGGACATGTCACGGCTGTTGCACTTACAAACTCAACTATGGGTCTCCCTTCTCCACAACCCACAAGGACGAAAGGAGCATTTGATGAACAGGATTTTAGACTGCTCATGAGTACAACTGAAAATGATGGCATTCAGACATCAGCTTTGGGGAGGCAGATCAACTTTATTTGGGGTGAATCAAGGGTTATAAAGTTTTTGGAAAGGAGGTAGGGATATACAGGGTGGTCAAAGATCATTGGCTGAAGGCTAAGGTCTGAGAGAACTCATTAGCATGGGGAGGCATTCCAGGAATCTCTTTGCTTGCTGAATGGGTTCTTATCAGGGTAAAGGTAGCCTAACCTGTAATCTAAACAAGGTTACAGGACATTCTGAAGGTACAGGGTGTAGGAGTTTCAGGCTCCCCAGAGAAGGTCAAAAAAAGAGAAGCCATGCTGACCAAGAGAGTCCACCATCTTGCACAAAGTTCAGGGCTTTCCAGTGATGACAGACTTCCACCTAAGTCCGTAGGGTGACACTCTATTTCTCTGGTTACTTTCACACAGCTTGCACAAGACCAAGCTAGTTAAAATTCTCAACATGGATGAGAGTGGGCTAACAAGGCTTCCACTGTAGCTGAAAAGCTATTGGCAGTTGATGATTGCAAGGGAGGGGAGAGTCACTTTGAGGTATGTCCACTGGCTTTCCAAGCTCCAGAGGATGACCGCACACCCATGCACACGTGCACAGAACTATTGGACTTAGTGAATTAAAACAGCAAATTCATAAATAAATAGAAAGTCATAATATTGGGCGGGAGCTGTGTCTTGGGAGGAATCTGGGGTGGATATGATCGTGACACATCATCATATCATAAATGTATGAAAATTTCAAAGAATGAATACAAATTTAAAAAATAATTGCCTTTCCTAAGCCAGATATGGTTAATTTCTTAATTTCTGGACACACACTCAGACTTGGGAAGTAAAGGCAAGAAGATCTGGAGTTAAAAGTCAGGTTTCACTAAATATCGAATTTAAGATCTGATTGGACTACATAAAACCTTGTCTCAAAAACAACAAGCAAACAGTGTCCTCTAATAAAAGCAAAAAGAATTACCCTCTCTTATCAAATCTACCACTCACTGCTCCTGTGTTAGAGTCCATGTTTTAGACTCTGTCATTATCTGATGTGTTGCAATCTGAGCGCAAGCAGAGAGTATACAGAGCCATGTACCTCTAGTCTGCAGTAGACAGTTTCCCCATAGCTTCTCGTAGGGATTTTGGTGCATTCTTTGGATGCCACACTGTAAAGCTGTTGCCCCCTTCAGGACTCATGATAAGTAATGCAACAACCTTCTGCTTTTTATGAGTGAAGACTATATGTCCCATGACACCATGACCCAGTGATGCTTAAAAGTGCTAGTATGCACGTGGAGACCCACACGATGGGACATGGCACCCCAAAGGCTGAGTCTTGCTCCATTCAAGCTCTTCCTTCACATCCCAGATAAACAGCTGTTGAAATTCAGTGTTTGACTCCTGGCTCAACCTTTGTCAGAATCAGGACTGTTAGATACAGACTAATGCTTGAGCTTTTCACAGATCAAAATCTCTCAGTGATTTGTCCAGCATCATAGACAGGCAAACTGGGCTCCCAACCACATGTGATTTGTTCAGTGTCATAGAAAGGCAACCCCGGTTCCCTACCAGTTGTCTTCAGGGACCAGGAAGGCCATGTAAGTGAGTGAGACTGGAACTAGCACCTAACTACCAGGAACTGAATAATATCCATCCTATCCAGGGACATTTAATATTTATTATTTCTAAATACTCTCTGACTGAACAAAACAACATAAAATATAAGCTATTTACTGGCAATATATACTAGATTATAGAAATGAATTATTATTATTATTATTATTATTATTACATTTTTATTTTTATGTCCTACCATTTGAATTATAAGATTTAAATAACAGTCTCTAGGCTATTATTCATTCAATCATCAACACATTCATTTTATTTCTTTTTAGTTATTTTTTTGTTTCATCAGCTAACAGGACATTGGTTTATTTTGTCTCTGCCCCTTGTTTGTTGATATGTGTAAATATATATGTATATACACAAATACACAAATTACATGCATCTCATGATGCATTTTGATATTCCTCAGGCTCTTAAAGATTTGAATCTGCCTTAAGTAGCTCTGATAGTTCAAAGACAGTTTAGTTGGGTATAAAACCATGAGCCATACATACAAGAAATGGGTCTGTGGCCACAAGAAAATGATCACATAATTGAAAGGACTTTAGCAAGGCAAAAGTTTTTACTTCTAAAGTAAGGTGCCTTTCTGGGCCAAATCATGAGAAAGTGGGCAATCAAGAGAAAAGATGCAAGTGCCCAAAGAGCTCCTTCATTGGTACGTAGTTCATGCTTGAACTACATCCTCTCCCCGGTTCTATTTAACTAGATAGTTTATTGGTAGTAAATATTAGGGAGTTGTTGTTGTTATTAAAACATTAACAAGTCCTAAAACTAAGCTGCAAACTTTACTTCTATAACCATAGAATTTGGAGCTGTAAGAATTTTCTTTATTGAGATTTTTCAAAAGTGGAATCTCAAAATTCCATCTGCAGGAGTCTCAACTTCTGAACAATTGACATGGGGGAAAAAGAGCATTCAAAGTAAAAGGAGTTACTCATCATTTAAAAACAAAACAACAGACGTGGCTTTTGGCTTACACTCCTTGGTAATCTTCGAACTCTCAGGGACTGCTTGCCTTGAATATAGATGTCCTTGGAAATCAATGCTTGGTTTTAAGAATTAGAATCCTAGCACTCAAAAGGCTGAGGCAGGAGGAGGATCAGCATATGTTTGAGATTAGCCTAGACTACACAGTGCGTTAGGAGGGCCTCTCTCACAAACATAAAATTAAAAGGCATAATCACTACTAGCCACCAGAGGGCACCACAGACTACAATCTCCTAGCCTTCCATGGGCGTGGACACATAAATAATGAGCTAAAGTTATGGCTATTACAAATCCTATTTTTACATCAATAAGAGAATTTTTTGACACCCACAAGTGAGTGTTATTGATTTCCCAGCAAGGTCAGATTTGTTTTAAAGACTTTAACATATCCCTCACTGGTCTGTTATTTTTATTCTCCAGGTAGAAGAGAAAGATAAAAAAAAAAAACAAAAAACAAAAAAACAAAAAAACTTAATCCCCTATGCATTTCTACATTTCCACAAAGTTATTTATTTAGAAGCCAGTTGGTGGAACACTACACAGACACATAACCCAGTGAGGAAATAGCCTACAATTTTGCCAGGTGGAATCCATGTGGGAACAAATATTAGAACTGTGGTTTCTGTAGACACATTAGGTTCTTATTTCCAAGGAAGCCACAGGAAGGAAAGCCTGTTCTTCCAGATGGGTCTCTAATACTAGAAGTGGAGTTTGGCCAGCTGTTTCCAGTCATGCATTCAGAAGCTTCTTCCTGCCTCATTCTCTGTTGACAATTGAGTCTTTGTCCTGAGTCTCTGATGATGATGTCCCCACAGCCCTTCAGTGTGCCTCCTGCAAACACTGGGCCTCACACACAGATTTTCTTTCATCCCTTTGTGTTCTAAGAGCATGTTTTATGAACTGCAAACTCTTTGCAGTCCTCAGTGAGTAATTAGTTAGGCACCTTGTTGGTGAAGTATGGCTCCCACGGCTGTTTCTAACTGGCTGATTCGGGATGAAAAAGTGCATTTGAAAATGGAATTCCACTTGAAATTCATGGATGGGGGAAGACCACAGCTGACCATAATTCCTCCTGCAAAGAAAACGTGTTTTCCAAGGCTTCAGATACAGCTTGGTCTGCAAAGTGTTTGATTTGAACACCTGAGGCACCCAAAGTCCAATTCTAAAAACTGGGTGTAGTAGCATGCACCTGTAATCCCAGAGCTGGGGAGGTGTAGACACTGGATCCCTAGGCTCGTGGACCAGCAAGCCTACCCAGAATGGGGAGGCCCAGGTCCCAGGGAAAGATCTCAACTCAAAAAATAAGGCTGACAATGGTAGAGGAAGGGTATACAGGCTGACTTCTGACTTCTACATGCACATACCTATATATGAACCATACCAGGAGGAAGGGGTAAAGCAAGGAAGCAAGAAAGGGAGGAAGTAAGGAAGGAAGCAGAAAGGAAGGAAAGAAGGAAGCAAGGAAGGAAGGAGGCAAGGAAGCAAGGAAAGAAGGAAGGAAGAAAGAAAGAGAGAGAAAGAAAGAAAGAAAGAAAGAAAGAAAGAAAGAAAGAAAGAAAGGAAGGAAGGAAGGAAGAA
>NW_022196906.1:110308778-110325937 GCF_008632895.1 Mastomys coucha | reverse complement strand
TGAGTCCTACGTTTAGTTGATTAATGTTCCTGGACTTAAAGTTGATTCCTGGTTTGCTGAAGTATCTGTCATCCCTCACTTGAGTAAACATCGCGAGTTAGCATCTGCCAAGTGTTTCTCAGAGGGGAAAAGCCAATGGCTTACAGGGCAGGGGTGCAGCACCACACTGCAGCCTGGAAATGTCCTTAGTTTTTTATAGTTCTGGAATGAGACCAACCCAGATTCTTGCCCTTGAGCTCACTATAGGGAAGAATTTGGAAATGAGCCAGTGTGAAGTAGAGTTGTAGTTTACTAAAAGAAAATGTTAATGTAGACCTGAGAGATACTACAAAGAGAGGCACTCAGAAGGAAGGGGAGACATGCTTGAGGGAGTGTGGGGCTGGGCCTTTCAAAGAAGAGCAGAGTTTAAGTGTCTCCATGATGACCCTGTATAGGGGTTTAGAAATTTCTAGAATTTCATTGTTCAAGATATTTCTAGGGACCCTCCACTCCTCTCCATCGGTGGTTTTTCTTTTAGATAACTGAGATGAGGGTGTGGCTCAGAGGTGCTTTGAAGGTGGCCATAATCAAACAAGACAAGACAAGGCCATTGCAGCTGAACAAGGTGCTCTGCTGTAAAGAGGGAATACGGTGGCATTCTTAGAAAATGTCAGCTTCATGCCTGGAAAGAGAGGAGGACCTTAAGCCACAGTTGTCAACTGTGCTGGAACCCTTGATTCTCAGATGGTAAGAGGCTCCAGCAAGACTCTAGAGGGATGGATCCTTTCCCTCTACATGTCCTCCGAATTCCCCTGCATTTCCATCCTCTCTGGGTACTGTAGCATTGATAAGGAGAACATGGCCAGGGCCTTAAGCAACCCACCAAGTTCTCTGAGACCGCTGGACATTGCTTCTATTATCATACATTGTTCATGACAATCTCATACATTCTCATCCCCCCTTGTGGACCCTCCCCCCCAGAAGCCAATAAAGGTAAAGGCTGTAAGAAAAATATTTTATAATAAAAAACAAGTTACCAAGTCATTTAAATATGGCAGCACACTGCATGTGTGTACTCAACACTCCTGACTTCCCCCCAGGCTGCTCTACACACGCCTCATTATGTTTTCCTTATTCTAATCCCACCCAAAGCTAGATGGTTTTATGTCCCCTCAGAGTGGAAGCCTTTCTAAAAAAAATTAACTGTGTGAATTGATAGCCACCAGATGTGTGACTAATTTAATGGGAAATAGATTCTCAAACCAGGATCCCCCAGAAACATCATTCATAAAGATTGACAAGTTGTCACCAACAATTCAAAACTCATGATACAGACTCAGACCAAGGTAAAGCATTGTGTCCTTTAGTGGAGAGGAAGCAGTGGTATTTGTGCTAATACATGATATTGAATGACTTCTTGTGGGCACGTGCAACCAGGGAGAGCTGGCCTGGAGCAACAGTGAGATTAAGACACCACCAACCCCCCCCCCCCCCCCCCCCCCCCCCGCAAATTTCATCCTGAGACTAGCAGGAATTAGTACTGGTCTCTCCTTGCTCTTAGTCTACATGCTCTGGTGAATGACCTCTCCCTCCCCGGTGTCTGAGGACAGTCATCCTGCCCAGCAGGTTCATGGAATGCCTCCTTATGTAAATGAAACATTCCTAGCCAATGATGTTCACCCATTCTGAAAACCCCTACCCACTCCCATTGGTCTGTATAGTCCTTGTTCACCTCAAATGAAGTTGAGCTGTTCTAACTGAAGCTGTTCCTGGAAGTCATACTGTTCTGCTCATGGCTGTCCAAACTTTGCCCCCACGCCTCCTCCCTTACCTTCGTGGGCCTGTAGAAGAGGGAGACCCACAACTGCTGTGTGTGTCCATGTGGTGCATGCACCTTAGCAAGCTCAACTCACACTTTCTCCTTATTTTCTCCTTCAAAGTACTAGAGTCATGGTGGGGGTGGGGTTTTGTTTGTTTATTTGTTTGTTTTTGGTTTTTGTCTTGTGTGTCTTGTTTTACCCATTCTTCCCATTTCACTTCCTCTTCAGCACCCAGGCATTTGCTAAAATTACAGAGGTAAGGCTACAGTGCCCTTCTAGTTTTAGAGGTCAGCGGAAGCCTGCCTGACCTCTGATGCCTTCTTCAATTTCTCTTTCAGTGTCTCAAAGTTTTACCATACAAGTCTTTCATGCGTTTGGTTAAAGTTACCCCAAGGCATTTTCTGGGACATTGTGAAAAGCTTGTTTCCTGCATTTCTCTCTCAGGCCATTTGTCATTTGTGTATAGGAAGACCTGATATTTGTGGATTAAATTTGTCTCCTGCTACTTTGCTGAAGTAGTTTCCTGGTGGAAATTTTTAGGGCCACTTAAGTTTATAATCATATGCAAAGAGGATGCTGTGACTCCTCCCCTTCCTGTTTGTATCCTTTTCTGTTTTCCAGTTGCTTCATTGTTCCAGCTAAGATTGCACTAAGTACTGTACTGAGCAGGTTTCAGGAGTGGACAGCCTTGTCTTGTCCCTGGTTTTAGTAGCAATACTTTGAATTTCTCTCCATTCAGGTCGTCTTTAGCAGTGGGCTTGCTGTAAATCGCCTTTATCATATGGAGGTTTGTCTTTTGTATCCCTCATCTTTCCAAAACTTCTATTATGAAAAGGTGTTAGATTTTGTCAAAGGCTATTTCTGCATCTCTTGAAATGATCATGCAGCTTTGGTCTTCCACTCTCTATATAAGATGATTTACGTTTATACATATTTATTGCCATTCCTTCATCTATAGGATGAAGAGTTCTTGATTGTGGAGAATTTGAATCATCTTTCTTCACCCTTTAGTTAATTTGGCTGAGGATTTGTCAGTTTCTTAAGTTTCTCAAAGAACCAGCTCTTTGTTTCATTGATTCTTCATATTGTTTTATTTGCTTGTTTCTATTTAATTGATTTCAGCCTTTTGATGTGTTCTTAGATTCAGTTTGCAAATATTTTATTGAAAAATTTTGTATCTATGGTCATAAGAAGAATTAGTCTTTAATTCCCCTTTTTTGGGGGGGTCTTTATGTGGTTTAGGTATCAGGATAACTTTGGCCTTATAAAAAGAATGGTTTGATGCTCCTTCTCTTTCTACTCTGTAGAATAATTTTTCAGGAGTACTGGCCTTAATTCTTAGAAAGTCTGGGAGAAGTCTCCACTGAAACCATCCGGGCCTGGCTTTTAGTTAGGACACTTTAATTACTGCTTCTGTTTCATTAGGTCTGTTTAAAATGTTTAGCTGATTTTGATTTAACTTTAGTAGGTGGTATATCAAGACAACTATCCATTTCTTTTACATTTTCCAACTGATGTAATATACCTTTTTCAAGTATGTCCTGTTTTTGTTTTTGTGAGTTTCCTTGGTGTCTGTTTTCATGACCCCTACCCTTTCCATCTCTGATTTTGTTAATTTGAATCATCTTTCTTCACCTTTTAGTTAATTTGGCTGAGGGTTTGTCAATTTCTTAAGTTTCTCAAAGAACCAGCTCTTTGTTTCATTGATTCTTCATGCTGTTTTATTTGTTTGTTTCTATTTGATTGACTTCAGCCTTGGGCTTAGTTATTTCTTGCATTGTACTTCTTTCAGGTGTAATTTCTTCTATATGCTCTGGAGCTTTCAGATGTGCTATTAAGTTACTAAGACTTTGTTCTCTCCCTCCCTCCCTCCCTCTCTCCTACTTCTCCCCCTCCCTCTCCTACTTCTCCCTCTCTCCTCTTCCTTCTCCCTCTCCCTCTCCTACTTCTCCCTCTCTCCTCCTTCTTCTCCCTCTCCCTCCCTCCCTCACCCTCTCTTCCTTCTCTCTCTCCCTCTCCCCCTCTCCCTCTCTCTCTCCCCCTCTTCCTCTCCCTTTTCTCCCTCTCCCTCTCTCCCTATCTCCCTCTCCTTCTCTCCCTCTCCCGGTCCCCTCCCCCTCCCCCTGTCCCTCCCTCTCTCTTTCATAGGCACTTCGTATCATGAACTGTCCCCTGAGAACTGCCTTCATTGTCTCCCATAAGCTTAAGTGTGTTGTATTTTCATTGTCATTTAGTTCTTAGAACTTTAATTTCTTTCTTGACCCAGTTTTTCATTCAGTGGCAAGTTGTTCCGTCTCTATGAATTTGTAAGCTTTCTGTTGTTGTTGTTGTTGTTGATATCCAGGAATAATCCATGCTGTTCAAATGAGATGCAGGATGTTATTTCAATTTTCTTGTATCTGTTGAGATTTGTTTTATGTTGGACTATGTTTTTAGTTTTGGAGAAAGGTCAGTGAGCTGCTGAGAAGAAGGTGTTTGGGTAAAATGTTCTGTAAATATCTGTTAGGTCCATTTGGTTTGCGACATCATTTAGCTTTAGTCATTCTCTGTTTAGATGCTGTCGGGATGACCCTATCTATTGGTGAAGGTGGTGTATTGAATTTACCCACTACCACTGTGTGAAGAAGGTCAATATGTGATTTAAGCTGAAGGAGTGTTTCTCTTACAAACTTGGGTGCCCTTGTATTTGGAGTGTAGATGTTTAGAATTGCATTATCTTCTTGGTGAATTTTTTTCCTTTGATGAGTATATAGTGTCCTTCGCTCTTTCTTTAGATTAATTTTAGTTTGAAGTCTATTTTGTCAGATATTAAAATGGCTACACTGGCATGTTTCTTGGGTCCATTTGCTTGGAATATCTTTCCCCACTCTTTTACCTTGAGGTGATGTGTATCCTTGATATTAAAGTGTATTTTTGGATGGAACAGGAAGATAGATTTTGTTTATTTTTTTATCTAATCTTTTAAGTTAGTCTGTGTCTTTTCATTGGGGAACTGAAGTTTATTTTTAAGTATGTCTATGTGTGTGTGATTTATTTTTCCTTTTCAGAGTATATTGTGCAAGTTAATTCTTTAAGTGACATTATTTAATAGATGTAAATCAAACCTATTCAATACACCAGAAGATTGTTTGTGCAGACAGCAAATGCTATTAATGCTAAGAAAAATTTGCCTTTGTTTACAAGCAAGAGAAAGCCCTGCTGATCAAAACAATGTCAGAGACTCGGTCCCTAGGTGCTCAGCCTCCTTCCCTTCCAGCTGTGTAGTGAATAGTTTCAGTGCGCTAGTGTGTGTGTCTGTGTGTCTGTGTGACTGTGTATGTGTTTGTGTGTCTGTGTGTCTGTGTGTGTGTGTGTGTCTGTGTGTGTGCCTGTGTGTGTGTCTATGTGTCTGTGTATCTATGTGTATGTGTGTGTCTGTGTCTGTGTGTGTGTATCTGTGTGTTTGTGACTGTGTATGTGTTTGTGTGTCTGTGTGTCTGTGTATGTGTCTGTGTGTGCCTGTGTGTGTGTCTATGTGTCTGTGTGTGTCTGTGTCTGTGTGTGTACCTGTGTGTGTGTGTATGTGTCTGTGTATCTATGTGTCTGTGTGTATGTGTGACTGTGTATGTGTTTGTGTGTCTGTGTGTCTGTGTATGTGTCTGTGTGTGTCTGTGTGTGTGCCTGTGTGTGTATCTATGTGTCTGTGTATCTATGTGTGTGTGTGTGTCTGTGTGTGTGTGTGTGTGTGTGTGTGTGTGTGATATTTTTGCATGAGGGTGCTATCTGAGGCTAGAGGTGTCAGGTCCTGCTGGAGACAGAGTTCTAGGCAGTTGTGAGCCATCTAACATGGGTGCTGGGAATGAACTTAAGTCCTTCACAAGAGCAGTACACACTCTTAACTGCTGAGCCATCTCTCAGCCCCCAACATTTGTTTTCCTCATAATAGTCATTCTGACTGCCTGCAATGGGATCTCAATGGAATTTAGATTTATGTTTCTCTGATGGGCAACACTATTTCATACATTTATTGACTTTTCCGGCTTCATCCTTTGAGAACTCTGTTGATGTCATTAGAATAGATGTTGATTGATGGCTTGCCTTTTTAAATGCCTGGCATGTACACTTCCAACCTTCACTTTCATAAGCTCCACCACCTCCATTTGACCTAACTCTCCTCTCTATCCATTCTCTGCCTCTTCATCTTCCTTGACCCTTCAACATCCCTCTAGGACCCATTTTCCCCAGTCACCCCTGTCTGACTCCCACTGCCATTTAAACTTGATTTTAAAATGTTGTCTCTGGTCCATACTTCTAAAATTCAGCCTCACAATTCTCTGTTACCAGCCTCCTGGCTGCCAGAATTACAGGCACACATGTGTCTACATGCAGAAGTTTGGGAATCTTCTGGTAATTGTGTTCATAGAAAACATGGGTGCCTTCAGTTTCACCCCTCCCTACTATCCTCTGTTCCTGAAAAAGAAACTGCTCTTAAGGAGTTCACCAATTTATTATTTATCTGGTTCCCTCATATTTCTAAAGATACTTGGTTTATTTATCTATCTATTTACTTTTAATTTATAGTTGTCTGGTGAGTTTCAGTTGTAGAAATGAGGATTTAGCTTGTTGGGTACCACACACCCACACAAATCTTCTAATTGGCAATAAAATTACGCTGCTCTTTTTAGTTAAATCAACCTTTATATTTATATTTTATAGGTCTGTAAATATTATGCAAATATGAGCCTCATTTGTACCCTGACATTGTTCTCATTTATTTTTATTTTTATGGGTGTTTAATAATTGCATCCATTTGTCACCTTGGTTTTATATATTATATATATATATATATATATATATATATATATCACAAATTTATCTCTGTGTCTTCAAAAATAACACTGATGTTTCTCTGCTATTTGAAAACACATTAGCTATTCAGTGAAATATATTTGGGGGTAATTTCCCTACTAAAGCTCTCTCCCTATTCACGTTCTAATTGGGACTATATATTTTTAGACTCCAAAATATATAAATACTTAGAACATAATAGCATGAAGAGAAGTAGACAGACACATGAATAGGCTATGTATCAGAGCAGATGCCTATGGCCAATAAATATGGAGAGAGTTTTTCCTCTCCATTGGGGAGTGGCAAAATTGATAACTTTAATGATGCTATACCCATTAAAAACTTAAGCTGGTCAATCATTTGGATGAGCGCCTTAGGATCTAGGAAGGGAGCAGTTATGTGTAATCTATACTTACAGAAACGTCCCTGTGCATATGAGCAGACCACTAAAAGGAGGCGTTTTGCCGAACTGTCATTAGTAGCTGCAGCCGGATCGAATCCAGCCACAACAGAAAAGCAAATGGGCAAGCATTCATGCAGTGCCTTACAACATGTGATTGAAGTCATCCAAACCTGTGGTGTTAGTTTGAATCTAAACTAAGAAATGCCAATTTCAGTAAGGTGATTATTCCTAAGAGACAGTGCTGGAAGGTGATACAATGTTGCAGTTTAGGGGTCTTTTCTCGGGTCTATTTCTTCTCCAAGTAAGGAATTGCCAGGCTAGGAGCTGGTAGTTATGGTACACAGCCAAAGTTTGTGAAAAATGAAAGTATTATTCCTCACGGCACAGAAAGACAGACTTCTCATGAGGGGCAGGATCCAGGATGTGGCCTGTCCACACTCTTGGAGACCCTGAGCTTTTTTCTGTCAGGAGCGATAAGGGGCAGGATTGGACTCCCTTTCTCTCTCCAACATGACAGGGTAGGATCCATTCTGCCTCTTGATCTGTGTGAGTGAAAGCATGAACCTGATTAGATGCTGTAAGGGTGAGAACCTTCAGATCTTTCCTGGAAAAGGCCTCCAAAAAGGCTAGCTTTGGGCAAGAACCAGGAAATGGGCCATTTGGGGAGGAAGCAGAAATAATTTAAAACCCCTGCTGGCTTTGGTCTTCTCCATCTCATTCTGCATAATTAAAACTAAATGGCCATCTGCTGGTCTCCTTCACAGTAAAAAAACGGTGAGAGTTTTACAGTGTGCATACTTTGTGAACTGGCATGGAGTCTTACAGGATATTTGAACCTGTTTTTAGTTAGGGTGTGCCTCAACCCTTAGCATACCCCTTTACTCCCGCTGGCTAGAATACACACACACCCTTAGTACTCACTCTAATCCCAGTGAAGGTTAAGTTAGTTTGTAAAAGGAAGCACCTATGTTTGAAAGTGATGTTTAATCGAGTGGCAGAAAGAGTGATGAATCAGAGAAAGATTTGACAGAATAGGATATGCCCAACTCGCAGGAGAAGAGAGGAAAGCGAAGCTCTTTAGGAAGAGACAGACAATAAAGGAGAAAGAGAATACAGAACAGGAATACAGTAGAACTCAGTGCAGTAGAGATGAGAGGGGGAGTGGGGCAGCACAGAGAGGGAGAGGGAGGTAGTGTTACCTGGAGAGTTTTACAGAGAAAGATTGAAGAGGGAACAACCTAGACACAGATGAAGACAGAATGAGCCAGAGAATGAGAAGGAGCCAGAAGATTAGAAAAGATTGCCAGAGTTAGTTTGAAGCCGAGCAGAGCAATTCAGAGGCTGAGAGAAAAAGCCAGATTGAATCAGTCAGCTGGAGAGGAGTTTGAGCCAGAACAGCTGAGGTGAACCAGCCAGAGAGAAGTCAGAAAGCGCTAGGAGGGGCAAGCTTGTTCAACAGTAAGTCTTGGAGGTTGAAAATATTCTAGGCCTAGATAAAATTATATGGAGGCTTGAAGCTTCCAGGACTAGGCCTAGGTTAGCAAATGGAAGAAGAAATCCTCAGAGACAACAATTACAGGAGAATAAAAATTACTTTTACATGCATATTATCAGGTACTTCATGCTTCTGACAGCATAGTAAGAGCTATTCTAGACAGGGTCTTCCATTGTGATGAATTGTACCACTATTGTATAAGATAAAATAAGCCTTTCTTGTTAAGTTTAAAATAAACATACTTTTACAATGGTGAGTATGTTAGATTATTCCTGTTTGTATTAACTATTCCATGATACAAGGAGAAGCCCATCATAGCTTTCCCATTCCTGTGATCAAAAAATGCCTGACTTAACGGGTGATATTCATTTTGGCTCACAATTTCATAGCATCATAGTGAATCTTGGCAGGCAAGGCTTGATGGAATGGCTCAGCTCAGGCAGAGAGAGTACAGCAGAGTCTGTCTGCTTACCTCACAGTGGGCCAGCAAGCAGAAAGCAAGGCTAGACCCTGGGGCGGGGGTTGGGGATGAAAGGCTGGAGAATCTTAGAATGTATAATGCATAACTTTTACCCAAAAGAGGGCATGGAAAACCTCTGCCACAAGCCAAAAAGGTGGAGTAGCTAGTTCCAGGGATTTGGCTAACTCAGAGCCTCAGGGCTCTGGTTCCCGATACCTGCCCCTCCTGAATGATCCACAACGAGGGCGGAACTAAGAATGAAGGTCTACTGAATATGTTTCCCTCCCTAACTGAATACCTTGGGTTGGGTCCCTCTGAAATTTTCCAGTGTTTTTGCCATGTTTCCTTGGTAACCCTCTCCCCGCCCCCAGCTTGTGGATGTTCCCTTAAATACCCTTTACTTCTTGTGTTCGGGGTCGAACTCTGGCCAGCATGGTCATGAGATCGACCCCGGTACCGGTACCCCCAATAAACCTCATGTGATTGCAGCAAGTTCGGTCTCTCGTGAGTCATTGGGTGGTGTCATCCAGAGACTTGAGTAAGAATCTCCCCAGATCTGGGGGTCTTTCAGGGAGAGAGGCTGGGCTACCACTTTCAGAAGAAGTATGGCTCCTGTGAGTAGGTCCTGCCAGCCAGCCCCACTTCATCAAGGCTCCACAGTGTCCCGGTAGTACCACTACAGGAGACTAAGCATGCTGAACACCAGCTTTGGGCACTCGTTGCAAATACACACCTTAACAAAGCTGAATCAAGAGAAAATATCGCAAGAAAGCATCACATGTGTGGACATAGTGTCAACAGAGGTTGGCTGACAGCATTGTTGGTAAGATTCCCTTTCGATGAGTCCCTAGAAACTTTCCTCATAAGCATTACGTGATTTGGCAGATGAAAAAGACGAAGGCTACCTACTTTGTATTTTATTTTATTTTATTTTCCTTCTCGTTAAACTCCTCTTGATTTTTTTTTTCAAGACAGGGTTTCTCTGTATAGCCCTTGGCTGTCCTGGAACTCACTCTGTAGACCAAGCTGGCCTCAAACTTAGAAATCTGCCTGCCTCTGCCTCCCAAGTGCTGGGATTAAAGGCGTGTGCCACCACTGCCCGGCTCCAAATGGAAATTCTTTTTTTTTTAAAAAAAAAAAATATATTTTATTTATTTAATGTATGCAAGTACAATGTTGCTGTATTTAGACACATCAGAAGAGGGCATCAGACCCTATTACAGATGGTTGTGAGCCACCATGTGGTTGCTGGGAATTGAACTCAGGACCTTTGGAAGAGCAGTCAGTGCTCTTAACCTCTGAGCCATCTCTCCAGCCCTAAACTCCTCTTGAAAGGAGAAGGCTGCCTTTCTGTGGTAACTGGGGAATGAGCTTCCAGGATCTGTCTGTGGCTACTGAGCAATTTCAGTTTTCTTTAAGGGGACTTATATTTGAAAGTACATTGAGAAAACAATTAAGGAAATATTAACTGGAAAAAGTGAACATTAAATATGCCATAATTAGGAAACACCTTCAAAAATTTTCAGGCTTCTGGGGTCTAAAATCTTGGAGACCTGTGTGGAGGTGTTGAAGATTTTCCAGACTTCTTTACATCACAGGAGTCTGCCTCGCTAAGTGAGAAAATGTGTCGGCCATTTTGTGACAGCGGTGAACATCCTTTGAGTTCAGTCTTGATGTTCCTTTCTGTGCTTCAGTTCAGGATGAGCACCTCTTCACACTGGGTTGCCAAGAGACTCTCTTAAATGACAAGAGAAACAAGAGAGATATGCATCAAATAACATCATACCTGGGCACAAAACTGCTTTCCACTATGGTTGTCTCCATTTTAAGGGACTTCCAGGGGCTGGGAGGTGGCTCAGAGGGCAAAATCCTTGCTACACAGGCATGAGGACCTGAGTGCAGATGCCAGCTTCCATGCAAAAAGCTGGCATGGTGTCTGTCACATGCCTGTAACCTCAGACTCCTGTCCCCAAGAGTGGGGACAGGCAGATAATATGAAGTCCCTGGAATGAGATGGCCATCTCTGACTTCCATTAGATACCCTTTCTCAAACACTAGTAGAGACTTAAGGAAAACATCTCCATCCAGGCATCTGGCTTCTACACATGCCCACAGGGGCAAGCACACCTGCACACCCAAAGAAATGGGCCAATGGATGAATTTTAATGAATGAACAAGGAATTCCGCTGAGTTCTGTTATGAAAGCAATGGTTTTAAAATTAGAGTTATTACTCACTTCCTGCTTTACTGACCTATTTTCTGGGGCTTGTGTATGTCTTCACACAGATCAGCTTCTTGAAGTAAAGTCTTGGGTTTATTGTGCTCATGAAAGCACAGGAAATCTAAGTCGAGAAATCGCTACTACTAAGCCCTCTCTCTCCCAATGGGTTCAAGTTCCTAAAGCCAGTTACATGATATCTGCTTACTAAATGTTAGACTGCACATATTGTTACTGAAATCTTGAAATCCTGGCAAAGAAATCCCAGGGCACAATTACCATTGGTTGTAGATAGTGTAGATGTTGAAAAGCATGGGAAAAATGACAACATGGTTGGCTGTGTCACTTGCATCAGCCAATGGGACATCAGGAAGCACAATTCCATGAAAGTCATAGCAGGGAAATCCCTGTACACCACAGGTAGCCCTTAACCTGGGCCTGCAGACGAGAACATAGGGACCGTCTTTCAAGTTCTATAATCAAACTGTATCAAACATAAAGGAAGAATATTTCTCTGACAGAATGAGAGGCTGAACACGGAATTGTCCTAAAGGACAAGCTAATTTTCATAAAACTCGTGGTTAATGATTGTGTGTGTGTGTGTGTGTGTGTGTGTGTATGCTTGTGCTGTGGCATGCATGTGAAAGTCAGAGGACAATTTTGGGGGACCTAATCCTCTGTTGGGTCTGCATTCCTACCTTGCCACTAAGATACCCAAGTGTAGCAGGCTGGCCCCTCAGGGAAGGCAGAGCTCAGTCAGTGTAATGTAGAGCTATGTGCCTGCCTAGCTACAGGGATGTCAGAGTGTAGCGGATGGGCTGCTCAGGGACAGGATGCAATTCAAGGATCCCTAGCCCAGCCAGAATGAATGGTTCTGAGGAACTCTGGCCTGGCCTGAATGGTCTAACTGTTGCAGATCTTGGAGGGAAAGCCAGGGTGGGGCCAGTGGTGAGTGGTTGCAGGCAGCTAGAAGCCAAAACAGGAGCCACTAAGTGAATGTGAAGGGCTGGAGAATTTTAGAATTTTAAAATAAGAGCATTTAATAGAAATGTATCAGTAGAAATGTATAATGTATAACCTTTACCTAAAAAGGGCATGGAAAACCTCTGTACTGAGCCAAGAATGTAGACTAGCCAGCTCCAGGAACTTGGCTAACTCAGAGTCTCAGGGCTCTGGTTCTGGAGACCTGCCCCTCCTAACTGATCCACAATGAGGGTGGAACTAGAAATGAAGGTCTACTGGTTCATGAGGCTCTCCACCCACCCCGCCCAGGCTCTCCACCCTGCCAACGGTAGAAGAAGATTACATTCCTAGAATGAATATGTTCCCCTCCCTAACTGACTAAATACCTTGGGTTGGAATTCCCCCTCACTCCCCCTGGTTGGTGGTTTTTCCCTTTAAATCCCTTACTCCTTGTGCTCTGGGTCGAACTCCTCTGGCCTGCAAGGTTACAAGATCGACCCCAGTACTGGCCTATCCCAAATAAACCTCTTGTGCTTGCAGCAAGATTGGTCTCTCGTGAGTTATTGGGTGGTCGTGTCATCCCGAGACTTGAGTGAGGGTCTCCCTAGTTCTGGGGGTCTTTCAAGTGGGGGGGATGTGTCTGCAATCAATTTTAAATGGCACTTGTATCCAGAGAAAATTCTTCCCTGGAGGGTTAAAGGTCAATAAGACAGTCACCCTTAGATGATTCTTAGATAACTTGTATACAAGAACCTTATAAACACTTCAGAGGTAGGACAGGATCCAGAGGTAGATGCTCCTCATTGGCTCAGTCTGAGATGTTAGGGATGTTTTATTTGCATGGGAAAGGACTTCAAGTGTTGTCTTTACATGGTCCTCCTAGTGGGGTGTCACGGTCATGTGCTCCAGGACAGATGGAGTCTGGCAGGGAGCTGATTCTAATGCCTACCATTCTTGGTTATAAGATTTACCAGGGTTTTGAACCTGTATCGTCGACCTTACCAGTTCTTCTGTCTTGTGGCATGGTCCACCTGCCCCACAGTCCTCCCCTTCCATCTTGTTGAATCAGAACCTTTCCTGTTATTTCAGCTGCCAAGATTTCTACTTCTAGGTGGCTGGCCTGACAGATTACTGGGTGACTCTCCCTTCTTGACATAGGAGTGTTGGGATTACAGATGCAAAGCACTGTGTCTGACTTTTGAACATGAGCTCCATGCCTAAACAGGTTGGCAGGCTTGTGCAACACATGCATTCACTTGCTGTGTAGCCCCTGTATTAGGGTTACTTCTGTATCAGTCAGGATTTCTGTTGCTATGAGAAAACACCAGAGGCCGGGCATCTTAGAGAAGAAAGGATTTATTTTGGCCTTGAGGTTCTAGAGAGTTGCGAGTGCGTGGTGGGGAAACAGGTATCTGGCAGCCGGCCACTGGGACAGCGGCTTACGTCATTAGCCTCAAGCAGGAGCTGAAGACGAGCACCATAGTGATAGTACCCCAGACAGCAAAGCAGCTACTCACCGTGGCCTGAAGATGAGAAGAGGGAAAAGAAAAACATAGCAGAAGCCAGGAGTAAGGGGAATGCCAAGTTCTGTGTCATAGCTCCAACGATCTACTAGACTCCATCTTCTCATAAGCCCCAGAAGGATGAATTTATCAGAGTGGTCCACACCTTCTTGACTAACTGCTTCTCAATAGTGCTAAGGGTTGGAGATCAGGACCTCTGTATGCCATCTGTTAGGGGTTTTCTCATATGCAGCAACAGCAGCAGAGAGGTTGCCTCCTCAACTTGCCTCTCAACACTTACTGTTACTTAAGTAACACTTCGTATTACTTTGTAATTCATCTTCATTCCTAGACCCTTCCAGGTAACTAACCCTATGGCTCCATTTCCAAGCCATGCAATCCTTGCTTCTTTCTGTATTTTTGTTGTTGTTGATTGGTTGGCTGGTTGGTCTGTTGGTCAGTTGGTTGCTTGGTTGTTTGCTTGGTTGCTCGGTTGGTTTTAAAGACTGGATGTGACTATGTAGCTCTGCCTGCTCTGGAACTGATTACGTAGACTAGGCTAGACTCAACCTCGCAGAGATCCACCAGCCTCTGCCTGTCAAGTGCTAGGATTAAAGACATGAGCCAGTATGCCTGGCAATGTAATGTTTCTAGAGAGGAGTTTTAATATGTCCGAAAGAATCATTTTAGATTTCTAACTAGGATCACATTAAGTATAACTGGCAACATTTAGGAACAACAGCCATATAAAAACTAACACTGCTCTCTCTGCCTTCTGACATTTGTTATACATTTTGAAGGGTTCACACTTCTTTTTCACACAAATGTAAAGAGTGTTATATTTCCTGTGATATACCTGTTGAAGATTTGAAGAGAATATTTTTTGTTACACCTTTTACCATGCTATTTGGGGAAGCTTCTCATGTATTTTAGACAAGTCTACATCCTCCTGAATCATTTCTACCCACTTTGACTAGGTTTTTCATATATTGAATATTATAATTCAGGTTTTACATATATTGAATATTATAATTTAGGTTTTACATATATTGAATATTATAATTCAGAAGAGTGGCATTTTCACTCATCTCTCTATTATGATTCTCAATTTTGCTCTCCCACTGTTTTCCTGTGAGTGCCTGGGCACATGAAAGATATTGACTTTTATTTCCCACCTTTTTTTGCTTGTGGTTTTAGTAGAATCATCTCTAGTCCTCCATCATGAAGTATAACACTGCCTGCTGCTTTGTCAATAGCTTTAGAAGGTTAGTCAATTCCCTTCTTTTCTGTTTATTAATTATTTTATGTGTTATTGGCATTGCATTTAAGCCACTGTCTTTGTTATTAGCTCCTAAGACAGGTGAGTTCTGAAAAATGTATTGTTGGTATTGTACACTCTATTATTAGGTTTTAAAATGAGTTTAGTAAAAGTGTTATAAAGAACTTACAAATAAAAAGCATTACACCGAAATCTAACCAGACCCAAAGTCTACCTATCTTGGTGACCTTCCATCTATCAGAATGGCAGTCAGGAGCCGGGAGCTTCACTGTGGATCTGTACTTTCACTAGCAAATATATTTTTATGCACTTACCCATCACTGAAAAATTCCAGACAGTTCAAACCAGAAAAACAAATTAGCTCTAGCTTATGCCATTCTATATAGCAAGTGTTATTAGTTTAGCCAACAGCACTATATTCACGCACTTCTGAGTACTTGAGGTAACTGGTATGCTGTTAATTTCCAGCCAAGCATGTAGTACACTCCTTTAATCTCAGCATTTGGGGAGGCAGAGGCAGGTGAATATCTAAGAGTTTGAAGTAGACCTGGTCTACAGAAAGAGTTCCAGGCCAGCCAGGGCTACATGGTAAGACTTTGTCTCAAAATAAACAAACAGACAAACAAACAAACCCTTTCAAGATATTTGTGTTTGCTCATAAATGATACCACATGGCTTGCTACCTTTTATTTGTTAACTTTAGAGTTGGGTCAAAGCTAGGTAGCTAGATTTGTAGTCTGTCTTTTTTCTCTCTGAGATAGCCTCATTGGCCATGGAGAAGGCAATGTTTAAACCATGGTTAGAAAGGAGTGGAGTGAGGCACGCAAACGCTTGGGGATATGAGGCACACACAGACAGACACTACTAGTTGAGGTAAATTAATAAATCTGCTCTATTCTCCTGGTAGGTATGCATGAGCATGTTTCTTGCCACCTGCCTAAATGTTTTGGAGCCACGAATGAAACACACGCTAGCTTATTTTTTCAGTCTGCCTTAACTAGCTCAATGGCTGGGCCACTCCTGCACCTCCACGTGGCTAACACACTCCGGTCCAGTATTCCCAAGTTAATACTTGCTAAATCTATACTTCATCTCTGCTGCCACAGGCCCAGTGTGGGAGTGGCCCCGGGGGCCGCTTTCTGCACTTCTTACTCGTCGGTGGACTCTCGTGCACCTTTTCCAAGTCCTATCCCCTCTCGTAGGGGAAGCTCGGTGGGCTCTCGTGCACCTTTTCCGAGTCCTATCCCCTCTCATGGTACACGTCGGTGAGCTCTCTCGTGCACCTTTTCCGAGTCCTATCCCCTCTCATGGGGGAAGCTCAGGACTCTCTTTGCCTTCCTCTGTGTTTCTTGCCCAGGAATCCTAAAAGTCGCACCTCTGTCTCCCTACCCAGTCATTGGCGGTTGGAAACTTCATTTTCCAATCAGAGCCAACTGGGGCAGGCTTCTTTTACCCTACGTGTGGGCCACTGCGAACAGGTTTTTGAGTAACAGTTGGCACAGGAACAAAAGCCATTACAACTGCTGATACTGATCTCTATATCGGTGGCTTCTCCTTCAGTACGCCAGGCTTAGCACTGCAGCCAAGGGGCTAAAGGCCTAGGAGAAATTGTCACTTTTCCCCTTGAGTCCAGAAAGGAGAGGGCATTGATTAGTCTGCTAGAAAAGAAAACTCCAAGAAAATGTTTGAGCTTCATGTAGAGGTCACCTATGGAGTGAGTCCCTGCTAAAGACATTGCTGCAAAGGGGTAGAGAGAGTAGGGCTTCCCCAGGAAAGGGAGGTAGTCCGCGTGTGTGTGTGTGTGTGTGTGTGTGTGTGTGTGTGTGTGTGTGTGTGCATGCATGCGCATGTGGAGACAGAGAAAGGGGGGAGGAGGGGGAGGAGGAAAGAGAGAGGTGAGAGAGGGAGAGAGAAAGAGATCTGGATCAGTGGCTAGCATACAATGGTACTGAATACCATAGAAGGGAAGCACTAGGCTCTAAAGGCTGAGTCACGTCATATTCTGCCAACCCAGGCTGTTATTTAAGGGCTCACATAAGATAGGTGAATGATTTGATCACATTTTGGTTTAGAAGAGGGACTAGTGCTCTCTGCCAAGGATATTGAGGTAGATGCAAACCTGAAAGCCAAAAGGAGGGATCTGCTGCTCACTTGAGAAAGACCAGAAAAGGAGATAGTGAGCAAGCACAGGAGAGGAGGAGGAGGAGGAGGAG
>NW_022196906.1:110289556-110308467 GCF_008632895.1 Mastomys coucha | reverse complement strand
GGAGGAGGAGGAGGAGGAGGAGGAGGAGGAGGAGGGGGAAGCGAAAGGAATGGGTGGGAAGCTATTGTGAAGAGGTTAACAATGGCTGGGCGGGCTCTGAGGACTCACTGGAAGGAGGAGGAAGGCTCGCTCCTGAGGGCTCTGAGGACTCACTGGAAGGAGGAGGAAGGCTCGCTCCTGAGGGCTCTGAGGACTCACTGGAAGCAGGAGGAAGGCTCGCTCCGCGTTCAGGCTGATCCAGCCTTTCTGGGCTGTGTGACTTCCTGGCCTTTCTGGGCCGTGTGACTTCCTGGCCTTTCTGGGCCGTGGGACTTCCTGGCCTTTCTGGGCCTTGTGACTTCCTGGCCTTTCTGGGCCGTGGGACTTCCTGGCCTTTCTGGACGGTGTGACTTCCTGGGGACTGGACTTTCTGTCACCTAAAAAGGAAGGAGTGGCAACAAGGTGCTAAAAGTTTCAACACATTCATCAAGACATTCAATGTCAAATAAAAGATACGGGAGTCAAACCCCCAGACTTGTATGCTCTAAGTCCCTTTCCCCAAGCACGACAGCTTTCCCTAACACGTCAAGTCTATGATCCTGCTTTATTTGGGGCTCAATTTCTAAAAGACCCAATAACCCCAGAGGCTGTTTATTAATCAGATTTCCAGAAGCCTGTCTGATCCCCAAGAGACGCTGCTAATCTGGACATTCCAGATCTTAACTGCTGGAAATATCAATGCAAGCAGCTGAAGGCTTCATAAGTACTTCAGGGCTCTTCTTTGGCTTTGGCTAGAACCCCATGTCTGCTATTGATCCCCTCCCAGGCACACACCCCTCTGACTGTAGGAAGCCTTCAGTGACGATGTCTGTGCCGCTGTCATTCAAAGGACAAAGGATTCTATCTCAGAGTGCCCTTGTCGTTGCAGTTGCATTGCTCCCTGAGAGTGGACACTTGGCTCTGCCCTTTTGTGTTTGTTTTGCCAGGCAAGTAAGTGTGTGTTGGTGTGACACCTATGCTTGATAAGTGTCACTGAAGCCATAAGGCACCTGTGTTCTGTCTCCCTCAGTTCTACTCCACCTCTCCTCTTATTCTTCCTACTGAGTGCACTGGCTAGTTTTATGTCAACTTGACACAAGCTCCTACTGAGTTCACTGACTAGTTTTATGCCTACTAGACACAAATTCCTACTGAGTGCACTGGCTAGTTTCACGCCAACTCGACACAAGCTCAACTTACCTGAAAGGAGGGAACCTCAACTGAGAAAATATCTCTGTAAGATCCAGCTGCAGGGCATTCTCTTAATTAGTGACTGATGGGGGAGGGCCCAGACCTCTGTGGGTGGTGCCATCCCTGGGCTGGTGGTGCTGGTTTTACAAGAAAGCAGGCTGAACAGCCAGTAAGCAGCATCCCTCCATGATCATCAGCTCCTGCCTCCAGGTTCCTGCTCTGTTTGAGTCCAAGCCCTGACTTCCCTCAGTGATAGATGGTATCTGTAAGTGTAAGTCAAATAAATCCTCTTCTCCCCAACTTACATTGGATCATGGTGTTTTAGCACAACAGTAGTACCCTAACTAGAACAGAAGTTGTTGGGATGTTGCTAAGACAGAACTGGCTGTGTAGTTTGGGGGAGGATTGTGGAAGGACTTTGGAACTTTGGGTGAGAAAAGTCCCTGAGCGTCGAGAGCCTGGTGAAGATAAGAAAGTGGAGAGCAGTGCTGACAATGGAGGCCTGCTCTGTCAAGTTGCAGAGGGAAGTTTCGTTCGCTTAAGCACTCTGTTGGGGCTGGTGGCCGTTGGGAATTGAGAATCTGTGGTCCTGGTGTGCTGGGACTGAAGAATCAGCTGTGGCTGACAAGGGATCAGAACCAATGAAATGAACACTTGACTTTGCTGGCACAATGCACGTTGGTTGGCTGGGGCTGAAGAATCAGCTGTGATGTTAAAAGATCAGTGTCACTGAGGCAAGGCCTTCTGAGGAGTGTTTGCTCTGGGTCAGCACATACAAGCTGTGTTCTGGAGGTGGCCAAGGTCATATCTCCCTCCTGCTGGCAGCCAACCTAGGTAGTGTAAGAGCTGCCCAGGTGGTACTGGCTTTGAAGGCAAGGAGAGCAGCTGAGGCTGGGCACTGTGGTGAAGGGAGCCTCACAGAGGCTATTGAGAGCCTTGCACAGCCCAAATACAGCAGAAGATCCCAGAATTTTTGAAGATGCCAGTACCAGAGAACAACCACCAAAAACAGTGCCAATGGAGAGAAGCCAGCTGGAGGCTAGAAGCCAAGCTGTGAGTGCTGCAGAGGGCAGAGCTGGGGAAGTAAGCCAAGCCCCTTGGAGGAGCCCAGAAGATGGGGCGTGAGTCCCAGATACTGGTCATGCACTTGCTTATAGTTTGGTTTTGTTTGGTTCAGATTGTGATTGTGCCCACATGTTCTTTCTTCTTGGAGGAAGATAATATTTAACTTAATTTTGATTCTGACAGGATTCCCACAGAGGAGAAACTTTGAATTTTAAAAGACTGCATATAAGAGAGATTGAACTTTTAAAAGCTTTTGAATTTTAAAGACTGTGGAACTTCTCTAATTTGGAAGGCAGATATAGTTTTCTTTTTTTATTCTTCTTTTAATACATCCTAACTGCAGGCTCCTCTCCTCCCTCCACTGCTCCCATCCCTGCCCCCTCCACTGTTTCCACCCCTGCTTCCTCCACTGCACCTCTGCTTCCCTTGAGAAAAGAGCAGGCTTCCCAGGGATAGCAAGTGAACATAGTTTAATAAGGTACAATAAGAGTAGGCACAAACACTCACATCAGGGCTAGGCAATGCAACCCCGTAGAAAGAAAAGAGTCCGTGAGCATTAATCTTGATATTAATGTATGATTTTTGTGAAGAACAAGAAAGGGCAGATTATGGCTTAATGATGATGTGTTTGTCAAGTTGAGAAGGGTTCAGTTGTGCAGTGTAGTCTTATGTTGACTTAACACAAGCTAGAGTCATTGGAAAGGAGGGAGCCTCAGTTGAAATAATGCCTCCGTAAGATCCACTGTGGGTGGTGCTGTCCCTGGGTAGATGGTTCTGGGTCCTATTAGAAAGCAGGCTGAGCAAGCCATGGGTGCAAGCCAGTGAGAAGCACCCCATTTCTTCCCCAAGTTGCTTTGGTACCAGTGTCTCATCACAGCAACAATAAGCCTAACTAGAACACAGTGCTTCTTCTGAAGCTGGGTCTTCAGGTTTATAGAAGCAGCAAATGCTTGCAAGCAAGGGACGCCCCTCAAAGCTGCTGACAAACTGAATGAATGAATGAATGAATGAATGAATGAATGCACCTTGGGAAGTAGTATTGAGTCAGTTGGCATTTCTGGCACCCAAAGCAAGTACAGCTTCCTGGAAGAAGAAGAGAGAACTCATAAAAAAGTAGAATAATGTCTGCTCTCTCCTTGCTGGTAACACTGGAGGATAAGTAATTTACAACAACTAGAAATTCATTTCTCATAGTTCTAGAGACAGGGAAGTACAGGATCAAAGCTCTGGCAAGTTTGACAGCTTGAGAGAGTCCCATCTTGCTCTGTAAAATGACAGCATGAGTTCTCAGAGCCATATTTTCAAGGGTGGAAAGGCTAAAATGTAAGTAGCCCTCTCTGCCTTCCCTCTAGTTGTTCTGTGAGGGGCTACCCCACTGATGAGAACTGGGTACCCAAGTGTCCTTCATATGTATGTCATCTCAGTGACGCTGATGAGGGCTGGATGCTCATGTGTCAGTCATCTCTCTATGTCATCACAGTGATGCTGATGAGGGCTGGATGCTCATGTGTCAGTCATCTCTCTGTGTCATCACTGATGAGGGCTGGATGCTCATGTGTCAGTCATCTCTTATGTTGTCACAGTGATAGCCATTTTATTATGGCTTTTGGGACACATGCATCCTATAATAGCTGTCCACATGATGAAAGAGTGACCAGTGTATAGTGGGAGTGACCAGATAAGACTAGAAAAAAACAGATCAGAGGGTGGTTCTAAGAATAACCTCTCTGAACAATGATCCAGCCAGATCAAGTGTTGCCTGTCTATGAGTATCTGGACCCTGTTATTCATGGGCTTATCTGCTTTTAAAATCAATTAAATGCTATATGGGTTTCCTTTTGGAAAACCAACAGCATTTTCCTTACTAATGTGCTTATCAAAGGAAGGCTCATTCTGAGGGATTACTGCACTGTTACTGCTTTTATGGACACCATTTTCCTCGGGGAGACTTTGAAGCATGTGACATGGAAGTGAATCTTGACATCTCACCCTCTGTTGCTGCTGTCTTTTCTTTCTTTATATTCATTTATTTTAATAAAAGAGACGGTCACTGGCCTGAAGTCATGGCTCAGCCCTTAACTTCACTGGCTTCCTTTGCAGAGGACTGAGGTTCTATTCAGAGCACAAACATTGTTGAACACAACCATCTGTGACTCCAGTCACAGAAGATCCAATGCCCTCTTCTGGATTTCAGGGGCACTGCACATAAATGTTGCATGAACATACATGGAGGCAAAACACTCAAAGACATAAAAATATTTTTTAAAGGGACAGTGAAGGCGGCCTTATCTCTGAGCATTATAGGCTCAAACACTAACCAGCTACTGTCTAGAACAGTCTATATTAGTTCTTTTCTCAATGTGACAAACATCTTTTAAAAGCTCACTAAAGGAAGGAGGAGCTTGCCTTGGGGCCTAGCATGGAGGTGTGGTCCATTGTGGTATGTAGGCATGGCTGTAAAGAGATGCTTCACTTGTATTAGGATTGTGAGCATCTGACCATAGTATCCCTGTGGTCAGAGGGCAGGAAGAGCTGAATGCAATTCCTCAACTCAACATTTTTCCTCTATTAGCTTGGGGCTCTTGTCCATGGGGTGGTGCCACTCACATTCAAAGCAGGTCTTTCCTTCTCAGTTCACTCTCTCTGGGAACTCCATCATGGATATATCCAGGCGTGTCTCCTAGGTGACTCCAAGCAAATGAAGTTGAAGATGAAGATGGACCCTCACAAGCTCCAAATGAGACAATGGGGACCCATTGATAGCCAAAGTCAAATGTTGATACAAAATCCTGTCTGTCAGGAAGTATGTCTCCTGACATCATTACACAAAACCCAGTAGACACACCTGAAGAAACAGTGACAGCCATCATAGGAAAAGGAGTGTGAGGCAAGAGGCTAAGGATTAAATAAAGACATTCCCTCAAGGATATCTTTGATTTTTAAAAATGTTTAAAAATCATTTGCAACAGACACTCACAAGCCACGGTTTGGAAGTAGAAAACAAGCCAGCTACCACTGGTCTGCAGCCCACTGGATTCCTCCTGGTATACTGAAAACCGATGCTATTCCATATCCAGTAAGCGTCCTCCATTAAGCCATGATGTCCTTTCTTCTACAGTTCATTTCTAGGCTCATGACTCCAGCTTCATCTCCCACATAGGCAGTATTCTCCCTCTAGCTACACCATCACAGCCTGAGGTGACATACTTTAGAAGTGAGGGTTCATGCCCAGTCTCAGGCAGCTCTGACATCACAAGGTAGAAAGGAGCAGCCATTTTTGAAGGGGCTGAAAGGTCCCTGCTTTCCAGACAAGGCTTTCTGGACTGAAGGCTCAGGAGGCTAGTGGCTTTGTGCCAAGTTTAATACTTGTTTAAGCTGAAGGTATAGTCGCAGATGTCAAGAAGGTAGAAAGGAAGAAATATATATACCTTTGGTGATCATTTTTACTTTTCTCTTTTGTCTCATTTTATTCTGCCTGGGAAATGATGAGATTTTTTTTTAATACCTAGCCAGAGGACACATAGGGAGTATATAATATTGCCAGTTTTCACTAGATTTTATGAATTTTGCTAACTTATAGTTTGAGTGAGAAAATTATATACAGCCAAAACAATAACACATACACACATATATTCTGAATATTTTACTCTTTTGAGCTATGTGTATATGCACACTTAAGTGTTGATACGTGCAGAGACCAGAAGAGGGCACAGGGTTCCCTGGATCTGTAGACACAGGCAGTTGTGAGCTGCCCAATGTGATTGCTGAGAACTGAACACCAGTGCTCTGGAAGTGCAACTAGTATTCTAGACTTATCTCTAGCCCTAAGAATTCTATTTTTAATTTACTATAATGCTTTCAATGGCACTAAACTTCGGTTCAAGATGCTTCTATACAACCATGCACTTACTGGAAAAGAACAACAAGAAATTAGAAATGGTTCCCACATTGTAAGGTATTTCCATCCATGGTTTGTGGGAAGAAAGGTCGAGTATTTTGTGTGTGTTGTATGTGAATGTTCCTTCTTTTCTACCTAAGGAGTTTGAACTCAGAATAACAGTGATCACACAGCCTCATGCTGTAGAAAGAGATCCTAGACTATGTCAGATTGGGGAGAAAGAACCAAGTCAGGACAGTATGTGAGAAGTTGGCTGTTTCTTTCCATGCTAGAACACACACTCTATAACCAAACAATTTTCTTGGTAACACTTAACTGCTTTTATTCTTGAAAAAATAATGAAAGTGGATGCCTATATAAGGAATACTACACAAGTTCATAGAATCTCAGCCCTAGAACCCGCAAGGAGAAAACTCCAGTGTCCAACATGCAAATGATTACATAGATTCTGGAGTGCCTATCCCACTATTATAATAGTGGCCCACAATTATGCAATAAAAACACAAACATGTTTGAAGAAAAAAGAATAGCAAAACAAGGTGATTCCCAGAAACACCATATTAAATCATAATCTTTAACCATGGTGGATCCCAGGTTGGACTCCCAGTCTCTAGAGTGGTGATGTGGTAAATCTGTGTGTTCGACCATAAAACTTGTATTATTTTCTTCAGGTGAGCTTGGAAACCTGGTACAGAGGATAGCATTCTATTCTGTGATGCTGCCCATGTGTGCAGAGCAGAAGAGTTTTATTTGGAAAAGAAAATGAAAAACCTGTTTTAGTATTTAATGTTTAAAACGTGAAGTAAAATGTATATATTTGTTGTATGCCCTATAAATTTAAACTGACTCACTAAACCCATTGCTAAATAAACTTTGTGGTCATCTCTGCCTAGATCAAAGGCTCTCCTCCCTCTCTATGGTGTCTCATATCAGTGTTACTATTTTACGTTGTTCTGTGATTTTATTTTATTTCAGTTTTTTGTTTGACAGAGAGTCCTTTCATAATTGACCTAAATTTTTTATCAATTGCTTAGCTTCTTTATTCCTTGACTTTTTTTTTCTTCTATATAAAATTGGTTGGTTTATTAATGTAACTGTTTTATTCCTTGGCTTCTTTCTTCTATATAAAATTGGTTGGTATATTAATGTAACTGTGCTTTGTTCAAAGGTAAGTTGTGAACATTCTAGTGCTCACGTGTCATTGAAAACCCCGGCACCTCAGCATTGCTGTCATTTTGTAATGACTGTTGTCTATCTCCCATCCATTCTTACTCAATTTACCACTAAATGTGTTGATTTCGATACTATTGTGACATTTTCTCCCATTCTAACTTCAAATTTTGTTTAAATATTTATATTCTGTCAGATGAACGCAAATCTCTTGGTAATTTTACTGTATTTAGCTTACTAAAGTAGTTTTAGGATTCTAGGCTTGTCTTCAGCAGAATGACACAACATACTATTTTCTTCTCGCAGTGTTAGTGCTTAGCTATTTAAGTCAACTCATCTTTGGCCTTTTCACCCATTATTTGATATTTATGGATGTATAATATATTTATTTGGCATTTGGTCTTGGTTTAAATAATTTGGGTGTTTCTGTATTTGCTTAAATAATGTTTATAAAGCATAAATTATTCTCTTCCTTGCCTGCCTTTCCTTTTTTGTTCTTTTGAAGACTTGATTTCATTTAAGTATTTTAATGTGTATTTATTTTATCCTGTGATTTCTCTTTAGCTTATTAATTTCTGCACTGATTTTTATTAGTTACTTCTATTTTTTCTCTTTGTATGTGTGTGGTAGGGTTGGATTTGTGTGTGTAATATGCAGTATGTGGTGTTGTAGAGGAATTTTAATCCAACAACATGGCTGCTTTGGCAAAGGATCACATCTGCAGACCTTTCTAGATCTCCGTGATCGGGCTGCAGTGCAGACACACTCTTAGTACACACCCTTAATGCCAAACAATGGAAGTAAGGCTAGTGTGTAGAAGGAAGCACCTATGTTTGAAAGTGATGTCTAAATGAGGGGCAGACAAAGTGATGAGTCAGAGAAAGACTTCACAGACTGAGTTAGAGCTAGGACATGCCCAACTCTCATGAGAACAGCCCAGGAAAGACAGGCTACTTAAGAGCAGCCCAGGGAGAAGAGATGGAAAGGAGCCAGTTTTACTACAGCAGTTGCAGGTGAAGACAAAATGAGCCTTCACCGGGTGTGTGCAGTGCATACCCGTGAGTGCCAGGCTGTTCAAGCCTGCGCAGGTGCATGCAGAGGCCAGAAGAGAATGCTAGTGGCCTCCCTCTACCACTTTCTTCTTGTTCTTATGATCCTGGGTCTCTTACTGAATGGGAAGATGACAGTTCAGGGAGGTTGGAGACCCACCCAAGAGCTCCCAGGATCCACCTATAGTGCTCCTCATAGCTGGAGCACTATATATAGCATTACGAGCATATGCCCTTATGCCGGCCAGTCACATGGGTGCTAGGGATTTGAACTTGGGTCCTTGTGCTTTCATGCTAAGTACTTTACCCTCAGAGCTATCCCCCTAGCTCCTGGGAACCAGTTCTGTATCACTGGGATGAAAAACTTCACAAAGATGATGTAAGGAAACACGGACATAAGAAGGCAAAGATCACAGTTTGAGAGGTTCAGTCTGTCACCACTGACCCTATGTTTCTGGGTCCATAGTGGGGGAGAGCATCATGGGAAGAAGAAAACACAGTATAGGCTACTCACTCTTGGCCAACAGGACCTAGAAAGTGTGACAGGAATAAGCTGTGCACAGGATCCCTCCTCCAGATGCACCCCAGTGAACTAATTCATTACTGCAGGGTAGTCCCACCTCCTAAGGATTCCAGAACTTCCCTAAACAGCCATCAGTTGTGGGCCAGGTCTCTTGGAGGGGACCTTTTATATTCATAACACGACAGTATACCTATCAAAAACCCTATATAGACTTTATTGTACCTTTTGTGTTTCTAGACTTTAACAGTAAGTTATTTTAAAGTCGTTTGTTACAGTCTGAAGAGTGGCTCAGAGGTTAGGAAGTGCACTGCTCTTACAGAGAACCTGAGGTCTATTCCCTGAGGTCTATTCACAGATGCCAGTAACTCCAGCTCCAGGAGATCCAAGAGGAGGTACTTGCCTTGTCTGGCTTCCTCAGGACTGCACACAACTTTGAAAAACTATTTGAAAAACAATATCTTGTATCAATTGGTGGAGTAAAGTGAAATTGGAAAATTTCAGCAATTCTATGTACCAAATATATGTACTTATGTGTGTATGTCTGTGTTTTCACAGAAATAATTTCTCAATGATTTTCATCTTTTGTATATGTGGGACACTAAAACCGATTTGGATCCACACATATCTCTTTGTACAGTTAGTACTTTAAGTAGTAGAAAAATTATTTTATATTATCCTGCAGCTTTTAACTAGCAATGCACAGTTTGGAGTATGTATATAAATATATAAAATTTGAAACATAAATGAAACCTTTCTCCTGCAACCATCACCTTTACCAGTTTGTATTTGTTTGTTTTTTCTCCCCAAGGGCAGTCACATGAGCATGCCTACAAGGTAAAATGTTCCTGCTGGTTTGTGTTTTTACATTGCTATCTAAGTAACAATATATCTTGCATATAGAATAGGTTGGCTCATGTTACTGGCTGAATAACATTTCAGTACATAACTGTGCCAGAATTGATTTATCTAATATCACTGTGATTTTATCCTAATCTCCTGCTCCTTCTAAAATTCAACATTTCATGCCGTCCCCCCGTGGCATGTTGTATATGCGGCAGCATTTCATGCCGTCTCCATGGCATGTTGTATATGCGGCAGCATTTCATGCCGTCTCCATGGCATGTTGTATATGCGGCAAAGACTGTTCGATGAAGAAAGGCTGAGAAGAAGTACTGATTTGCTGAGATAAATCAGATAGTTAAATGTTGAGTGGCTAGTATTAGAAGATCTGTGTTAGGAGTCTGATGCTCAGGATCCTTTAAAGTGCCATTTCAGGCTGGAAAATGCTTCTTGCCTGATAAAATTACATCTTCTTGGGACACCAAGAGTACTGAGATCAAGATTCCTCTTGTGATGAAGTCCTTCCTCTTGGCATAAGGCAGCTAGGGAAGATAGCCAAATGAGAATGTGGTAGCCATCGAGAATGGGTACCTCCATGTTTCCTTGGCTTGTCCCTCCTTAAGATGTAAAATGCCATATAAAAATGAGGTCTCAGGAATTTGTCCAAAGCCATTAAATAAAAAGTTCCTTCCTTCTTTTTAAAAGGATTAAATTTGAGTTCTAACCCTAGATGGAGGCATGACATTCTGATCTGCCCCAGATATTAAAATGTTTCATATCATGGCCTTTCCCCTTAGACATTAATGCAGCTTGATTTGTCAGTCACATGGTCTAGAGTCCACTCTCAGGAAAGCCGATTCAGCTGAAGACATCCTAAGGAGATGGGAGGAATATTATACCCTCAATGAAATCATGAGAAGCCTGCACTTGAGGTAGTTGCCTGAAAATCTTCATTTCTCTTTCTTCCTGGAATTCCCAGCTTGTCTGCCCTGTTCTTTTTTCTCTTGGACTCTAATGAAATGCTCCTCACATTTCCTGTTGGATTCATTTTCAACTTTTATTAATGGGACAGAGACCCGTAAGAGATCTATGGAAGAGACAGGAGAGATGTGGTGTCTTCAGGTGTGAATGCTCAGCAGCTGCCAGAAGGGATGGGCATTCTGGGCAAATGAACGGTTTGTATCTAACCACCAATGAGCTTTCCTGATGTTGTGACCAGACACCCTACGAGAATCAGCTTAAGGGAGGAAGAATTCATAGTTCAGAGACTATGAACCACTGTGGTGGGCAAAGTATGGTTCTGTGGGGCAGAGAAACAGGATGCCAGTGCTCAGGCGGATTACACATTTTCTTCCTTTTGTGTATTGTGTTTAAGACCCCAGCCCACAGGATGGTGCCACCCACATCCAGAGTGGATGTTGCCCTGTTCTGATTTTCTCCCCTGAAGCACACCATCAATACTCCAATTAACCATCACAGTAACAATAGCTGAAGTTTCTAGAACTTTCATAGCAGAGTAAATGGACCACAAGGACTTGAAGCCACGCCTGAGGCTATCCCAGAATGAGAGCTACAACATTGAAGTGAAAATAATTCCAAAAGTTATTTGACTGGTTGGTTGGCTGGTTGACTTTTTTTTTTTTCTAGACAGAATTTCAGTATATCATCCAGTTGACCTCAGACTCAGGGTGTAGCCCAAGCCGACCTCGAGTACTCAGTCTTCCTTGCCTGTGAGTCCAGATCACACAGGTGTGTGTGCAGAGCCAGCTTCTGTTGTTCTTCACTCATTCCACATGAGACACTCTTGAGAGTTCAAGTCTAAGTAAGAATGCTTGCTCAAGCTCAAGTCACAGAGCCTCTGTTCATCTGTGTGCTTGCCTCCAAAGATGTTCTCCTTCCTGCCTAACCCTAAGTTCAGGCAAAGAGAGCCCTTCATTATCCAGTCTGGGAGTCAGAGTCCCTCCCACTGTCCGAATGCCCTCTGCCAGCTGCCAGGAAAGACTTGCTTTCTCTCAGAGTTTGTGTTCTCTCTAGCAGTGTGGCAATGATCCTAACACTGCTCTGTCTTGATAGCCAATTTAGGCTGGCCATTAAAACACAATGGCACACCATAAAACCACAGAAATGATGGGTTCCTTCTAAGTGCAGCTCCCAAGGAGATGGAATTCCCAAAAGACGGAAAGCTTGACTGGACCCGGGACGGGTGTAGATGGTCTCATCTTATCACCTTAAAACTGTTTCTGCCTTTCATGCTGGTTTCTGTATCAGGACCACTCAATGGCACTTCCTCAAATGGGACCTCCTAGCCTATGGTGGGATCTGCAGTGACATCATAAACCTGAGTCACAGTGACATCATCAGCCTGTGGTGAGAATGTAGCTTCACATTCCAGCTGTCTCAACTAGAAGGAACTAGAGAACTCACTCTATGGGGACTCTGAGTTTTGTATGCCTCTAAACCAAGCCCCAGAATAACTATGTGTGTGTGCATGTGTGTGTGTGCATACATTGTGCTTGTGTATCTGGAGGCCCAAGGACGAGCTCAGGTGTCATTACTGCAATTTCTCTGTCTCTACCTTTTTCTTTTTTGAGACAGGATCTCCTACTGGCCTGGAAATATGCTAGGCTGTCTGCAAACCCCAGGGTTCTTCCAGTTAGTTTCCACCTCTCCGGCACTGGGGTGACAGATGCATGCTGCCACAGCAGGTCTGTAGATGCAGCTCCTCTAATAATGCCAGGCTGAGTTTGCTGACAGAGCTGCCACATCGCTTGGTTTCCTTCTTCGGAACGTGACCGTCTCTCAGAGGTTGAAATGGCTCTGGCTTGGCCTGCCTGCACTTTCCAAGTCCATTTCCCCAGCCTTCTTCATGTGACTCACTCCCTGGGACCTGAGAACACAAAATTCATCCTGAGGGTGGGTGAACTTGAACACGTAGACAGAGTTAGAGGGAGAATGTAAATCCAGCCTGGCATCTAGGCTAGTTCACAGTTCAGCCCTCCTCACCAACCACCAACTGCAAGATGATATTCTGTGTACCATAAGGTACATGGCTGTTCCAGAGCCAACCATGAGTGAGAACTGACTTTGAGGAGAGATGAGCCACACTTCTGTGCTAGAAGAGCCAGGCTGGAGTGTCCTAGGTAGAATGTCACTCTGCTCTCTGGGGAGGTTCAGGGTCTGTTGCCAGGGAGGAGGCCTTTAGCATCCTCTAGTTACAGTAAGATGGAGATTATGGGGAAGCCTAAAAGGTGGTGGGCATTCCAGGCTTCCCCAAGGCTCTTGCTCTCTGTCAGATACAACCAGAAACAGAACCTGGTGTAACTTGCTTGGCCTGCAGGACCTGGCTTCAGGACTTTCAATTCTCTTTGTGGTCCTCAGGTACAAGGCTGGCCACTTCCCTCTCTGCAATTAGGGACAGATACATCAAGGTGCATCCTACAGTTAGGTAAGAAACATCTCCCATCATTGATCCCAACAGAAGGAGACCTACTTCTAGTGTGAGGACAAATACTTCCTTTCTGTGTTTGCAATGATCTTCCCTGGTTTGTTTTTTAAAAAGGGGGGCAGTGGGCAGTCAATCAAGCAGAGTCCCCATGCAGCCAAACGTTAAGCATTAGATGTAAGGATAGCCTGGGGGGGGGGGGCGGTGGACTGAGTGAGACTTTGCCTCAAAAAACAAGCAAGCTAAAAACAAAAAGCAAGCAAACAAATAAAACACCCAAAGACAGCAGCAAATGACTAGGGGGAAAAGGCACAGAAAGGTGAGACCCTTCCAGGTAGAAAACTCTGTGACTCCTTCCTTTTCCAAGATCGTCAGGTTCCTGCAGGACGCCTGGCTTTGCCACAGGGCTTAGCATTTCACCAAGAAAGAAGCAACTACCTTCTGCACCTGGCTGACTTGGGTAATAAAGATCTTCATGATTGCCAAGAGCGCATGTGCAATGACATCCCAGCTAGTTGCTTCACAGCTGTTAGTTTTCTTAAGTCCTGGGAATAAAAGAGTTTTGGATTAACCATAGATCTTAAAAACTCAGAAAACTTTACCCAAGGCAATGCATTAGTATAGAAAATTTTTTTGTTATTCCCCATCCCACAATTAATGAAAGCAACCAAAGAACCAAATGAACACAAACAACAGAATTCTAGAAAGCCAAATTCAGTCCTCTCCATTACCATGGGTGTGTCTTTGGGTTTGTGCTTAGTTAGGCTACAGAATAAAGGAACTGCTGATTTTCCCCCCTTTGTGAGGGCTGTGGACATTCCTCATAAAATGGCAACTGGATCCAGGAGCAAACCTTCCCAGTGAATGAGAAATGTTCTCTAAGGGAAATTAGGGCAAGGCTCTAGGCAGGAACTGAAACTGAGACCACAGAGGAATGCTGCTCACTGGCTTGCTCATCCTGATTTCTTATACAACCCAGAATTTACTTCATAGAGGTGGTATTCTCCACAATGGCTTGAGCTCTCCCACATTAGTTATTAATCAAAAACAAATATGTCCCACAGACCAATGTCTACAGGCCAATCTGATGGTTCCGTCTTTGCAGATGACTCTAGCTTGTATGAAGTGGACAAAACTAAAATACCAAAAGGGGACCATGTGTTTTTGTATTAACCTTGGAAATAACAGAATTTATTCTACTGATTAAGGTTACCACAAACTTTCCTTGAAGTTCAGGAGGAGGTAATTTTCCAACACAAGGTGTAAAGAATATGAAGTTACATTGTAAGGAAGCATGTGGGGGCTGACAAGAAGAATTGGCAGATGGACGAGCTTGCCAGAAAGCCTGAGGAACTGAGTTCAATATCCATAGCCTACATGGTAGAAAGGTGAACTGGCTCCTCCTGTCCTCTAACCTCCACACAATAAACTGTAGCACACACACATGCATGTGCCAGTGTGTGCACGTGCGTGTACACACACACACACACACATACACACACAGACATGGGTGAGGAGAGAGTAACTTTTATTGTAACTTTTATTTTAAAAGTAATTTTAAAGAAAGCATGTAAGCTAAAATATCTTGGTGAACCATCTTTGGAAAATTCAATCTGCTGCAAGGAGATATTGGAATCTGGTTTATGAATCTTTTTTTTTCTAAAGTGTCTTTATTTTCTTTTCCCTGTGGGAAAATATCAGCCACTCCATCTGTTAGATTTTCCCACCAAGATTTCATCAGTTAGTGGCTGTAGGATATAGTGGTTTTTTATTTACTTAATAGCGCATGGTGTTGCTTGTAAATACCTTTATTCTTATCCCCCTTGCCCTTCTAAACTTTGTGAAGCTCAATTTTCTCTTGTATGCAATGGGATAACATCCTATGTTAAGCAGAATAGACAAAGACAAGACATACACACAGAATCCATCCCACACAGGTCCTGAAAGCCTTAGGGCATTGGAACAAGTCTCCCTGGATTCTTACTAGACAAAGCTATGGGACACAGAGTGAGACAGAGCCTGTGCCCTACTCACCCTCGGTAGGAACAATGTGATGTGCAAAAGAAGGGAGTTCTAGGTCTCTAGAGAATGTGGAGCAGGGCAAGAAGACAGCCCTGCTGAGAAGGAGGTCTGCCCCTTAAGGTGCTAACAGCATATGGGATTCGAGGATCCAAAGTTCTCCAAGTTAGCTTATCAGTTAGCTTAGCAAATGCAAAATGCTTGGAAGGGCACTTGGCATCTATCAACGTCCCTGTCACACTTTGTTGTTGCCTTACTTTTGGGTCCATCCTAATCTGCTGAGAATCATCCTTTCCATGTGCACTGAATGTGCTAATGGAAATAGGCTATAGAAGTACGAGCATATGGAAGACAGAATCATGGCCATGGGAGTCTAGTAAGTAGTGACTGCTAATGAACAACAGAACAGGTATTTGTCCCCATGGGTCTGTGAACTATGGGGGGATCAGCTAAGGGTAGAGAGATCCAGCCTGAGCTGGCTTAGCTTTATAGCAGATGTTTCTAAGCAACTTTCTAAAAGCAACAATGGAGCTTTGAATGTGCCTCACATATATATGAAAGCCAGAGGAGAAAAGGTGTACTGCTATGCTGCTAGTTTTAACTGTCAACCTGATATAATCTAGCAGTGCCCCTGGGAGGTAGTCCTAGTTGAGAAATTCCCCAAATCATACTAGATGATAGGAATGTCTGGCGGGGGCTGTCTTAATTATTAATTGACCTAGTCCATCTTGACTGTCTTCATTGCTAATAAACCCAGCCCATCACGAGTGGCACCGTTCTCTCAAGATGGTTCCAAATGGTTTGGTTTGGCCCCGGTGGTTCCGATGGTCTGGCCCCTGGTGGTTCCGATGCTGTCTGGCCCCAGTGGTTCTGATGGTTTGGAGTATTAACGTTCTTCTCATGTCCCCACTTCCAAGTGTTAATAACTTCCAGTCAGGGCTCTTCCTCCTCTGTGGAATCTGAGATTATGCAGAAGAGAAGCATCCGCTTGCAAGGCTGAACCCCACCTGCCGGCTCCCAGGGTTTCTGGTGGCTCCTTCATATTTTCCTGCCATCGGTTAAAGTCTGATTCTTCTCAGCAGAAGAAAGGCAATTGCTTTGTCATTAACATCTCATTGTTAGACCCTGAAACCTTCTTCTAAGTATACTTTTTTAAAAATGGGAGCAAGTAGGGATAACTGCCAACATTGATCAAAGTCAGATTTCCCTTGATCAAAGGAAGTTTCTAGAACATTTTGCTTCTATTGAGGAAATATAGTGGTCGGCTCCAAGCTGTCGTATGTCTTAGAAGACAATTGCAGTGTCCACAACAGCATGCTTTGTGTTAGAGACATACGACTCCAGTATGCAATTTGCTAGTGTAACAAAATAGAACATGGGGCAGAGGGGCCTGGAGTCACCCAGGAGTTGGTAAAGTGCTTGCCAAGAAAATGTGAGGACCTGAGGTTGATTCCCAGGATGACATAACAAGCCAGGCATGGTGACATGCGTTACTGATGTGGGAAGTAAATCACTATGGTTCATTTTAAGTAGCAGGTGTGCTGAGAGCCTACTGGGGTCACAGATGAGGAGGAGCTGGGCACCTCTCTTCCCCAGCTGATGATTGTCACCTGCTTGTCTCAGAACTCTTATAAGTGGTCTGCCGCTTAACGGTGCCAGAAACAAAGGCAGGCTCAAACCCTGCAACGGCCGCTGAGTAAGGTTTCCTGTAATGAACTAATAGGAAGGGGGCTGTGCTGGCTGAAGAGTGTTTCTAAGGCACCGGCCCATAGGCATGGGGGCAGGAATTTCTCATACTCAGGGACTTTACAACTATTGTTTAGAATCAAGCCAGACATTTTTTTTTCCTTTTCTCTACATTGCGTCCCTCGCTGCAGAATGGTATATTGAAACCCATGTTGCTTTTACCTCTTCCCTTCATCTATTACAGAGTGAGGGTCTTGTTTGGTGCAATAACCTCAGATCCAGGAAGGCAGACACATGAAGACCTGGGGACTCTTCAAACAGCCAGTCTATTCAAGTTGGTGAGCCCCAGGACTCTGGCTGTCATATGGTATGCATTCACTTGAATGTACACACACACACACACACACACACACACACACACACACACACACACACACATCACAAGGAATCACAGACAAACCGAACTGAAAAAAAATCTTGTAACATTCACCATGGTATACAGCTGAAAGAGTAATTATGAGCGGGCAAGTAGAAAACAAGGTTTGATGTAATGTGTAAATGATGTTAAAACTGTAGTTACTGAAAGAAAACCAGAGGAAGAAAGGTGGGCATGGTACATGGTCATTGAGCCTCACTAGAGCTCGGAGCACCGGAAGACGGAGGACTAAGTTTTGGGAAGGCCTTGATGGTCCTCGATACAGGGACAGTGAGATAAACCCAGCTCATCAGCACCCTTACAAAGGATGCTGTCATGGACACCGCAATTGCCCTCTAAGACACTTCTATGACAGCTTCCTAAGTGTGCCAGCAACTGCCCCGCACACAGCAGATCTGAGGATCAGTGCTGCCTCACGCCCTACACTTCTCTTCACTTTGGATTATTTTCTCCTTGGTTGGAGACTTTCCCCTGATGTTTGGCTTCCCTCATGCGAAAGCCATGGCACTTAGAAGCACTGGCTCCTAAATAGGTAGAGAGAGCTTGTTTGTGGACCAGCCCTTGGCTGAGAAGCACTCAAAAGTCAGTGTCTGCAGATCTCTGCTCACAGCCTGTTCTGTAACAGAGCCTGTTCTCTTCTGAGTCCGTCTCTCCAGCCTACGCTGATCTTCCTCTTCTATGTCTCCCCCAGTCATCCTTTCTACCTCCATCACATTCTTTTCACCCTCATGGACCCCTCTCTAGTTTTTTATGCATGTTTACTCCCACTGATGCACATGTGTAAAAATTAGAAGAGGACCTGTGTATGAAAGAACATGCAATATTTGTTTTCCTGAGTCTGGGATAATATAATAATTCCAAGATCCATGCATTTCCTTGAAGATCTTATTTCACCTTTGAGAGGTAAAATTTAATTCTCTTTCCCTTGAATAGGGCCTGGCTGACTGACAGGCTTCTGACAAGCCTGGAGAAACTGGCATGGATTTTAGAGGCACAGCTCTCTGTCTCTTTGAGACACATACTTTCAGAGTTCAGGGCCATCCTGTAAAGTGTCAGAGTAGCCACCATGGTCATAAGGAGAGACCTCTTGAGATAGAAAGAGAGATGCCAAGCTCAGTCATTCTGGTATTCTTCTGTTGACATCTTCCCAGCTCAGCTGGGAGAGAAAGGACACCAAGGTGATGTTAGCGACTGCTATACTGTGTGACAAACAGAAGAGACCTTCCTGAGCGACAGCATCCTATCTGGGTCCAGTCAGCTCCTCGAACCATGAGCAGTGACACCCACTGGTCACCCCCACTGCTGTCTATCACCAGGCTGCTGTGGGGGATGGTCACAGGGACACAATGTCAAACCACATCTATTGGTAAACAATGGGGCTCTGTCTTGGGAGCCAGCGCTCTCGGTGGTGTCTCCCTCCATTAACTTTGCAATCTTGGAGACACACTAAGAAATGGTGAGCATCACAATTTTCTTCTTTGAAAAATGTGGAGGAAGATAGCCCAGGAGCAGAGCTTCTGTGTGAGACGAGAAAATCCTAGGGAGATGTCTAAAAGCTGTAAATGCCTACATTA
>NW_022196906.1:110282468-110289546 GCF_008632895.1 Mastomys coucha | reverse complement strand
TTGTTATCAAATACCTTGATACAAACCACTTCCCACGACCCAAAGCACTGAGGTATTCTCAAACCCTTGCTCACAGCCACCTGTGTTTGCTGGGTCTACTTTAGGGGAAGGGAGGTTAGGTTTGCATGTAATCAAATTAATCTCTTCATGTTTAATTCTGTTTAGTAACTTTAAAAAATATCTATGTATGTGAGCCAGCATGCCTTTTTACGCATGATGTGTGAGCAGGAGCCTGTGGAGATGAAGAGGGCAGTGGGTCATCCAAACCTGAGGTTACAGGCAGCTGAGAGCCACCATGGGTGCTGGGAACTGATCCTGAGTCATCTGAAAGAGCAGCAAATGCTCTTAGCTGTTGAGCCACCCCTGTAGACCTGTTGTTAGCATTTCTTGTAATTACATTTGTGTGTAAAAGTTGCTAGCGGCAAGCATTGCATCTTTCTTGTTAGTATAGCGTAGGAGGGATCTGTGTGTGTCTGTCCATCTGTCTGTCTGCACACTGTCAGTGTGCCATACCCGCAGAGGTCAGAAAACACACTTGGGTGCTGGACTTTGAGACTTCTGTCTCCTCTTCTCTGCTGTGTACCACAGGCTAGCCGGCCCTTCAGCTTTGAGGGATTTTTCTGTCTTCCCCTAGCTCGCAGTAGGAACACTGGCATTACAGGTAGGCATTACTGCATCCAGCTTTACATGAGTCCTTGGCAATCATAACTCATGTCATGTCCAAGTACGTTGCCCACTGAGCCATTTCTCCAGGCCTATGTCGTGTATCCTTAGTATGATGTCACTCATATCTCAGAGTGGGATGGCCAGGGCATCGTGCTTACACTGCCAACCCGAGACTGATACAGGTTAATAGCTGAGTTTGGATGTGTTTACCAAGAACTGCCATGATTTATATTACCACACACCAAGCATTCTGGGCTCCCAGGCTTATCAGTCACCACTGGGTTTATATATTGTTTTAGTTTTTTTTTTTTTTTGCTGTTTTTATTTACTCTTTGTGTATGTCGCACACACACAGGCACACACGCACACACACACATACACACACACACACACACACACACACGCACACACACAGTACTTGCAGAGGACAGAACTGGGCATCAAGTCCCTAGGAGCTGGAGTTACAGGCTATTATGAGCCCCCCCAATATACATGCTGGGAACCAGTCATGAGTCCTGTGTAAGGGCAGTAAGCAGTCTATGGCCTTTCATACATTATTTTTTAGCTTATTTTAATTTTTTTCAGGAGCAAGAAAGGACTTCCAATGACTTTCTTATGATGGTTTTACTGACGGAGGGGCAGTGGTGTCAGTGTGGCATGGCAGATATGTGTCTGAGAAGCAAGAAGTGATATGAGACTCTTTCATTCATTTCATTTTTATCTTGAGCTGAGTTTCACCTCCCCTGCCCACCTTCTTGTCCCTCCTATTTCTCTCCCCCCTCAGCAGCAGGGTATCTTTCTGACTCCCCTCTGCATTCCCAAGCAGCAGAGTATCTTTCTGACTCCCCTCTGCATTCCCAACCTCCATCCTGCTGGGGTCATTGTGTACTCTGATAACTTTGCACTGGGCCATGAACTGTTGTAAAATGTCAATTCCTCTAGGTTCTCCCTTCTGGACGTAACTGAAGCAAAGGGCATGAGGACATAGGACCCTGATGACAAAACTGGTGGAGCCTCCTTAGGAGTGCATGTTTCAACCCACACAGTGATCAGACAGACACACTCACCCCTTGATAAATGTGTGTGTGTGTGTGTGTGTGTGTGTATATACATATGTATATATACACTAACATATGCCTAGAAACACACATACAGTTGTTCATATGCAAAATACATTCACATCTTCATATAGCTACTCACACTTATACACTCAAAAATTCACCATTGCATAATCACACCTATACCCAAGCATATACTCATATTCATGCACACTTACATACATTCAGGTGGATGTTCGCACAACTACACTCATACACACTTGTACTCACAAATACTCAGTCAAAATAGTCTATATTCACACCGAAACACACACTAATACACATCCATGTTCACACATCCACATAATCACATTGTATATTTACAGACCCAAATTTCCTTACACTCAAATCTGACAATCTCACACTTCCACGCAAATGCAACCCCTATGTGCTCACATGCAAATCCGTGCACTCCAAACCCCATGAAACACTCTCATACATTTTTACACCCATTTAGACTCACAGATTCACATGCACTGATGCTCACACACTTTCTCCTCAAATGAGCACTTCCATACTAAAACATTTATAAATCCACACACATTCACATGCTGATCCACACATCCACATAAGGATACTCACTCGTGCACTCATATACATGCACGCCTATGCATGCCCATTTTCTACACTTTCAGATACCAAGACACAAACATGCAATTTCATACAAGTACATAATACTCACTCATAGTCTCACACTCATATGCATATATTCAAGCTCCCAGTTGTACACTCACACATCAACACATTCACACTAAAACATCTGAGCATAGTCAAACATACACTCAAACTTATTTTTATACACACACACAATCACACACACATTCTCTCCTACAAATGGATATACTCTCATACACTCATGTGTGCATGGGCATCTTCATACATACCTTTTCTTTTTCTCTGTGCATGTGTGTCTCTGTGTCTATTTCTGTCTTTCTCTCTCTCTCTCTCTGTTTCTGTCTGTCTGTCCCTCTCCCTCTCCTCTCCCTCTCTGTCTCCCTTCCTAACCCCCCCTCAGACAGACAGACAGACACACACATACACACACACATATACACACACACATACACACACACATACACACACACATACACACACATACACACACGCACACACACGCACACACACGCACGTGCACACACACACACACACACACACACACACACAGGTTAGTCTTTCTTACTACTCAATCCCAGATCTTCTGATGTTGTTCTGTCTCTAAGCTTAGGGACCGATATTTGTCATGACTTTACTTCAAAAGCATCACAGAATGCCTGCCATCCTGAGTTCTGGAAGCAAGTGTGTGATAGATGAGACTGCCTGTTGTGCCGGTGTGAACTTGAGCAAGTCACTTGAGTTCTTCTGCTTCAGTAGGGTTGGGAAGCATTCCCACTGCCTGATGGGTGGTGAGTGATGGCAGAGATGAAGCGCTTGGTGTCGAGTCAGCAGGAGCATTCAGCTAAACCCAGAAGCATCCATCTGTGGCTTCTCCTCGAAGTTATCATTTATTTCCTTCTCCACTGAGTTATCATTTATTTCCTTCTTCCTCTCCTTGAGTTTGTTCTTGGCCACTAGGTGGAGAAAGCAAGCCTTCTACAGTGATTGAATTAAAAGCAAGACCCAATTGGCCTGACATACATACTACAGACATTTGAAGAGGGGAAACACTTCCCTTCCTTGGAACTTTATAGAAAGTGGGAGCGAGCTTCCTGAGGGGTGTTTGGGGAATTCTTCAGCAGTTCACAATGAAAGTGTTGGGGTTTAAGTGTGGTCATGCCTGGAGGCCCTAGATCTCACTGAGGGACGGTGCTAGGCAAATGATATACTTCAAACACTCAACTGCTGGCACCTTCTCCCCTTCCAAGCTCCACTCCCTTCTCACTTGCATTTCAAGCAGACAACGGCCCCATGTTCTTTCTTCAGGAGGCCCCCACTTCCTAATTCCTAGGGACATTTGGAAGATGAAGCCTTTGATAAGTTGCCTTCCCTAACCCTGAGAAGTAAAAGCAAAGGGAATTCATTAAGACCCACTTCACACAGCAGCAGAGAGCACAAGCTGGTTAAAGTATGTGCAGCCCCTTTGTGAACTCTTAAGTCCTCCTCAAATAAAAAGTTCCTATCTGTGGAAGAGCATAAAGCTTAAGGAAAATTGCCTTGATAGCAAGGAAAGAGGCCTTGGTGGCAATGCTTCTTGTCACCTCACATACAAGTGACACATAAGGCACTGAATGTGCTATCCTCATGCCACGCTTTCCAAAGTTTGTGATTTTATAAACATGTTACTCTGCTGGAGAGATGGCTCAGTGGTTACGCCCAGTGGGTGACTCACCGCAGCCTGTAACTAACTTCAGAAGATCCAATGTCTTCTTCCGACCTTCGTGGGCTTCCACGCTCATGTACTATAAACACACATACATGTGCATATCCACATAAGCATGCACAAATATGCATGCATGCACATACATGTACACATACATGTGCCAGCACACACACTCACACATGTGTAGACACACGTGCAAATAAAAGAATTTAAATGTTATTAAGAAATTTCATATTCTAGTTATTATCTGTATATGGCTATGTGTGTGATGTGCTTCTCTGTGTGTATGCATCTTTCCACAAATCTGGGCACATGTGTGCGTGTAAGAACACCAGGAGTCTTCCTCAGTCACTCTCCAAAGGATCCATCAAGGCAGGCTCTCTCAATTGAGCTGGCATTCCTAATACTACTGCTAGTCTAGCTAGCCAGCTTGCCCCAGGGTCCTGCTTTATGCATATGAAATTACAGGCTAACCCAGTGCTGGGGATCCCAGCTCTGCTCCTTGCACTGCACATCAAGCATTTCATCCACCGGGCTGTTTCTGTAGCCCCATATTCCAAACTTTCCCACCGCCACTACCCTATGAAATGCCTTTGTATTAACTTTTTAAACTTTTTTGAAAATTCCATACTTAAGGGCTGTATTTGTATCATCTCCCCCTCTTGACTTCAGTGCCCACCAGTAACTGTCACATTCAGAATCTCTTTGGTTTAGTTATTATATGCATATGTGTTTGGATAAATACAATCTGTTGGCTCTATTTGGTGTTTCTCATATTTGTTCTGATATGACTGCCTAGGATTAGATAATCCATCAGGGGTTTGTTCCTGAAGAGGACTAATTCCCCATCTCCCAACAGCAAGTCATTCCTGGAGCCTTCATCTAGGGGTGGTCATTGTGAGATGACTCCTGTCTACATTGGCATGTCACTGACATTAATATTGTGAATTAGCACTGTTGTTTAGACAATGATGTTTTGAGAGCTCATGGATGCAACTACATTCCAGGCTTAAAAAATGTTCAAGAACCTTTTTCTGGCATTTTCTATACATTTTCTACCATTAAAGAAATTAGGAATACAAAAGACTGTAGAGAGCTAAGGAGATGGTGAGAGGCCCGGCAGTGAGCATGGGAGTACGAGGCTGGGATCCTGGGAGCGCGAGGCTGGGATTCTGGGAGTGTGAGGCTGGGATTCTGGGAGTGCGAGGCTGGGATTCTGGGAGTGCGAGGCTGGGATCCTGGCTTGGAAGCCGAGATCCAGGAGCCTTATGTTCAAGGCCAGCCTGGTCAACTTAGTGAGATCCCACCTCCAAACTAAAAGAAAATTAAAAGGAAAGAAGAGGAAAAGAGGTCCGGAATGTAGCTCAGCAATAGAGCGAGTACTTGCTCAGCAGGCTCCAGGGGCCAGCTTCACTTGCCAGTGCTCAATGTGGCTGGCACTTGGGTGTTAGACAGCTGTAGATCTGAACATAGCAACTGAATCTGTCTCCTGTCACTGCCAATGCCTGTGAGCAGAGACAGGAACTGAGTCCCTAAGCTGCTGTTTATTCAGAGGACCAGTGATGTGAGCAGGCAAGGGCGAAAAGCCTTTCATCTCTGGACCACCAGCTTTATAAGGGACTGAGAGACACAAAGGCGACAGCCAGTCATTCCGGAGCTCAGACTTGGTCCTTGTGGTCAAGTGCTTAGGCACACTTTCGAGACTTGTGTTGTCGGTGCCTCTCTCATGACGGTCAGTCCTTCATACTCTCCTCTCAGTCTCTGGATGTCTAGGCTCAGGCACTTCTCTGAATGCTGAGACTAGTTAGTGCCTCCCGGCCTCAACTCCATACTTCCTCCAGACACCAACGGGGCTAGAAATCAAGCTCAGAATAAAAAAGCCATTGACAAAACATGTGCTTAAGTCACTAAAAGCACACACGTGCCAGTTCCTTTCTTCAAAATGGAGTGTAAAAGCTCTCTGTCCATGAGGCTCGAGAGATGGCTCAGTGATTAAGAACATTGGCTGATCTCGGAGGGACCCAGGCTTGGCTCCTAACATTTGACCGCATGGTAACTCAGGAGCATCCGTAACTCCAGCTCCAGGGTTCCACCACTCGCTTCGGGCTTCCACAGGCTCTGCTTACACAAAGTGCACATATACATGTGGACAAACACGTGAAGCACAAGATAAATATCAAATTAAAAGTTCTCCTATCCATCTGTCTATCCCCTGTTAGATCCAAGTAGTAAGAGGAAGAAAGCCTGCATTCCTACCACTTCAAATGCATAACAAAGATAATGTTCCTGAAGTCATCTATGGTCACCACATCACCACACAGGGCTTGATGTGTGGACGTTGTGGGCAAAGCCAACTGAGCTCCCACTCCTGGCTCCACCTTTCCTTGCTTTCTTCCCTCTCCTTTTCACTCAATGGGGTGCCAATGTCTCCACTCATCTGTGCATGTGCATGCCTATGCTCACCCATCACCACAACTTATGCAGTTGCACAACTATTGGAATGAATGTTAGCCTGCTCCATTGATTAGCCTGTCTCTAACACTATTTGTTAAACTCAAATATCTCAGTTACCACCCTCTTGATACAAGTAAATAAACTTGTACTATTTCAGGACATTTTCATACAACCCTTCATCAGTAAATTGCTCAAACTGAAATGAACCCAGTATTTTTGTTTGTTTTTGTTTTTTTAAGACAGAATTTCTCTGTGTAGCCCTGGCTGTCCCAGAACTCACTCTGTAGACCAGGCTGGCCTTGAACTCAGAAATCCACCTGCCTCTGTCTCCCAAGTGCTGGGATTAAAGGTGTGTGCCACCACTGCCCAGCGAACCCAGTGTTTTTTAAAATGTGTTTTAACATATTGTCTGTTTAGATCATCCACCATGATCAAGTAGGCTTCATCCCAGGGATGCAGAGATGGTTCAATATACTGAAATCCATCAATGTAATTCACTACATAAACAAACTCAAGGACAAAAACCATATGATCATCTCACTAG
>NW_022196906.1:110240293-110281630 GCF_008632895.1 Mastomys coucha | reverse complement strand
GATCCATTCCTTTCTCCTTGTACAAAGCTCAAGTCCAAGTGCATCAGGGACCTCCACATCAAAGCAGACACATTGAAACTAATAGAAGAGAAAGTGGGTAAGAACCTTGAGCAAATAGGCACAGGGAAAATTTCCTGAAGAGAACGCCAATAGCTTCTGCTCTAAGATCAAGAATTGACAAATGGGACCTCACATTTAGTCTCTGCTCTACTCTTTATCTCCATATTTGCTTCTGTGAGTATTTTGTTCTCCTTCCAAGAAGGACTGAAGCACCCACACTTTGTTCTTCCTTCTTATTGAGCTTCATGTGGTCTGTAAATTGTATTCTGGTTATTTGAAGCATTTGGGTTAGTATTCACTTATCAGTGCACATCATGTGTGTTCTTTTGTGATTGGGTTACCTCACTCAGGATGATATTGAAAGGCTGGAGAATTTTAGAATTTTAAAATAAGAGCATTTAATAGAAATGTATCAGAAGAAATGTATGGTGTATAACCTTTACCTAAAAGGACATGGAGGGCACTGTAGCCAGCCAGGAATGTAGACTGGCCAGTTCCAGGAACCAGGCTAACTCAGAGCCTCAGGGCTCTGGTTCCCGATACCTGCCCCTCCTGACTGATCCACAATGAGGGCGGAACTGGGAATGAAGGTCTACTAGTTTATGGGACTCTCCACCCTGCTGACCGATAGATAAAGATTACATTCCTAGAAGGAATATGTTCCCCTCCCTAACTGAATACCTTGGGTTGGGTTCCTTTGAAATTTTCCACTGTTTTTTTGTTATGTTTCCTTGTTAACCCCCGCCCCCCAGTTTGTGGTTTTTCCCTTTAAATACCCCTTACTCCTTGTAGTTTGGTTAGAACTCCTCTGGCCTGCAAGGTTACGAGATTGACCCCAGTACCAGCCTATCCCAAATAAACCTCATGCGCTTGTAGCAAGATCGGTCTCTCGTGAGTTATTGGGTGGTCGTGTTATCCCGAGACTTGAGTGAGTACTGAGTATGAGTGTGTGTACAAGCATGTGTGTATGTGCGTGTGTGTGTGTGTGTATGTGTGTGTACATGAGGACTGCATGCATGCATGTGTGCATGTTGGTGCATAAGTACTGAGTGTAAGAGTGTGTACTCCAATCCCAACGAATTACTTTTCAATTTGACTAACAAAACATTTTTAACGGAAAATGTTCAAATTTTCACAGGAAATTTTTGCTTTGATCTTGATATAATTTAACTTCAAAAAATATAACTACCATCTCCTACTTTTAAAATAAAAATTTTGCTTTCCTCTCCCTTACAACTATCCCAGGCACATTTTTGTTGTTTTGGTTTTCTTATGTTATTCCATGAGAGAATATTCATAGGGGTCTCCTGAGCTCTGGGGGTCTTTCAATATTTTCTAGTTCTATCCATTTGCCTAAGAATTTCATGAATTCGTCATTTTTAATAGCTGAGTAGTACTCTATTGTATAAATGTACCACATTTTCTGTATCCATTATTCTGTTGAAGGACATCTGGGTTTTTTCCAGCTTCTGGCTATTATAAATAAGGCTGCTATGAACATAGTGGAGCATGTGTCCTTATTACATGTTGGAGCATCTTCTGGGCATATGCCAGAAGTGGTATAGCTGGGTCCTTGGGTAATACTATGTCCAATCCACTATTGTGGATGCCAAGAAGTGCATACTGAAAGGAGCCTGATATGGCTGTCTCCTGAGAGGCCCTACTAGAACCTTACAAATACAGAGGCAGATGTTAGCAGCCAACCATTAGAATGAGCGCTGGGTCCCTAATAGAGGACTCAGAGAAGGGACTGAAGGAGTTGAAGAGGTTTGCAACCCCATAAGAAGAAGAACAATATCAACCAACCAGACCTCCCCCCCAGAACTCCCAGGGACTAAGCCATCAACAAAAGAGTACACATGGCTCCAGCTGCATATGTAGCAGAGGATGACCTTGTCATGCACCAATGGAAGGAGGAGTCCTTGGTCCTATGAAGGCTCCATAGAGGCCCCAGTGTAGGGGGATTGAGGGCGGGAACACCCTCATAGAAGCAGGGGAGGGAGGATGGGGTAGGACGTTGCTGGGAAAGGGGATAACATTTGAAATGTAAATAAAGAAAATATCCAATTAAAAAAAAAAGTAGATGAGAACTTCTGGCCCAGCTATATATAACGTCTTAAGAAGGAATCCCTTTACTGTTTGAAAGAAAATACGTTTTAAGTGTCATATGACAAAGAAAAAAATGTGTCTTGAAACATACCTCATTTCTTTCCACTAAATCTGCTTTGAACACATCCCACAGCATTATCATGCCTGTGCATACACACAACATGCGCCTTGGGTCTAGTGGAAGAACAAAGTGTAGATGCCTTTATATATATATATATATATATATATATATATATATATATATATATATATAGTGTTTCCTGGCTCTCAATTCATAGTGCACAGTTTTTAAACATTATTCCACACATGCAAAGCATTCATATATGGTCTTAAATGTCTGATATTAACTCATCCCAGCATACACTCTGAGATAATACTTAGTTCCAGGTCAGTGAGTTGGGAATATCAGAAATGTGTGGAAATGAAAAGTGGGAAGATAGACAGGAAGGAAGGCAACAACAGGGAACTAGAAAATGGATTCCTATGAAGGGTATCAGAGTCTATCCATATGTGTGCATGTGTGCTTGCACATACAGGCTTGCACTTTATGCTCAGCTTTCTCTTAGTACATGGGTGCTGGGGATTCAGGTCCTCCTGCTCAAGTGGTAAGTGCCTACGGAGCATCTGTCCAGTCCAGGGGCTTCTTGCAGTGGAGGTCCCTGGGACATGACTGGAAATGCATTCCTTGATGTGGCCAGGGCAAACCAGGAGCCGACAGTGATATCTAATATTCCTCAGGTATTTTCAGATTGCCTCCTTTAGTACCTAGAACTTGCAGACAACCACAGTCTGTAAAGAGTAAGTAGAAAATTCCAGGAATAAGAATATTATACATTTTAAAGAAATGTTATCATGCTATATCATCACTACAATATTTATTGCCAGTTGTTCTTATTCTCCCACTGTGAACTATGGTTTAAATATGAAATGCTACTCACAGGCTCATGCTTTGAGCACTTAGTTTTTGACTTAGGAGGATATTTTGAAGACTGGCGTCCCTTGCATAGCTGGGGCCTGCCTGGTGGACTCAGGTTCCTAGAGTTGAGCCTGTGAAAGCTCTGCGCCTTTATATTGCGGTCCCTCACCCCTGCATATTGCAGTCCAACCTCCTGCTCTCTTGTCTCCCAGGATGTGAATAGACCCCTCATACTCTACAAATAGAACCTTTTGGTCCCAGCAAACTTTCCTGCCACTAAGAACTGGGACCTCCTGAATGTGAGAGCCAAAACAAGCCTTTAAGTTATTTCTGTCACATAAATTTTGGTCACAGTGACAAGAGATATGACTAATATGCTATGCCTTATTCATAAACTCTGTCACTGCATACAGAAACACAGTATGAATTGGGCTTGTATCATCTCTGATATAAGACATCAGCTGGGGGACTTAGAAGACATCTTTTGGGATAGGGACAGACCTCTGAGTCTGAGTCTCTGTAGTTGTCAGTGTTGTAAAGGCTTCCAGGAGAGGGAGAATGAATGTTCGGTCCTTACTGTAAGCTTTACATGTAAATGGAGTAGACACTGAGAGGCCACGGGCAGCCTACCAATCATGGTGCAGTAGAAGACACAATGCTATAAAAATAATTTAAAAATGGAACGAATGTGTAAAGGAAAGAAGTGGGCAGCCAGTCCCTTTGCTCCCCAGTAGAAGTGTTCCCTTAGAGGGCAGGAAACAGGGCACAGTTGTTAAGAATGTTTGCTGTTCTTCCAGAGAGCATGAATTTGGTTCCCAACACTCAAGTAGGGCAGTTCACAACTGCCTGTAACTCCAGCTCTAAAGAACTCAGTGTCCCCTTCTGGCCACCATGAGCATCTGCATGCATGTGCACACACACACTAGAAAAAAAAATCCTAAAATTGCTACTCATGATCCATAGCTAAACCTATATTTAAGTCAAATCCCAAAGGCAATTTCAATGAAGAATGCTACAGAACATTTTAAAAATAATCAGTACAGAACATTTTAAAAAATAAATTTATATACCGTTCTACACATACACACACACAAAAAAAATAGTGGGCACACAATGCAAAACAGGACAAGACTATAAAAAGAAAAATACAAACCAGTGCCTCTCCAGAAGTTAATTTAAAGATAAAGAGCATAAGAAAGCTGCCAGGACAAAGGACAGGGGAGCTGATATTATATCTAATAATCCTCATTTATTTTCATCTTTGCTTCCTTTAGTATCTATAACGTTCAGTCAACCATAGTCTGCAAAATGTAAGTAGAAAATTGCAGGAATAAGAAATGTATAAGTTTTAAGGACATTTTATTAAGAAAGAGAAAAAAAAAGTCCTAAGCAACTCAGTGCCCTAATGAATGGAATGGGCTACTTACCATCTCCGGGGGAACCTCCTTCCAGATGTGCAAAGCTGTCTCACCACTTGAAATTAATCAGTGTGATCAATCATGCCAATTAGCTAAGCAGAAAATCATATAACCATATCAACTGATGCAGAAAACGCATTTGGCAAAATGCAAGTTCCCTCCATGATAGCATTCTCAGGAAATGCAGAATCGAAGATAATTACTTCACTTGGTACAGAATAGCTATAAACCCACCCCCCCATTCCCCACAGCAAGCTGGAACTTCACTTGGTACAGAATAGCTATAAACCTACCCCCCCATACCCCACAGCAAGCTGGATACTTAATAGTGAAAGGCTACTTTCTCCTGATGCCAGGAGCAAGACACCACTGTCTTACCATGCACTTAAAATAGCCCTGTAGTTATAACTCTAAAATGAGGAAGCACATTTCAAAGTCATGAGGAATATAAGGAATGAAGATAAAAACCTGTTCGTATTTTCACAGAACACAGGTGTCTATATAGAAAACCAGAAGAACCCCAGCCAATGAGCCCAGTAACTGGTCAAACAGAAGGCCAACAAGAAACAAGGCACGTTCTTTACATGAATCACGAGTGTGTAGAAACTGACATTGAAAAGCACTAAACTGTTTACTTGGAGAGCAGATTCAACAGTTAAGAGTAGAGTCTGCTCTTACAGAGGACCCAGGTTCGATTCCCAGCACCTACATGGCAATCAACAACCGTGTGTAACACCAGTCTGATGTGAGCCCTAGCCCTACCTTGAGCACCACAGGCACATGACTCACAGATACAATGTGCAAGCAAAACAACCATAACATAAAACAAAACAACCTTTATAAATATTTAAAGAGATAAGTCCACTGTTGATAATCACATCCTCCCCCCAAAGGTCATAAAACACAGGCTCTGACTAATAGCGGAGGGTCTTTACAAAGAGTGTAGGAACAACTCGAAACGTGAAAAAGAAACTGTAATCCCAAAAGGCATGAATTTCAACCCAAAACTAAGCCTACCAGGAGTTGAAAAATAAAAAATATTACTGTGTTCAGGGTGATCACTTTCCATGTCTCCTCTTGTCATTTCCAGTTTATTTCATTCTTTTAAGAGGTAACAAGAGTCCAGTAAAATGGCTCGGTAGATAGAGGTGCCTGCTGCTAAGACTGATGATCCGAGTTCAATCCACATGGCAGGAGAAAACAGCTGAACCCTGTTAGCTGTCTTCTAGTCTCCACAAGCATGCTTGCCCACCCACAAAATTAAAAAGTAATCTTTAAAATAACTTTAGGACAAAGCAAGATAATGGAGCCATAGGGGATATGAGAGCTGGTGGTGATAATGAATGCTTCAGCATGCATCCGATGAATGGGCCTGACTCCAGAGTCCAGGAACCACGGCTTTCCTATAACAAGCCCTGACTTTGAGCAAGGGCCATGAGTGCTGCACCTTACACATCCTAATCTGTGAATGGGAAGCATCAACTGCTTGCATCTCAGAGGTAGCTTAGACAGGTTGAGGTTGTCAACTCTGAAGTCAGCGCAATGCCGGGACCTCGACTGGAGAGGTGTTTTCCAGGATTTAAGGGTGAGCATTTTCTCAGTCTTCCTGAGGACGACCTCCCCATCACTTGTCTGTTGAAGACTAGTTTGTACAAAGTGATGTGAACCCTGAGATCTGAGCTCTTGCATTGCCAAGCAGATGCTCTCAAGTTGGATGTAGGGTTTACGTCCTTGTTTTGTTTCCCCAAGTAAAGCTATTTTCTCTGTGAAAGAACGTATCAGGCTGTTAGACGATCCTGTCTACACATCTGAGATCTCAGCCTGGTCTAGAGTGCAATGCTCTAATAGGAGTAAAGTGGACAAAGGAGTGAGCAAAATAAGTAAATGCACTGTAAGTGCACATAATCACAAATGGGCTATTTTAAATACTGCATAGGGCTGTGTCAGCAGTGAAGAGTGCACACTGCTCTTCCAGAAGACGTTCGTGCAGTTCTCAGCATCCAAATGAGGCAGATCTCAGTGGCATCTGACTCCAGCTTCAGGAAAAGAGACCTGATACCCTCAGAGCATCTGCACATGCATGTGCAGAAACACACGTGTACACACACACACACACACACACCTACAGATATAATCAGGGGAAAAAGCTAAGAGAACATCTAATTTACTCTGAACCATGCATCCACTGCAAATGACCCTTCAGCCAATACATTCAAAGGTTTTATTTCACAATTTTTTCACACCTGTCTTGCCCCCAAATAGTCCTCCCTTTTATGTGTTTCTGTAAGTGAAAATAAATTTCTTTCTTGTGTTTTGTGTATGCAATAAACACCTCCCTGTTCCTCAGAGATCCTCACGGCTCTTGAGTACATTCTTCTCAACCAGAGCCTTGGTTTCTAAATGAGATGTGTGTTAGCTGGTTCTCATCCTTAACTCTCCAGCCCCAGATCTCATCATTATTGGTTAAGGACAGGATGATTTTGTTCTTTCATTGTTCCAGGTTGCTCTGTGTGTGGACTGCTTTTGTTCCTTCCAACACTGTAGGGCTGGCATCGATTTTTGGTAAGTCCTATGTTGAGTCTGCCTCCTTCTGTGAGCTGCAGTAGGCCTATCTGATGCCTACCATCCCTTCTGTGCAAGGCAGGGGACTGCATTCCCAGAATCTGCTCCTAGTGGGTTTCCAAGGTGATGTTTGCCATCCATGGAGCTCTGGTCTCATTTGAAAGGGATAAGCCCAGGAGCAGGAGCCACTCTCTGTAGGTAGGCAGCCCCAGTCAGGGATGGGTAGGGGAGTGAGTGGGGGGGGGTCGGGGAAGAGTGGCCCAGCAGCTTCCTGGAACCAGGACTGCATCCTGCTTTGCAGCTGCTTTGGATGCCAAAAGCTTCTTGCAATTCATGGAGGCATAGCAGTGTCGAGGCAAGCACAGCCTCACATTTGGGACATCAATTCCTCTCTTTAGTGGTGGCTCCATTGACTTCCACATTGGGACCTTTGACTGTCACTCAAATCCTGCAATCCATGTAAAATATACTACACCTGGAATACATCAGGGTTGATTCTGCATTCCTAGCCAAACCCTGGTGGACACAAAGATCTTTACTATATGAAAAATAATATTCACATGCTCGTAGAGGACTTTGTTCTAGTACACTCTCTTGCTGTGATAAATATCATGGCCAAAAGTAACTTGGGGAAGAAAGGTTGTTTTGTTTGTTTGTTTGTTCATTTTGGTTTTGTTTCTTTGTTTGTTTGTTTTAATATTTTAGCTTACAGAACACTGTGAAGGGAAGTCAGGACAGGAACCCAAAGCAGGAACCATGAAGAAAAGGTACTTACCACCTTGCTTCAGAGCTCTGACTCGGTGACTTTCCTTTATGTCCCAGGCTCACAGGTCTAGGGATGGTTACACCCACAGTGGACTGGGCCATCATATATTAATTAACAATCAAAAAATGCCCCCAAATTACCCCAAATTAACATACCCAACTTGACAGTAGCAATTCTTGAACTGATGTTCCGTCTTCCCTGGTGGTCAAGTTGACCACCAAGATCAGCCATTACAGATGCCAACTGTGTGGCTTCCCTCCCCTGTACCATGGTCCCTACTGTACCACCTCACTGGCTAGGACACTGATGATCTCTCAGTATTGAATCTACTTCCTGGGATGTCTGTGGACCACAATGATAACCACAGAAATGTCTCCATCTCCAGAGAGCCCTGAGCTGTGCAGGATGGCACCCTGGAAGCCTGTATGGTACCAAGGCTAAAGAGTCCTACTGTCTCCCACGTGTGTCTAGTATTAAGAGTTCAGCATCAAACAGTCCGCTCCACTAGCCAGTGTTTCTCAGAGAGACTTAGGAGCGCATCAGCTTTGAATCCTGTCAGCTGCTACTGACCTCTCGGGTGGACTCACCACTGTTTTTATCTGTATGGTTCTGTACTTCCTTTCTCCCCAACAAGTCCGACTCTCTTATCCAGGAAATAATCACATACAGAAATGTTTTAAAAAAGATTGATTATTTCCATTTATGTATATACATTTGTGTTTATGTGTGTGGGGATTTGCATTTTTGTGTATGCGTTTGTGTTTATGGGGAGGGGGGTGTTGAGTATGTGTGTGTAGTGCATGGAGAGGCCAGAAGTAGACATTCGATTTCCCAAAGTCAGAGTTACAGGAGGTTGTGAGCCACCTAATGTAGGTGCTGGGAGCTGAAGTCTGGTCCTCCATAAGAGAATACAGTGCTTTTAACCACCATGCTCCTGCTCCAGCCTTCAGGAAGCTTTAGATTTTCCACTTGAAAGCGCCCCATTGTGGCTGGATGTGGGTATACGTAGCATCAGACGTTCCTTAAACTAAAGTGTTGGCTTCCCATGGAGGGAGGGGTTATGAGATACTTTGACCTCCCTGTTTAGGCAGCTGAGTGGCAAGAGTAGGAAGACCCTGAAGCTTGTCTTTCTGATTGCCATATCACAGCTAGAGGTGCAAAAGGCACAGCCAGACTGCAAATTCTAAATGTTGCCATAGCTACTTGCTCTCTGTGTGACTCACATAACTCCTTGTGTCTCTGTTTACCTCTTGTTAGGATTGATCTGGTGCTGTGATGTATGCAAATGCTAAATTCTGTACCCCAAGACCTGTTTACCCTAACACCAGCAAAGTCTTAAATACACCAGCTTTTTTTTTTTTTGTGCAAAATTTGCTCTCCAAGATAATTGGTTAATAAAAGGATGAAGCCTATCTATGACTGGGCAGTACAGAGAGGAAGGTAGGTTTTCCTGGAGGGAGAAAGGAAGGAACACTGGGAGGAAGGAAGAGGAAGACCTTTTGTCAGGAAACATGAGAGCAGACAGATGGAGCTCTGGCCTGGAAGGTCTAGCTAGCCATGTGGCACGGTGGGACTAGGTGGTCAGCTTGACTTAGCTGAGTTACTTAAAGGGTCTGGTTAGCTAAGGCCCAAGCTTTGGAATATTACAGGGTCTCTAAATGATAGTTTGGGGAACTAGCTGGTTAAGGATCAACTGCTGACATATCATTCTCCTGCATTAAATATACAGAATATTAATTTCTCTCATTTTACAATCTCTGACATGGATTAAGTAATAAATAATATTCATGGAGTATAGCTGCTCTGAAGATAGCAATCATACTACATGATTTTAGTAACATCCCTGGTGTGCCTGTGTTTCATAATCTCCACATGGACAGCTCTTTTAAGATTTATGTGTGTGTGTATGTACAGCCATTTGCACATGTGTGTTGCTATATGTGAAGGACAGAAGAGAAATGGAGTTACAAGTGGTTATAACACCGCACATGGGTGCTGAGAACCAAAAGTTCTAATGTTTCATGCTGTACACATCTTTGGTCCTTGTATTTTCATTATTAATTATGTCCCTGACCAAACTAGAAAGCATAACACCAGTAACAAAGCCAAGTAATTTATCTGGGTCCTAGGAAATATACATTGAAAGTTCTCATCTCTTTCCTGAAATGTATGCTGGGCAGTAAAATCTGAGAGTAAATCTTAAACACAGGAAACATAAAACAGGCAATCTCTTAGTTGTTAATGTTCTCTGCAGTTAAGTTATGTGTAAAACTGAGTGTGATAAATCTTTCTCAGTCCTTGAAACAGCACTGGAATGTGTGTCATCAGCTCCTGAGTGCTGGTGGAGACACTCCTGGATTCTGAACCACCACTTGAATTGCAGTGTCGTGCATGATGTGCCTGGACTCTCAACTGTTAAGAGAGAGCCGTAAACACAGCCTGAAGTGTAAAGACATGGTACATGACTCTCCCTTGGTTGGATGGTCACAGACAAGATTCACATTAGTATCAGTGTGGACAGAAGTGGAAGAAATGGCAGAGTGACACATACCTATAATCCAAGACCTGGCAAGAATGATGCAGAAGGATGGCTGTGAGTTCAAGGCTAGCAGGAGCTCCGTAATGAGTTCCAATCCAGTCTAGGCTACACAGTGGGACTCTATCAAGAGACAGAGGTAGTAATACATAAATAAGCTTTATATAATTTATAGGAAATTTATAGACTATAGAAATAATCTAAATAGAGTTTAAAAGAATGGGGAAAATTTGGTAGTGTGAAAGAAGAGTAACCTAGACTTGCCAGAGAAGGAAGTCAGGCATGAGGCTCTGAATGAACCTCAGTTTGACCTCCTTATATCCTTGGCCCTGGATTGACAGAATCGAATATGCCCATATTTAAGAAAGCACTTAATAACTCATTAGTGTTGTGTTTTATAAAAAAAGAAAAAGAGGCCATGGATATGTTTGGTAGAGACTAGGTATGGTGTGGGGGAAGGGAGTGCCTCTGGGGGCCCATGTTGAGGCATCCCTTCCCCCTGAGGGACCAGCCACAGGAAGGTATAATATAGAATAGAGTTCTTTTGTGAATGCATGCCATGTGTATTCCAAACTTCTGGCCCAATTTCCACTTATCACAAAAGAACACACATGGTATGTGCATTCTCTGATAAATGGATATTATTAGCCCAGAAGATTGGAATACACAAAGTACAAACCACAAACCTTAAGAAACTCAAGAATAAGGAAGACCAAAGTGTGGATACTTCGTTCCTTCTTAAAAGGGGGAACAAAATACCCATGAAAGGAGTTTAGAGACTAACTATGGAGCAGAAACTGAAGGAAGGACAATTCAGAGACTACTCCACCTGGGAATCCTTCCCATATTCAATCATCAAATCCAGACACTATTGTGGATGCCAGCAAGTGATGGCTGACAGGAGCCTGATATAGCTGTCTCCTGAGAAGCTCTGACAGTACCTGACTAATACAAAAGTAGAGGCTCACAGCCATCCATTGGACTGAATACAGGGTCCCCAATGAAGGAGCTAGAGAAAGGACCCAAGGAGCTGAAGGGTTTGAAGCCCCTTAAGACGAACAACAATATGAACTAACTAGTACCCTCAGAGCTCCCAGGGACTAAAACACCAACCAAAGAGTACACATGGTGGGACTAATGGCTCCAGCAGCATATGTATAGCAGAGGATGGCCAAGTTGGTCATCAATGGGAGGAGAGGCCCTTGGCCCTGTGAAGGTTCTATGCCCCAGGGTAGGGGAATGCCAGGGCCAGTAAGCAGGAGGGAGTAGAGTAGTGAGCAGGGGGTGGGGAACCGGAGTTTGTTTTACTTTTGGGTTTTTTTATTTTATTTTTTATTTTTTATTTTTCTTTCTTTTTTTTCTTTTTTTTTTCTTTTTTTTTGGGGGGGGGAGGGGAACCTGGGAAAGGAGATATTGTAAATAAAATACCTAATTAAAAAAAAGAATAGAGTTTATTTAGGGCATGGGGAGGGGAGTTGAGAGGGTAGAGACACAGAAAGGCAGAAAGAGAATGAGAGAGAGAGAGGAGTAGAGGCCTACCATGAGTATGTGGAGAGGGGGAGGGGAATGGGGAAAGAAGGGACAGATGGGGGAGAGGAGAGCAAGAAGGGGAAAAGCAGGCGGTGATGGCGCACGCCTTTAATCCCAGCACTTGGGAAGCAGAGGCAGGCGGATTTCTGAGTTTGAGACCAGCCTGGTCTACAGAGTGAAGTTCCAGGACAGCCAGGGATATACAGAGAAACCCTGTCTCGAAAAAACAAAAAACAAAAAAGAAGGGGGAAAGAAGCCCCTTCTACAGTGAGTCAGGCACACCTGTCTGTTGCCAACACTGTGGGGCAGAGCCTAGAAGAAATGCCAGCAAGAATCAGCACACTGACCATCACTAATAAAAGAGTTTTTATGGCTGTGTTTCACATTTATGAAGAGATGAACTTTTTTTTTCTTTTTAAGGATTTAATTTTTTTCACTTGTATTTAGCTGTTTTAAACATAGGTTATTGTCAATTTCAAATGTCAAGTAGGATGTTCCTGTCTCATGACTTTCATGTGAAACCACTAATAGACATAAGGAGCTGGGACAAAAGCAGGCATTTCCAGGACACCTCCCTCCCTGCTCTCCCATCCCTTGCTGAGGGCTGTCACTTTGTTTCTCCATCAAACCTCACTTGATTAGCTTTAAGAAAAAGATAGAGCCAGAACCATTTTTAAAAATGTGCATGGTTGCATTGCCTGTGGATCTACATGTGCACTGTGTGTGCCCAGTACATACAGAGGCCAGAAGAGAGCGCTGAATCTCCTGCCACTGGAGTTATAAGTGGTTGGGAGCTACCACGTGGGTGCTGGAACCGAACCCAAGTCCTCTGCAAAAGCAGCATGTGCTCTTAACCGCTGAGCCAGCTCTCCAGCTCTCTTACTCTCAAAACTCATTGAAAGACTATGGACCACGTTCTAGAAATGCAGCTATCTTGAAAATCCTCCTGTCTCCTCTGTGGTCCAGTAGCATTAAGATGTATGGTCTTCTAAGATTGTACTATGGCAATGGCAGTGTGTTGAAATATTAACTTGGATTTCCTCTCTAGGAACACTACCCACAAAATATTTAATCAACTGGCTTTGAAATTTCAATATTTCAGTGTCTGGGACCTCAGCCCATGGGATGGTGTCACTGATGTTTAGGATGGGTCTTCCCATCTCAATTCATTGACCCTAGAAACTCCCTCACAAACATACTCCAGAGATTTGTCATAGTTAGGGTTTTACTGCTGTGAGCAGACATCATGACCAAGGCAACTCTTATAAGGGCAACATTTAATTGAGGCTGGCTTACAAGTTCAGAAGTTCAGTCCATTATCATCAAGGCAGGAACATGGCAGCATCCAGGCAAGCATGGTGCAGGAGAAGCTGAGAGGTCTACATCTTCATCTGAAGGCTGCTAGCAGAAGACTGGCTTCCAGACAGCTAGGATGAAGGTCTTAAGGCCACACCCACAGTGACACACCTTACTCCAACAGGGCCACACCTACTCCAACAAGGCCACACCTCCAAATATGGCTACTCCCTGGGCCAAGCATATACAAACTATCACAGTCCCCTTGGTGATTCTAGATCCTGCCAAGTTAATAATAGATAATTAATTAATTAGTCTAATTAAGTATAAATTAATTCTTCACAAAGAGTATACAATACATTTCTAACTATGCCTTAGATCTGCCTCACCCCTCACTATTCTGTCACATCTCCTCAGAGGCTCCCTTGGCAGGTGAATGTATTCAGGCCACCTTGACTTCTGCCTCCTAGTTGGGTGTCAGACAGCAGTTGCAGGTGAGAGAGTTTTAGTGATGAGTCCTGCTGGCTCCCTCCCTGCTGTGTGGCACTGGGATACACGGAGCTCTCTGCTAAAGGTCAGAACGAGCCCACCTCGTCTATGATCTGCCCTCACACCTGTAGTAATGACTGCACAGGTTCTTTCAGCCTCTACGGTCCTTCTTTTGCTCCTAGGGATCTGAGCATCTTTGAATATGGTAACAGTATAAAGGGGGAAATCTCATCCTTGGTCAGTATGGAATCCTCTGTAGTGGGGAGCAAGCACGAGCCTTTTATAGAGCTACAGGTTCAATAGCCACATATCTGTCTACAAACCCAGAGATAAACAGATCTCATTATGTAGACCTATGAGTATAGGAAAAGGATTGAGAATTGATGAAAATTTTTAGATTCTTCCAAGGGTCATGAAATTTGGAGCCATCTAAGCATCAATGAGGGCAAGCTGCACATGTGGAATCACATATGGGACGATGCAGAACGGGAATGGTGGAAACTGCTAAGCAGGCACAGAAGAGCTACCAGTCAGGACAGGAGCTGTCCATCAGGTATCAGTTAAACATCAAGGCCTTGTTACCAAGTGCTGTTCAGTGGGGCCTGCCATGTGCAGGGACCCCTGAGGTAGACAGACTGGGTTGGGGGAGGGTAGGGGGTGAGGAGGTAGGGAGGATGGTTCAGGGGGTAAGGGGTGGGACAGGGGGTGGTGCTGATACAGCCCTTCTACAGACCTTGACCCAGCATGGACAACAATGACTAGTGATATGAGAAGGAGGCAGAAAGAGAGCTCTAAATAATTGTTCTATTAACTAGAACATCCATTGGACTTCAGTTCCAACTCTTGCCGGACTTCTCATCTAAAGCTAAGAGCTGATCACAGAAAAGGCCTTGTGTTAAATGCCTCAGGTGGGAGGAAGATCCACCACCTTCTTCCCTAGCATCACTCACTTCTCTCTGTCTTAGTTAGGGTTTTACTGCTGTGAACAGACACCATGACCAAGGCAAATCTTATAAGGCCCACATTTAATTGGGGCTGGCTTACAGGGTCAGAGGTTCAGTCCATTATCATCAAGGCAAGAACAAGGCAGAATCCAGGCAGGTATGGTGCAAGAGGAGCTGAGAGTTCTACATTTTCATCTGAAGCCTGCTAGCAGAATACTGACTTCCAGGCAGCTAGGATGAGGGTCCTAAAGCCCATATCCACAGTGCCACACCTACTCCAACAGAGTCACTCTTACTCCAACAAGACCACACCTTCTAATAGTTCCACTCCCTGGACCTAGCAGATACAAGCTATCACACCACCTTAGGTTTGATGCTTTCCTTACATTCACCCCTTTCAGTTGAAGACAACTGCTTTCTTCTTTGGGGGGTTTGGCTGATAAGATTTTTCTAGCATGCATCTGTAATTTCTTACTTTTGTCTTCAGTAACATGTTCTTTATTTGTTTCTGTTTTGTTTTGCTTTCTCCCTCAAACACATTCCACATGTCATGGAGAGAAGGCATCCATGTCTCAGTGCTGTATCCATCATCCCCACCCTTTCCTCTGACACATTCCTCCCCACTCCTCTCTCTCTGTCTTTGAGGAAGTGTCTCACTGTGTAGCTCGGTTTGTCCTGGAACTCACTCTGTAGACCAGGCTTACCTCAAACTCACAGAGATCTGCCTTCCTCTGGGATTAAAGGTGTGAGCCACAATGCCTGACTCCTTCCGTTCTTGTCTTTCATGGAAAGAATGACTTCTATGGTGCTCCTCAATGGCATACCATCATCCCAGCCGAGCGATGATTCATGGGACTGCTCATCCATTCATTTCTTCAAAGGTTACTCTGTTCTGTTCCTCACACTGTTGAAAACCCGGAATGCAGAGAGAAGCAGACTATATAAAAGCCAATGGTTAGTATCTCCTTTCAAGTTAATTAGGCCATAAGAATGAAGCTCTGGGCAGTGATGTAGGCTTAGGAGTGATTTGGAAAATGCTCCTGAGGAGGTAGCATTTGAACTGAGACTCGGGTGAGGACATGGAGCCTTCACTGTAGGTATTAGGAGGACAAAGGCTGCAGAATGACCAGGAGCATATATACACAAAGAGATGTCCACCCATGTAAGCACACATGGGCACATACACACATATATGTGCATGCACACATACAAACACACACATGCACACATACCCTAGCACATGCATGTACACATGCATGCACACATATGCATGTATGCTCAGGTGTGTATACACACTAATATATATAGCCTTTCATTTTAACCTTATTCTTCCCTATACCCTGTTGAAAGACTTCCTTTTTCGTCCTTCTTGTCCTTTTACTGTGTTTCCATGGCAACTTAAGACAAGGATTAATCTGGTTTATAACATCTTGAAACTTGTCTTATTTTCTATTGCCCGGGGGATGCATATGGGAGAGGGTGATGTATGTTTCTGGCTGGACTTCAGGTGGACATTCTAGACAATGCTGTACAAGAATGGCAAAACCCTCCTTAATTCCAAAATTGATAATCTCCTGCTAACTCCATTCTCCCCCCACTTTGCACAAAATGAAAATTTATGTTACTAGAGAGAAAAAATGAAAAACCTTTAAGGGGGAAAAAATCAGTCTAAACTCGATCTTCACACTATTACCCCTGAATCACACTCACCCATTATCCCCCTTTAATGCTATGGTATCTTATGATATTAGTCTACAAAAACTGCAAAAGCCAAGTTATGTCCAAGTTATCTATCTTGGGAAGCATGACATTACCTGCCTTCTATCTTTCTTCAGATTCAGTAGATTAAATATACACTTAAAGCATATTGATTTTTTGTTTTCCTACCAGGAGGTAGGGAAGTCGATGAATTCAAGACAAAGAAACATTACTGGAAAATGCAAGTACCCAGGGTTTTTACTGAAAACAGCAACAACAACAACAACAAACCTGTGATCTGAAATAGCCTAGGCTATTGAGTTCAGCCTGCTGGTTAAGGTGGCACCTCAGACAGACTCTCATGATACGCTCTGTAACCTTGTTAATCTCTTGGCTTCTTACTCAAACCATAACACTTAGATTTACTAAATGAGGGCTTCCAATGACCTGCTACCTCTGAATCAAGATGTGCAACGGTCACCCAACAATCCTTCCACTGTTCAGAGGGTGGGGCCGTTGCCATCTGAGTGTCAGTTACACAACAGTTCCACCAGCCACTCATCAGCATTTGATGTTACCATTTGAATGTCAGTGATGTGATAACACCGATGTCTATTGCTCCCCAGCATTTAATGCTCAGGCTCCCCACTAACTCCTCGATGAGTCAGGAGTGTGATGTCGTTGTCTTTTCATCTCTGCAGGCCTTGCTTTGCCTCCCCTCCTGTTAATTTTACACTCTGTCACCCATTAACATGAGGCTACACTTTCTCTTCTCTGTGTCTCACCATCTGTGTCACCAACTGCCACTTCCATAAGTCCCAAGTGATTTTGCCACTTTCTAAATACCAAACGTATGCTTGAAGCCCAACGCTGATTACCTTGTTGGCACTTTATTCAGATGCCTCAACTGGCACCTTGTCCAATCATGGTTGAACTTCGTAAGGCTCCATCCAGGTCCAAGGCAACAGCATCCACATGAAATAATACCTTGGCTTAATGCTGCTCTTCCTCCACGTTGCTTTGCAGTGGCTCCTTTCACTCAATGGGACTCACTTCATTTGATCTTTTTCTGTGACAAAGCAGATTTGAGTTGGATTCACAGACATGTGGCTCCTCCCCTCCTGTCTTCTCTTACATCCCTGCCTCTTCAGGTAGATAATCCCACCATCAGCTTCCTGAGAGCAGTTTCCTGAGAACACTCTCAGTAGGTACAGTTCTTTCCCCTCTCCTTATCTATAAAGTTTGACAGAAACTAGCTTTGAGTCACACGATTAAATCTGAGCTCACATCTTCATCACAAAGCTCACTGTAGTGCCTATATGTCTAATTATCTTTAAGAGCATCCAGTTCCCTCTTAACTCTGCCCTTTACCCTACCCAAATAGCTAACTATTTAGCTAAATGTTATGAGTTATCTTTCTCTCTATGAATTACTCTTCCAATTCTGCCATGTTGGTATTATATCCTAATGGAATTAGTCTACTCTTCTTAATATCAGTGGTCAGTATTATTTGTTGTTGTTTTTCTAACCACTAATATACATGGTTTCTCACATTTTAGCTCCTTACCAGACAATCAGCGGCTCAGAGAAGTGAAAAATAAAGATCTATGTCTTGTTTTTGCTATACCTCTCACTTGTAAAGTATCACCCAATAAAGAACTATAACTCAGTTATTTAAAGGGATGTCCAATATTTTTAAGCACATTGGGCCTTGATTGCATAGACTATAGCTTGTCTAGCTATACTAAGTTGAAAATATAGAGAATTAGATTGAATTTAAAAATGGCCAACAGATCCTAGTCTTGATGTTATCATAAACATCTCACCAAACAACATTGTTCAATCAGTATTCAGGGAGCTGCTAGTGGAAGTGTGAGCCCCAAAGACAAAGCACTTGGTACAGGACCCATGGATCAGAATTCCCTGGCTGTATATGTATCATGTCTCGAAGACGTTCACTGGGGAGATGTCTTATGTAATATCTCTTGACATCTAAAATACAGTGAATTCTAATTTTTAGTATTGGAGATGGAGTAACTGCAGTGCCTTATATGCCCTAGGCAAGTGCTTCTCCACTGAGCCACATCCACTCCACGGTCCAAGATGGTAGACCTTAATGCTGTCACAGATAACTGACATCAAAGTATGTCCCTGAACTGTTTCTGTGTTCCAGTCTTCATGGAAATGAGTCTGATGACTTGAAATCAAAGTTGTATTGAAGCTAACTAGAAAAAGTCTGAGAAAGTTAGTTCTGTCTGTTAGTTCTGGTGTAAACCAGGATATCCTCAAACTCCCAGTCAGCCATCTCCAGCTCCCTCTATCTCTGCCCCCTGGCCCTCTGCCTCTGCCTCTTCAGTACTGGGATTAGGGACCTGCATTAGCACATCTGGCAATAATGATATTCTTGATAAAAGCCAATCAATTCACTATGGCCACAAGGACATTTATGAAGGGCAAATAATAGTTTTTGGTGACTGAATAAATAAACAGTCTTGATATTGAGAAATGGTGAAATGGTGAATGTATGAGGAAGACAGAAAACCTCTAACTTTATTGGGAACATTTTGATAAAGACCTTTTTTTCCATCTCAAAACTGTTAGCAAACTTTGACATTAAAGAATCTTAAAAATATTTGCTGTTTTTGCAGACCTAGACATCTGGGGATTTCTGATTGAGATGAGAAAAAAAGTGCCCCTTTCCAGTCCAATTATATCAGACTTTAAAATGTCACTTTAAAAAATTTCTAGTTTTCATCTTACCTGAGTCTCCAGATTTAAGTCAACAACAGTGATCAAATAGTCATCAAGACTCTTTTCCTTCCTATATAATATCAGATCCTCAGCCTTATGTACCACTTGGCAAAGTGCTGCTAAATACAGAGGGATATTAAATTATCTAAACAGCATTACATAATTTAGTAGCACGTAATTAATACAGAGCATATATTGAAACATTTATGGAGGAAAGCGTTGCCTGAAGGAGAGAGGAGAAGAAAGGCTGAAAAACAAAATTGTCTGGGCTACACAAGATCCTGTCTCAAAAATCCACAAACAAACAAACAAACAAATTGTAAAAAAAAAAAAAAAAATGGAGTTTAGAAGATCCATCATAACCAAAGCCAGTGTTCTAATCTTTTGATTGACAGCCTTCATGCACTGCAAATATCAGTCCAGACTGATTTGAACTACAAAAGAAATATGGAGGGGGCTAGCCTAAGTGGGTATCTGTGGACAATTGGGTCCCTTAGTTCTGCCACGGCATCCTGAAAAGTCTGGTGTGCTATTAAAATGGGAAGAGACACCAGATCTTTACTTAGCTCTGCCACAGGTGTTTAGGACCAGGTTGAGAGAAATGGCAGAGGACAAAAGGCTTCTGTATGAGTTTCCTCAAGTGACCTCTGTGGCCACCAGCACTGCCCGGCATGCTTCATTTTCCAGTGCAGGAAGAGACCATGGACACTTAACACCTGTGGCCTCTGAAATTCCTGGGGGGGGGGAGGGGGCTCCACCTACTGGTACCTGTCAATGGAGATAAAGTTTCAAAGAGGTAATTAATTAAAATGAGGGCGTCAGGTAGATAGATCCCCAATCCACTCTGCCTGGCATTCTTGTAAATAGATTGCCTTAGGACACCCACTGAGTCACTGGGGAAAGGTGTGCACAGAGGAAAGGTCACCTGATGTTGTATTTTGAAAGTTGGACCAGTTCAGGATGTGGTAACAGAACTGTGGGTGGGGTAAACAACAGGGATCTAGGGGATGGGATTAAGGCAATGGAGAGACTTGGGATCTAGGAAGGCCGTTGTCCTGGTTTACAGATGCCCATCTTCTCATTGTGTCCCTACACTGTTCAAAGGAGGGGTGTTGGCAATCTCATGTCCTCAAGGTGTACACTAACCTCACTCAGGAGATCCCTACCCTTATGACCTAATCACCTTTTGAAGGTCACACCTCTGCACCTGTCTGGTGCCAGACTCCTTGGACAATTAGTAGAGAACACTTTCCCCAGGGGTCCCTCCATCAGGTCATTTAGCCCTAACTCTAAGGCTCACAGTAAGGACTTAGCCTTCAATCTATGAGTTTCACGGGGACGTGGACATTTGGTCTGCAGCAGAGGTCATCCACCAGCCAAGAAGAAAAACCTCAGAGGAATCCAAAGTAGACAGAGTCTCAATTTTAGACTTTCAGCCTCCCAAGTAGTAAGAAAATAGATTTCCATAGTTCAATCCATATAGTCCATGGTATTCTGTCTTAAAAGCCCTGGGCAACTAATATAAGGAAATAAAAAGAAAGAACTTACTAAAGTATTGAAACCTCTCTGATGTCAACAACTGGTTCTTGGCAGACAGAGAATATCTGGCTCCTGCTTTTCTCCCATGACATGTGGTGACCTTTGGAGACATTCAGACATGTGACTGTGATTGTGAGTCTGGGCATAAGAGCATGGTGCTCCCAGAGGCTAGAAGAGGGTGTTGGAAGTTAGAGCTATAATCTATTTCAGCTAGGGTTTCTATTGCTATGCAAAATACCATGGCCAAAAGCTACTTGGGGAGGAAAGAAAGGGTTTATTTCATCTTAGAGCTGTAGGTCATTTTCCAAGGAAGTCAGGACAGGAACCGGGGAAGGAATGTGGAGGCAGGAACTAAAGCATAAGCCTGGAGTAGTGTTGCTTTCTGTATTCCTCCCTTTGGCTTGTTCAGTCCTCTTTCTTATAGCAAGAGGCCCACCAGGCCACTCCTGTGGGATGGGAGCTCTCACATTGATAATTAATCATGATAATCCCTCATACACTAGCCTATAGATAAACCAGCTTATAAAGACATTTTCTTAGTTGTGATTCTCCCTGCTCAAATAATTCTAGCTGTATCCAGTTGACATAAAACCAACTGCACATAAGCATTTATGTGCTGCCCATCATGGGTTCTGGGAACTAAACTCTGGTCCTCAGAGCAGTACATGTTCTTAAGCCCAGAACCATTTCTCCAGCCCCTGAATGGAATTTTTGTGAGATATCCATTATAATCTTCAAGGCAATTATGAGTAAAGTAGCACAAACTAATAAAAGCTAATTAGTGAAAGAGAATTAATAGAAGGAAATGAAATTAAAATGGTACAGGAGGAAATATCCATTTAAGTGATGAGAAGACAAAAATGAATAGCTAGTAAAGCAAAATAATAATTATAATAAATTGGAAAATAAATAGAAAATAAGTGACAGACATAAATATTAATATGAACATTAATGTAAATATATTCGACATTCTAATCCACAAGTACAGATTGGCACCAGAAAAATGTACAAAATAAAATACTACCAACTCTATAGTATGCAAATAGATATATCTTAGATTTAAAGATATAAGTTAAAATGAATATAAATAGAAAAATATTATTCTTCTGTAAAGACCAAATGTTAGATCATAAAAAGGACATATGTTAAGCCTTATAAAAATGAATCGGTAATTTAGAAATGTTCCAAACCATATAAGCTATTGAATTCTAATTTCACTCATTGATAGAGAAAATTGGAAGCAAATCCTAGAATCAACATTTAACTTTTGTCATTATGTGAAAATTAATATTCCTAAATCAGTAAAAGATTGAAGGAAAGCTTCACAAAGGAGACTGAAAATACTTTTGTGTAAAATTGAAAGACAGCATGCCACCACATATGAAAGACAATTAAAACAATGCTTGGAGAGATGTGAATGCATGGATTTAAAATGCAAGAGGGACTGGAGAGCCAGCTCAGTGGTTAACAGCACTTGCTGACCAGAACAAGATAGCTCACAACTACCTGTAATTCTAGTTCCAGGAGATCTGATGCCCTCTTTCGGCTGCCATGGATACTGCACACACACATGGGCACCCCAGAGCAAGATAGCTAAGAGAACTAGCCAGTTCTGTAAACTCCGGATTTGACCGAGTCAACTAAACAAAATGGAAGACTATTAGAGGGCTATTTCTGACACCAACTTCCTGCCTTCACATGTTTGTGCACACAGGCACACAGATACCCTCACACTATGAGTCCACACCCTCGCACACACGAGTCCATGCACATAAACCTACACACATGATCCTCACACATGAGTCCACACAGATGAAAACACATGCATTTAACTCCACAAACTAATTTACGATCTTCCTTTTGCATACAATGTGATAATAGAAATACAAGAAAACTCCAAGAAAGAGGCAGAGTCTTCTGATTTGAGTTAGACAATCAAGGACCTGAAAGACACACCCAGAGCTGACAAATATATAAAGTCAAACCAAAAGTAATCCCAGTGCAGAAATGGCTGTTTGCTGGGTGAACCCATTTCCCTCCCAACCCTGCTTGGCAGATCTGCGCCCTGATTATTCCATCTGGAGATAATTGTGTGACACCATCCATAAAATTAAATCATAATCAACCTAACTAGCAAACAGGCCAGCAGGCTGCTTCACAACCACGCACAGGGTAAGGGAGATGATTCATCTCAATGGGAGACAGGGAGTAAGATGAGCTGTGGATGGTGCAGAGAGGGTGACCCTCAGCGTGTGCACAGGCTTGCAGCTGGCCATGTCCTAAACCCATGCCTGGGAATGTCGGGGCTGATGCCATGTATCTGCATTGCCCTGTGTGATGAGGAGAGGCATTCTGCTTAGGAATGGATCCGTAGGTTGCATCTCAGAGACCGTAGTTTTAGCTGTGGATGTCCAAATGTGGATGTTCCCATTTTATAATTGAATTATTTGTTATGGAAAAATCATAAACTAGTGAAAACCATATATAACAGTATAAGGCAAAATGTCCCTTCTCCACTCATTTTTGGAAGATAAGAGGGCATTGCACAGTCTGTTGGTTAAGTGGATGGAAATGAGTGAGTGGTGTATTTCTGAGAAGAGTCTCCTTTGTAAAACAAGAGATGTGGTTCTAAGTCAGTTCCTGATGCAAGAAGGGACAAAGGCATTAAGACAGTCCACATTAGAGTGGACAGAGATGGGGCTCCGTTCATAGCATGTATGCTGAGTATGCATAAAGCTCCACACCTAGTGCTTCACTATGGTGGTGTAGACTATAAGCCCAGAATCCAGGAAGTGGAGGTCGGAGGATCTGAAGTTCAAGGTTATCCTTGGCTACCCACCACCCCTCTAAATAAAAAAGATGAGCACTCATGCATATATGCCTAAAGGACTCTCGGTTAATGTACACATGGAAGTTTATTGTGGATGCACACTGTTCACAATAGCTAAGCTTAGATGTCTATTAGAAGATAAATGGCCAAGAAAAATATAGTATATATTCACAATGGTACTTTTTCAGACATCAAGAAAACTAAGCCACTCTATTTGCAGGAAAATGGCTGGAAGTAGAGATCATTATGTTAAGAGAAATAAGACTTGGAGAGATAAGAACTGCATTTACTCTCCTACGTGGAGTCTAGATTTAACTGTGTTGGGGGAGGGAGAGGAGAGAGGGGAGGGAGCACTTGAGAAGATGAAGAGGTTGGCAATGGAACACACATGCCTTGTGTGCAGTGGAGGGACTATTCCGGGAGAGGAGGGCACCAGGAAGAGGGAAGCAGAAGGGAGTGGGGGAGGGGAGGCAGTGGAGGAGGAAGACAAATAAGAATAAAGTCTAATGACTCACTATGCAAACCCCACAAAGAAAACCACAACTTTGTGCACTAACTTTACAATTAGGAGAGAGAGAGAGAGAGAGAGAGAGAGAGAGAGACAGAGACAGAGACAGAGACAGAGAGAGACAGAGACAGACAAACAGAGAGAGAGAGGCAGACAGACATAGAATAGATGGAGACAAATGCAAGGTTTGTTCCCGCAGCTTGTCCCAAGTGCTTCCAACGTGGCTGGACAGACAGATGAAGGGCTGGACAGACAGATGAAGGGCTTCTACAGCCCAAGGTCATCTCAGACTCTCACGACCAGGAAGCACAGATTTGAGCTGAACCATCTGAGATACTCGGCCTTAACGACTGGAGATTTCCACGGAGACCCCTGTAAACGCCAAGTGCAGCTGTGTGCTGAGTTCTGAATTTTCTGAGTAGCAACAGTGCCAGATGTTAGGAAGCTGGTAGCTCTGGAGCATCCGCAGTGAGAAGGTCACTGCCCATCTGCGAGGATGGGAGCACAAAACAAGGAGAGAGGGCGAAGTTCTTGTTTTCCTCTGAATAGCATCAGCAACTGTAGCACACATGGGAGACATTTTAAAAATTTACTCTTTCCCTTTATTATTTGTATTGAGTATACATAATACGTGTATTGACCTATATTGTATTTATAAATCTAGAGACCTAGATTTTTTTTTTGGAAAAATCCTAAAATGTGGGCCAATCAGAAAATGAGTAATATTTCATACAAATGAAAGTTGTTTGCCTGCCTTAGTTTCCTCTGTCCATCTCCTGTCCCCAGGAATATATGTTGTGTAATTTGATAAGAGCCATGCAGACCAAGCATATAATGACAAAAGGCATTCTGTCTTTATTGTTCTTATTACATTAGCTATGCTTCCTGATATAAACCTCAAGAACTCAGAGGAGCATGCAAAAAGCAAGGAACCCATTATGAAAAATAAACTCAATGAAGATATAAAAAGAACAGCCATATCTAGCGTCCTATGATGATCTAGACAGGCCTGGAAGAGGACTGCCTCAGACACTAGTGTGTCCATGTCTGTCCTGTCACTCTCTCTTCTGTCTCTCCCTCTTCTAACTCCTTTTACCTTGACTACTTTGTACTGTGGTTCTAATTTTATCCTTTTGATTATATTCTGAAGGCTGGAGAGATGGCTCAGTGGTTAAGAGCGAGCACTGGCTGCTCTTCTGAAGGACCTGAGTTTGGTCCCTAGCACCCATGTCAGGTATCTTATAACCACTTATAACTCCAGTTTTAGGAGATCCGAGGCCCTCTGGCTTACTCTCTCTCTCTCTCTCTCTCTCTCTCTCTCTCTCACACACACACACACACACACACACACACGCACACACACACACACGCGCACACACACACACACACACACACAGACATACTTGAGTGCGTGCACTTGCGCTCACACACGTGCCTACCTTTGATTTCCTTCTAAGCTAAGTGAAGAGTCATATGCTTCCTTGAGACCTGTGATATCCCATGACATGAGGCTATTTCTCAGTGATTTCTGCTAACTTGGAGCAGCATGCCTGAGTGCATAAGAAGAAAATAGGTGAAAAATCATATCTCCCTGATTGGAGCCAGACTAGGATGCATTTAGCCCCTGCTGATGACTGCTAAAGCATTGTAAAGCACAGTACAAAACAAGGAGGCCTGTGTTTTATAAAGATCCTCTGATAGGGCTGCAGAGTGTGGCTCGGTTTTAAAGAGTAGAGAACCTGTCCCCCCAGTCAAAGAAATAATGCTACAAAGCACACAAATAAAATTAAACCAGGTGGTCCCGAGGTAATGCATGGGATCAACACATCTTCTATAAGGAAGTCAACAGAACCAATATAAACAAGACAAATATCGTTGCTATAGTTTAATATTTATGTTATTTTAGTATTACATTTCTATTACTGTTGTTGTAGATATAGTCACAAACTTGTTTATTTTTCCTTTGAGACAGGGACTCGATTTGTAGCTTAAGCTGCCCAGGAACTCTGGGTCTTCCTGCCTTAGGCACCCTAGTGCTGGCTTTAGAAGTGTGAACCATGCCCCAGAGCCCTGAGAAGCCAGGACCCTGAGAAGCCAGAGCTCCGAGAAGCCAGGGCCGCTAGAAGCCAGGGCCCCGAGAAGCCATTGCCTCTCTTTTCTGCTTCCTTCTCTGCTTAGATGTACGCAGGCGATTCCGCAGCTGCAGTTGTGAGCCACATCGGCCGCCATACCTTCTCCACAGTGAGGGACTCTTCCCCTTGAACTGTAAGCTCAAACCAAGTTTTCCTACGGTTTTTACACATTTTGTCACAGCTGTGAAACTAACACTCCCCACAGGGAGAGAGGCTCAGGTCAGTCACTCAAAAATATGTGACTGACTGTTAAACCACCAACCAAAGAATACACATGGTGGGACTCATGGCTCCAGCCGCAGATGTATAGCAGAGGATGGCCAAGTCGGTCATCAATGGAAGGAGAGGCCATTGGCCCTGTGAAGATTCTATGCCCCAGTGTAGGGGAATGCCAGGGCCAGTAAGCAGGAGAGGGTGGGGTGGTGAGCAGGGGGATGGGGGAGGGAACGTGTTTGTTTTGTTTTTGTTTTTGTTTTTTTCCTTTTTTCAGAGGGGAAACTGGGAAAGGAGATATCGTATGACATGTAAATAAAGAAAATATCTAATAAAAAAATTTAAAAAATATGTGACTGTTGATTTTGAATTATAGCACTTGAAGAACAGCAGTCATGAAAGGGACGCCTGGCCCCTGACCTTCCTTTTCCTTTCTACAAACAGAAGATAACAAAATTCCAACATGTAAAGTCCTTCCCTGTACCAGGAAGGACAGCAGGGCTGAGTTTCTTATCTCACCACAGATGAGCCAAACCCTGGAGGAGTCAGAACAAACAAATCTTGTCCACTAACCTTTATCTACCTAATCCCTTTCTTTAATCAATTACTTCATCCCACCTCACCTTATCTTGTCATAGTGTCACATTACAAAGGGCTTTCTCCAACCTAGCATGAAAGCTCTTAGCCCCATCTGCTTCTTTGGGCCTTCATTTGCCTTGCATGGCTCTCCTGTGCATGTAAAAATTACAAAATGAGTAGGTTAGGAAGGCAGCCCAGTTGGTAAAGTGTTTGTTGAGCTGAGTTCGATTCCTAATCCCAGTGTTAGGATTCAGAAATGGGCCATATCTCCTGGGGCTCCCTAGACAGACGGCCTGGCTTAGAGATCTCCATATTCCAGTTGAAGATCCTGCTTCAAAAAACAAGGTACACCAAAATGCCTGAACAGAAGAAGCTAAGAAGACAGCTAAAAACAGTTCTTGGCTATGAAGTGGGTGTTTGTGTCATAGGGGACTAAACTGGGAACACTGGCAGTGCTCGCATGTGGTCTTCGGGTGACAAAGTACTGATGTATTTTGATGCCTGGAAGCAGTTGTATGGCATATCCCTGTTTATTGGATATATGTACAGGTTTTCTGGGGTGCAGTATGATAAGGAAGGAGATGAGACCATCTGTTGACACTTTAACCCAAATGTTCAAAATTAAAAATAATAAATGTTCAAAACAAAGCACTCTTCTTAACATCTTCGTGAATTTTCTGTTGAGAGTGTTCGAACACAAGAAGGCTGGCGACACACATCATTGTTAGAGGCTTTTACATATAGTAGCATTCTGGCTTTAATACCTGGTGTGGGGGAAGCAAGAGAAGAGCCGACTAGCTTCTGTTCCTTCAAAGGAAAGAAACATTCTGATGGGGATGCCCCTCTGTGCTGCTTCTCCTCTCAATGGCAGAACTTACCCTCGAAAGCCGTGACTTTCTCTGTCTTCCCCACTAGCTGTAACGTTTCTATATCCCCCTCTCTTCTATTCTGGACAACAGGATTCTAGGGGAGTCACCTTTCTGACACGCAGTTTATTGGTTCCTTTTATTCCAAAGTGACTCTGGGGTTGGCACTTTTGGAAACGCCACATCTCTCCAGTGAACCGAGAGAGGCTTGTATATTACAGCTACTCACGCCTGCATTATAGCAGCTAGCTGTTTTGCTTAAAATTCAAATATTTGAAGGACAAAGAATACAGGTGATATTCTTAAAGGGTCTTCTTTCAGATGTAAGCATTCTGAAAGTTTTTTCTTACCTTTCAATTACTGGTGTCTTCAGTAATTTGGGATATCAAACATAGACAATAAGTTTGCTGGATGAATGAACCAAAGACTGAAATCTCTTAACTCGTTTTAACAACCGTTCCTATAATATTGCAGACTGTTTTTGATATAAGCTCTACTTTGAAAACCTTATGATTTGTAACTTTTGGACTTGCAGCTAAGACTCATGTTATCTGACCTGGCATCAAGAACTTCTCCCTTCTCAGCTAGCTTTGAGCCATCAGCCGAGACTGAGAGTCTAAAACACACGGTTCAAACACTCAACACAGTCTGGAATTGTTTTGACAAAGCCTAATGATAGCCCCATTCACTCCTACTAACTAGCTATATTTATGAATAAGTAATTAAAAATATTTTATGAATTAAACGTTGCTCCAGCTTTTTCAGCACATGTTGTAGGTCTGCTTAGATTTATGAGGGTATTTTTGGGTTTGTTGTTGTTTTATTTTGTTTTGTTTTCCCCAACTATAAAATGTTAGAATTTGGCAATGACTGTAGTCATAGACTCAGCAACTGCAGTTGCCTGCACTGGGCCTGCACAAGGCTATCAACAGTCAGTCATGATGGAGGAGGGGCTCATGGGGCCCTGCCCCTCCCTGCTGGAATGTTGGCTATTGATAGATTCAATATTGATGCATGAGAGCATGGCCACTGTCTTCAGGTATATGCCCACCGGTGAGCATATCAGGCTACAATATTTATCTCAAAGCCTATGGTCACTTATGCAATCCTGGTTAGGTCTGATGGGTCACAAAATAAGAGAGAAAAAAGACGTAAGTGTGGAAGGCAAGGCTGTAGGGCAGAAGAGGGGTTGTGGGGGTAGCAGGGAGACAAAGGGGGGGTGACGCATCTGAAGAAGAAGAAGACTATATTATATACACACATGGAACTATCAAAGGAAAATTTAATTTAAAACATGTTAGGTTTTCCCAGTATACAACTTTTCAACTGATACAGAATTGAGAACCATGTAATTCACCATAAACACTATTCTGAGGAATCATCTCACTGAAAAAGACAGAAAATAGGGCCAGTGAGTTGGCTCAGTGAATTAAAGCATTTGCTGATGACCTGAATTCCGTCCTGAGGAGATACGTGGTAGAGGGAAGGAGAGCCACACTGTGACCTCCACACAGGCACTGTTTTGAACACTTAGGTCTCGACTACTGACAGTCTCCTGGAAAGTAGTGAAAACTTGAAGATGTGCAACTTGCTGTGACAGTTTGAATATTTATAGAGTACTTGGACACTAGGAGAGGCACCATTTGAAAGGATTAGGAGGTGTGGCCTTGCTGGAGGAAATATATCATGGGGTGGGCTTTGAGGCTTCAAAAAGCCCATTCCAAGCCCAGCCTCTCTCTTCCTGATGCTGGTAGATCTGGATGTAGAACTCTACTTCTCTAGTACCATGTCTGCCCACATGCCGCCATGTTCCCCACCATGATAATAATAAACTTCTGAAACTGTAAGCAAGCCCCAGTTAAATGCTTTCTCGTCATCATGATCATGATGTCTCTTCACAACAATCGAACCCTGACTAAGACCCTTGCTGGAAGGTGTACACAATGGAGGTGGATCTTTGGATGTATCTTGTCCCTGCCCATTGCTGTCCTTACTTCCTGTCCATCATGATGTCAGCTGCTCTGCCATTCTATCCTTGCTGTGAAGGGCTCCCCCTGGAGCATTTGGAAGGACTTGGGTATAGAGAAATTTGGGAGGTTGTCCAAGGATGTGCAAACTCTAGAGTGGGCAGTGTGGCAAGGACATTGGGAAGCCATATCTGTGTATATCAGTGAGTATTCTATTGTTGTGGATATCTGGGGTTACTCATACTGGGGACATTTGGGAGAACTAGAGACCTGGTCTCCCATATTACCATCATGAAAAGCATGTCTACAGCCTAGCCAGCCATTCCCACCTTGATCTCTTCACACTTAGGAACTCAGGACCTCCAGCCTAATTCTCCACTCTTGAGCATGGGTGGCTGTCAGGGGAGATCCTGAGCAACCTCAAAGGCAGAGTCCTAAAGGTCAAGGTAGATTCTTCCAGTTCCTTAGGGAATGGTGAGTCACAGAGGAGAGCCTCCATGTTGTGAGGAAGTCCAATGCACATGACAGTGAAACATGAGGACGTTTTCAATCATGAGACCTGGCTGAAGATTTACATGGAATCAGCCAAAAATGTGAATGAGCGGGACTCTGATGCGTCACACCCATTCACCAGCTTACCTTAAACCCAGACACCACAGAGCTGGGACAAGCTGTCTCCTCTATATACTTGCCACATTTCTGACTCCAAGAATCTAGGAGCTCCTTGGTAAGTTGGTATTCTGAGGTTTCGAGTTTGATCTGACTCACTATACGTCAGTAGACAGACAGACAGACACAAAGGCATTTATCATAGGGCATTCAGCTCTTGCTGATTAGGAAACATTAAGTGTCCAGTCCATTCAGTTTGCCCTGCATGGCTAGATACATCCTTGCACATACAAAACTGGAGACATTCAGCACTTGGAGTGGGCATCTGTTGCTGTATATGTTCCTAAGAACCACTGGTGATTCCAGATAATGTAGACTGGTGGCCAGAGGATGGAGCAGCTCTGGAGCAGTTCTGTATCTGTGTTACTGGAAGTTCAGATGGCCATTTCACAGAGGAGGAAAAGTCAATAAGTAAACTGGGAGTCTGGGCTGTGATAACCTCAATGATGGAGTCAGCACCGGCTGCTATGACAAAGCTAATAAACTCTTAACCCCAGACCTCAAAGGTGTGAGAGGCTGTCACCGCACCCCCTAAAGCTAAGTAATTTCCTCAGTGCCCCTCAATGCACCAGGATAAGAACAGAGAAACTAATGGCCTCTAGATGCCAACTCCTACAGAAAAATAAATTGGAAATCTGTTTTTAGAGTTAGCATCATGCAGACCTGCAAATGAAACCTGGGTAGATAGAGTTAGGCAGACAGGGACTTCTTGTAGATTTCCTGAGAGAACAATGTCACAGACCATATAAATTAACTTAATGGTGTGGCTAGCCTTAACCCAGGAAGGGATACTCTGATGGTTTTTGGTTAATAAAGATAATTCCTCTCACACTGATACTGTATAATTTTTGTTTAATTGAAAAAGTATTCAAAAAACAAAGGAAGGAAGGAAGGAAGGAAGGTAGGGAAGGAGGGAGGGAGGAAGGGAGGGAAGGAAAGGAAGATGGAAGGAAGGGAAGATATGCCTGGAGAGAGAGGGACTGAGAATGCTTAGTATTCTTCTAGAGGATCCAGGTCAGTCCCCAGCAAGTCAAACAGTGCAAAATCACCCATAACTCTATCTCCAGGGGGTCTGAAATTCTCTTCTGCACTCACGTGGACACACACAACAATAAATATTTTAAAAACTAGGGCTAATAAAGAGGTAATGGAGCAATGCTTTGTCTTCTGGCTGCTCATCTTTAAATTAAATTAGGACTCCTATATACAATATATTTCTAATGCCTTTCTATATGAGCAAATCAACATTGAATCAAACACTGTTATGGGAGGAAGAGAAGCTGAGTGCAATGGTTGTCCAGTTCTGAAGTGCCCTAAACCCACAGAAACTTCACCTTCCTTCAGGAAACAGTGACATGTTTGCTGAGCCTGCCTTAGAAGTAGAAATAAGCTCTTTAAACAACACAAAGCACTGAAAAGGAATCCAGCATCCAGGAAATTGACTGCTCTGCCAGTATCTGGACAACCTTTGCAAGAGAGTGTAAGCAAGACCACAGCTTATCTGCAGTCTAGTCAAGTGAAAGCGCTATGTATGTTTTTCATGCTTGATTTAATGGCCTGGCTATCTTTAAAAGCCTCCATTCTTTGCAAGGAAATTCTATATATGGGAAGGGTGATAGGCTATTCTGAGAAATGATCGAACTGGCTCACCAAGAGGAGCTAGAGGACAAGCTAGAAGGTAGAAATTGAGTTTCCTCCATTAATACTGGCCCACCATACTTTATGTTGGTGCAATAATGTGTGCACCATATTTAATATTTGGTGTTCTATCTTAAGGCAGAAGATGTCTTTGTTTCATTTCCTGTTCCTGTGGCAAACACAAGGGAGAAAGGGTTGTTTGACTCATTCACAATTCCCTGTCCAAGATCGTCATTGTGGGGAAGTCAAGGCAGCTGGAATTCGACCAGCCTGCCCATCACAACCACAGAGATCAAGGAAGTAAGGTGTGCCAGCCAGTGCTCAGCTCTGTCCTGCCTTTCACTCTGTCCACGTGTCACATTCAGTGTGGGCCTTCCCACCTAAGTTAACCCAATTGAGAAAACCCCTCACAGGCATGCCCGACAGCCTACCCCAGTCCACACAATGACTCAGTAAAATGCCTTTCTCTAGTGAGTCAAACCAACCATCAAAACCAACCATCACATTTGGTAAAAAACAAAACAAAACTGGTGAAGAGCGTTATGAATGGTCTACCGTAATAGTGAGCAATCTAGAGTGTCCAGTGATGGTCATCAACATTTACCCTATATGATGGCTTGCAAGGGCTCAGCCCAGGGAGTGGCACTGTTAGAAGGTGTGGCCTTGTTGGAGTGGGTGTGGCCATGTTGGAGTAGGTGTGGCTGTGGAGTGGGTGTGGCCTTGTTAGAGTGGGTGTGGCCTTGTTGGAGTGGGTATAGCCTTGTTGGAGGAGGTGTGGCCCTGTTGGAATAAGTGTGGCCCTGTTGGAGTAGGTGTGTCACTGTGGTTGTGGGCTTTAAGACATTCATCCTAGCTGCCTGGAAGTCAGTATTCTGCTAGCAGCATTAGATGAAGATGTAGAACCCCCACCTCCTCCTGCACCATGCCTGCCTGGATGCTGCCATGTTCCTATCTTGATGATAATGGACTGAACCTCTTAACCTATAAACCAGCCCTAATTAGAAGTTGTCCTTATAAGAGTTGCCTTGGTCATGGTGTCTGTACACAGCACCCTACATTTATGACATTCACAGCTTTCTCCAACAATATCACATTTAAATCTCCCTACCAAAACACAAAGTACTCACCTATGCCTATAGCTCAAAGAACACAGCAATAAAGAGACTAACTTACCCAAAGCCACACATATCATAGACTTTATATCCCAGATGTTTTATTCTCAGAGATGGTGCTATCTCAGAGACACATTGACATGTAGCAGCTGGGTTCCTGAAACTTCATGACTGCAGATTCAGGGGTTGGGAGCAGAGGGGCCGTCCCCATGATGCCAACTAAGTCTTCTACCATCCTGCTGAGGTGAAGGCTGGCGATGCATTAATGGTTTGAATAAATAAATAACAACAACAACAACAATAACAACAACAACAGGAATGCAGTTCTTTCTACACAACTGACTGTAGCTGAAAATCAGCACCTTTCACAAACAAACCCTGTGAGAGTTTGCAATCAGAGGTCATCGTCTTTGGGACTCTCATGAAGGTTAGAGATGTTGCCATTCTAACCCAGCCAGCAGGTTTGCAAGAGCTATGAAGCCGTTGATTCAGCCATGCCACCACCATCAGCAGGTGCTGGGGATGAAAACCTTAGTTCTAGATTACCTCCCTCCCTCTCTAGCATTGAGAAATGTTTCGATAGGATGCCTGTTATTGGCTCGTTATTTCCAGTGTCTATGGAACCCTGGAGGGAGACAGGAATTTAGTCTGAATCCCCACTATAGCCTTTCTGAGGCCCACTCCCCTCCCAACAAACTCTTGCTCCATTTCTGCTTGTCTCCCAGCTCAGAGCGGGCAGCTTAGGGAAGCCATGAATGATTGAAAAGGACTTCAGGATCCTAGATGAAATGTGCTCAGCGAGGCAGAAGTGTGGCTTCTCACAGGTTCCCTCTGTGCGGTAGCCACACTTGGGTCTGTCTGAGGGAAAGTCTCATTTCAGACACTGATCCATTTTCCCTTTGAGCAGGCATAAGTGGACAGACTTGAAAGGGATTTGGGTCTGCTGCTGACTGGAATATAGCTCCTTATCGCCCCTCACATGGGGACAGACTCTTAGTTCAGCGGTTTCGAGCAGTTGCTGAAGCTTCAGTAATGGGACCCCTAATCCCTCTCCCTCTATAATTAGCACTCCTAAAAACAGGATAGAGGGACCAGCTCCCCAGAATGGAACAGGAACAGGAGTGCTTGCCCGAGCTGCCTTCAGATCTTCTGACAGTCAGGCTGTGTGGCTCTGAGGGGAACTCACTTGGCCTAGATGGAATAGCAAAGGGGAGCGAGAAGCAGGGGCTAGAGATGAGCCCAGAACGATGCCTTGACCTCTGTGGTCACTGCATTGCAGTAGAGGGATTGCAAGCTGTCTGAGAAGCTTAGTGTTAGAAGGTTCTATGCGTGTGACTTTTCCCTGCTTTGTGTCTGTCCAACCCTCACGCCACACCTCTGGCTTTGCCTCTCTGACAGACTCCTTCTGCAAATGGTCTCCCAATAGAAGAGCCCATGAGAATGTCACAGGGGTCATTTGCCATCCCAAAGCTTTTCCTCTGTTGAATGGGAGTGGCAAAGCATGTCTTTGATGGCCGTAGAGCCAGTGGCAGGATGAGAATACAGACATATTGATTGCCCCTCCCTTACCTTCTCTTCCCCTCCCTCCTCTTCTATTCCCTCCCATCTCCTTCGCCCTGCTTCCTTCTTCTCTTTCCCCTTCTCTCCTTCCCATCATCTTCCTTCCTTTCTTTATCCCCCATCTCTGCATCTCTCTCCCCTTTGCCAGTGATGTAAGCAAACAAGAACTCAAGAACTCAGTGTTCTTGTCCTGAGTCAGTAGCTGAGCAGCTGAGTGTCTAACTCCACCCTACCCCCCACCCCCGACCCCCAGCTTAGAACTCCTATTAGGCCATCTGCCAAAGCGATGGTCAGAGAAGAGGCTCAAAGGCTGGTGTGGGCATTCACTGAACCCAGGCTCTTCCTTCCAGGTAGGTGGGAAATAACTCTCCAGCATGTGCTTTACTGTTAGGGACAAGGCGACAGTGTCTGCCCCCATGGGTGGTATGGACATGACATCTTATTCCAGGACTTGATCATAACACATCCTGCAAGGTCTTCCTTGATCTCCTCTCTCATTCGGAACGCTGGAGACTGTGGAAAGAAGTAGGCAGGATGTCAGGATGGTGATTACATGGAATGCAGGCTGTGCAGTGGACCTTCCAGGCTCTGACATACCCCCTTCTCTCTTCTGTTATGGTTCAAATGTTTCATGTCTCCAATAGGCTCACGTGTTTGAAAATTTGGTCCCCAGTTGGGCATGCTGACATGGAAAGTTCTACCACCTTTAGGAGCTAGAGACCAGCTAGAGGAAGTGGGTCTGTAGGGGAGGACCTAGAATGGTCTGCCCACTTCCTGTTTGGCCTCTTAGTCCTTCAAGATGTGAACGAGGAGCCTGACGCTCTTTGTGTCACAGCCGTGAGTCGCTCCAGCTGCCGTGTCATTCCTACCATTATATACGATACCCTCAAACTGTGAAGGGAAAAATAAACCCTTCCTCATTTAAGGAGTTTATTGTCAGGTATCTGGCCAGAGCAATAAGAAAATCAACTAAAAAACCACAGCCCCTCATGTGCAAAACATTGGCTCTCACTTCATAATAAAAGTCCTGGCAACTCGGGGTAACAAATGAAAAGCCATTTGTTTCATGACATGCAAAGCCCGGCATCAGCCTAGAATGGCCTCTGGGCTGACTGAGTGCAGAGAAGAGCTTATAAGAGCATGAGTCTCCCTCATCCGTGCCTGCTGTTCCCCCTGTTGTTTACATCTGCCTTTTCCTCAACCAACACCCTGCATCAGTTCATCTCTGTGTCTTATATCCTGTTTATTTTAAAGTTCTTAGACACTTGACCTAACTGACAAGCTTGGCTGTAGGCAATTCTATTACTCTAAACTTCCAGTTGGTGTGTGTGTGTGTGTGTGTGTGTGTGTGTGTGTGTGTGTGGTGTCTCCTCTTCATTTGTTCATGGACCTAAACTGGCCTGAGGTACCTTTGAAACTGAGCAGACATTATCTTTCACACTCATCAGAACGACCATGCCAGGAGGCCACTGAGCCTTGGTATTAAGAACCCGCAGAGCTTGTATTGTGTTATTGTAGTTTGTGTCAAGACTTCTTTAAAGACCATCTAGTCCAGGCCTAAATCCTCTGCATTTGTTGCTCTTGCCGAGGACCCAGGTTTGGTTCCAGCACCCATACTGCATTTCAAAACCATTCCTAACTCCAGTTCCAGAAGATTTGCTGTCCTCTTCTGGCTGCGATGGACATTACACTCGTGCGATACACATGCCAGTGTGCAGAAAAACATTTAAATAAAAATAAATATATCTTCTTTGCAAGTTGCTTTTTTAAAAATGTAGCTTGCCTTGGTGGCTCAGTCATTCTCTCGCCACGGTAAAGAGGAGTCCTGGAGGAAAAGCTTTCAATTGGCATTTTCTGCCACTGATTTGAGGAAGGCTCAAGAAAAGTGATGAATTGTCAAGGGAAGAGCTTCAAAGAAATGGGTGTGGGCAGAGATGTCTCTGATTATGGATCTAGAGAAGCTCACCGGAATGATACACTCTTGGATCCAGGGGCCTGACCTCATAACTCTGCATTAACACCTGCTTTGTAAGAACCCTCCGAGGAGGGCTCGCTTGAAAATAATGTTAAATCAGGCTCACAGACAAGCGCCTCCTGTCCTCATTAGAACTGTCAGTTCTGTGTGGACTGCGATGCCCACTCCTACTCTAAAATTCATTAGGTCCATTTCTCTTCATAGCATAGCACTACAGCCACACACATCCATCTGACCACAAGGAGAACATATATATATAATGGAGCTTATTTTCAGCATGACCAATTAGATGTGCAACTGCTATTAAGACGACCAGGACTCACAGTCCAGATCCATGCTCAGTAAATCTGGCCATTCCCCTCATGAGCAACAGATGGGTTTTGCACAATGCCTCATTACCTTCTGGCTCAGCACTGTTGCCAGCACTGAAATATAAAGTTATTTATGGATGGAGAAGGATGCATAAGTCACTGTGGATTATTTTCTGTCTCCCTTTTCCTTTTATTTAGTTAGAGTTCTCTATTGCTCCAGATGAGCAAGTTAGAAAAGATAGTGGTGTCCCCATTGGGCAGGGAGATGGATGTCCCTTCAGCCTGGGCACTTTTCCTGATGGCCACAGATCTCTGGGGTGAAGCTGGGTTTCTTGCAAGAAATGGTAATTGGAATATCTCCATAGAGATGACACCTATTCCTCAAACGCTCTGACAGGCCATCTTCGCGAAATCCGGTCAGCAGGGGCATATGCCGGTGCCATTTAACTACAAGTGACACATCTGAGAAAGGAAAATAAATCGCTCCTTTGTGAGATGCTAGGACTCTTCGGTTCTTGGCATCTCAGATGAATAGAGATTCGCTCTCTGTCAGCTGGGGGAGGACAGAGAGCTGGTCAAGAAGATCACCACGGTAGACAATCTATGCCGACATACATAGGCAAAGGGTAAAAATCCATGAGAAGGAAGAGAGAGGGGACCTGAGAGAAGGACCCAGAAACAGCAGAGGACGTAGTGGCCTCCTTCCTTGTCAGTGCTGTGCAGGATGCTATGTGCTCTGAGCTACCCTGAGGAATTTCTAATACATTCTATACCTCAGCTTCTTCATTTAAATTATAATTTTAGAGATGTGACGATATTCACTATAGATGTTAATATTTGCAAATCATTTGCAGTAGCATCTACCACATAGCTCCAAGTTATTCAAAGAAACTCCAGCCAGCATCAGGTGAAGTTCCATGCCTTCCTTTTGGCTCAGATTGGCCAGTTATATAGGAGTGCTCTTGCCCTGGACCCATGGCAGCAGATATCTTGATCAGTCTAAGTTCCTCCTTAGGATTTTATTTTATGAACATGAGGAAAAACGGTGTGTCCGTGTCAAAGACTAGTGTGAGCTGAAAATCTAGATGCTCTTGAGAACCACATGCTCTATATCATGTGATTTAGAAATAGTGACTCATCAATAGAAGAGGCGGATGTCACGCAGAGCAGAGCACAGAGAGGACCATGGAGAGAACCATAGAGATGACCACACAGGAGCATGGGGAGGAGCACAGAGAGGAACGAGTTGTATGGAGAGGGGCACAGAGAGCAGCACAGAGAGGAAGACAAAGAGAAGCACAGTATTCAGAGATGAATCCTTTGCATAGTTCTAACTCATGGTGCCATTGCTTTTGTTGTTGTTGGTGGTGGTGCTGGTGGTGATGGTGGTGGTGGTGGTTGTTGGTGGTGGTTGTTGGTGGTAGTGGTGCTGGTAGTGGTGGTGGTGGTGGTTGGTGGTGCTGGTGGTCGTGGTAGTGGTGCTGGTGTTACTGGGATAGCATCTAGAGCTTCACAGATGCTTAGCAGGCACTCTACCATTTGTCACTCACTTCTCGAGCAGCTTTCTGGCTCTGTCCCCACATTTTACCCCAGTGAATCAAGACATTCTCTTTGTGGCACAGGAACAAGGTCATCATCAGGCTAGGTTAGGTTTTTGACACAAAAGGAGATCGAAGTTTCTAGGAAAAAGACCAAGATTTGTTGAAAAGTTCAGTTCCATAGGTTTTACCTGTAGTCTCCCATAATGTGTGTGTGTGTGTGTGTGTGTATATGTGTATGTGTATGTGGAGAGAGAGAGAGAGAGAGAGAGAGAGAGAGAGAGAGAGAAAGACAGACAGACAGAGAGACAGAGAGAGAGACAGAGACAGAGAGAGACAGAGAGAGAGATGGTAGGACATGGAGAGAAGAGAGTTCCTTTTAGACTGCTGTCTAACAAGGAAGTCCGGCTAGGGTCAGCTCAACATTCCATGCATGAGAATTGCTGCATCAGCATCCCAGGCAGGCAGGACATGGCCAAGCACCAGGAAGCCACCTCTCTCGGGTGGCCAGTGTGGCTCTGGTGAACATAGTTGTTCCCAGTTTGGGACAATCTGACTTCTCAGCACACACTCCTCTTTCCTCCCTCTCCTCTCTGGGGAGGCAGGTTCCTCCATGGCTCACAAGAGGAGTGTAAAGGTAAAACTTAGTTTTTGTCCCTTGTTGAGTTGAGTGGCAGCATTTGCTTCCTTGGAGTTGACATCCCTACAAATGATGTTGATAAATATTACTGAGATAAAAAATTGTAGGATATCAGAGGAAGGTTTGATCTGTGTCTATGGAGCCCCCCTCACCCCCATGGCAACCCCCCTAAAACCATAAAAACGCAAATTGGTCCTAGGTCTGAGGCAGCCTCCAGAAGGCAGGGCTTCACAACTGCTTATCCAAGGCCTTTGAACTTGACATGGACAGCCATTAAACCAGCCACCGAGCAGCAATCCATAACATCCAAGCTTGTATGTATTCCCTTAGTTTTCTCTCCCTTAGGATTGACAATAATTAAGATGGATTATGCTAAATGGCGTCACGCAGTTAGAAAGTGAAGATTTCATTTAAAACATTTCATCTGTCAGGGAAGCTTCTAGACCTGCTTTACCTTTGAAATGAAAAGAACACATTTCTGAAATCAACTTACTGAAGGAATTCACTGCTGGAATACAGAGCAACTCCCCTCTGCAGTTCCCTTATACCTGGTATGAGAAGTATACTCTGTTGTTGTTGGGTTTGTTTGTTTTTAAATCAACCCTTTTTTCAGCTGCATGCATTTATTCATACTACATGTGTGCCATGGGCCTGGTGCCCAAAAGGCCAGAAGAGGGTGCCAGATCCCAGGAACTAGAGTCACAGATGGTTATGAGTTACCATCTACAGGTGCTGGGAACCAAGCCTGGGTCTTCTGCAAGACCATCAGGCGCTCTTAACTGCTGAGCCATCTCTGCAACCCCAAAGATCTGATTCTAGCTGAGAGAAAACAGAACTAATGAAGTAACTCAGGCTGATGTTTAAAGCACTTGCAGTCAGTGGACCAGACAGGGGGCCCTGGTGACAGCTATGAAGATGAAACGAGAGGGGGAAAGATAAAGAGCAATTGCCCATTAGCCCCGACAGTCACTATGTATCAAAGAGCAGATACATTTTATTGCACTGTGGGAGACAATAGAAAGTACCACTGGGCATTCTAAAAAATATCAATTTCACCTTTGCTTTCCATTCTTGCTAGTACTTATCCATAAAGAAATTCTATGGCCTACCTGGATCCCAAAATGGCCATAATAAATTCCCACTGGAGAGAGGCCCTGCCCTGTACCTAGAATGCAGAAAGGCTACACAGTAATCCTGAAGAAAATTCCAATACACGAACCATGCCGGGATTCCCTACCCTGGAGGTTAATATTGACTGTCAACCTGACAGGAGCTTGAATCCCATGGGAGACAAATCTCTGGGCATGTCTGTGAGTCCATTTCTAAATTGAATTAGTTGAGGTGGAAAGACTCATTCTAGAAGGATCTAGATGGCACCATCCCATGTCTGGGGTCTGCATAAAAAGGTGAATGCCTGCTGAGCACCAGCTTCCTCCTTTCTCTGCCCTCCCTCTCTTTCCTCTTCCCCCTCCCTTCCTCACTCTGTCTCTCTGTCTCTCTGTGTGTCTAAATCTCTGCCTCCCTGTCTCTTTCTCTCTTGTCTCTCTGTCTCTTCTCTCTGTGTCTCTTCTGTCTCTTTCTCTGTGTCTCTTTCTCTCTGTGTCTCTGTATCTGTTTCTGTTTCTCTCTCCCCTTGCTGACTATGGATAAGATAGCACCAGCTGCTTGACAAGGGGTGACACTGCCCTGCCCACAATAGGTTGGACCCTCGCACATCAGTCATTAATCAAGAAAATGCCACCCACAGACTTGCCTAAAGTCTGATCCAATGGAGGCACTTTCTCAACTGAAGTTTTCCCCTTTCCAGATGACCCTGGCTTCTATCAAGTTGACAAAAAGTTCACCGGCACACATATCCTCTGTGAGAAAGAAGAAAATCATCTCAACAAGTGTTTGCTCCTGGCCCAAATCAGAGACTACCCTACACCCACAAGCTGGGGGGAAGGGTTATGAGGAAATTGGGGTGGAGCAAACCATATGGTGGAATAAATTTGATAGTAATGAAAAATTTATCAGTAAGTACAGCAATAAGCATTGGGGCCGGGTCGTCTAATCTAAGGAAAGGCGGGCACAGAAGTGTGCATCTTGTCTGCCTCTTTACACAGGGCAAAAGTTGATGCCAGAGATGAAGCCTGAGGCTGCCAGGGCCTGGGAAGGTGTGTGTGTGTGTGTGTGTGTGTGTGTG
>NW_022196906.1:110206558-110240044 GCF_008632895.1 Mastomys coucha | reverse complement strand
AGAATTCTTAATATAGTATACCTAAAAAAAGGTGAAAGATTTTTTTCCTAAAAAGTATGTATTAATGGATTTATTTTTTTAAATGGAGCACAGAGCTTGAGAAATGGCTCAGCACTTAAAGATGGTCGCTTTGGTGGCTCACAACCACCTGTAGCTCAGCTCCAGATCAACTGATGCCCTCTGGCATCTGTGGGCATCTGCACATGTGTAATAAAGATGCACACACACACACATGCATATATGCACACATGTATACATACATGCATGCTCACATTCACACACACATGCACACACATTATATATATACATGCATACACGCACACACGTGCATACAAATATACATGCCTGAATGCATACACATGTATACATACATAAACACATGCATGCATACATACATATATACACACATGCATGCATGCATGTGTGCATGCTCACATGCACACAAATGCATACATACATATATGCACACGTGCCCACAAACTTACAGGTACACACATGCATACATACAGACAGACACACAGGCACACTCATAAAAATAAATATTTAAAAAAGAACACAATAAATGACTGTCAAGCTGAGTGATCTTCATGTCCTACTGGGCCAGGCATGGCTGTGCTGGCATTGCTTCTTACTGTCTGCAGGTCTGGGTCTGACATGCAAGGCTCTTGCTCCTTGGGCTGCGGCACTCTGGGGACACATTCTGATGAGGGAGACACAGGATGGCCAGTGTAACCTCAGCCTTCCACTTCCAGGATTTTGTTCCATTCAATCTCTGGAAATCGCTTTAACAAAGGATGGTCACATGACTCAGCAGCAGTGCAGGGGTGAGGGGGTGGGGGAGGAGGTCTATTAACCCGGCATCAAGCAAGGCTGGCTGCTGTCCTGCTTTCCCTTTCTGTTGCTGTGATTAAATACCCTGACAAAGGCAACTCATTTGGCTTTCAGTTCCAGTTGGTAGCTCATGGCTGTGAGAAATCAAGGCAGGGATCTGAGGCAGCTAAGTTCAGTCAAGAGCAGAGAGGAACCTGCACATGCTTCTAGTGTTGAGCTTACTTTCCCCACTTTGATAGAGTCCAATATCCTTAGCACAGGGAATAGTGCCACCCATAGTGGACTTCATCTTCCTGTATCAATTAATGTAATCAACGCAAACCATCACACACTTGGCCACAGGCTAACCTTATCTAGACAACCCCCCTTTAAGAGTCTTTTCCCAGGTGATTTTTGATTGTGTCAAGCTGACAATTAAAAGTAGTCATGACAACTCTTTACTGCATTGAAATTCATCTGTATGCCTTTATTTCCTGAAGAACAGAAAGAAGAAAAAGTTCACATTCCTACTTTTTAAAAATATTATCACAGCTGAATACTTGTTTAGAATTTAGACTAGAAATTCATACTTTCATTTTCTGAATAGTAATGGAGTTTGGGCAAATTGAAACCTCTGATTCAGGTGGATTACTCTAAAATTTCATGTGTGTGTGTGTGTACCCATATACACATGAATGGAATGGTCATGGAGACCACAGGTCAGATTCTCTGGAACTGGAACTCAGAAGTTGTGAATCACTTAACATGAGTGCTGGGAAGTGCTGGGAACCAAACCCCCATCCTGTGCAAGAGCAGCACAGCTCTTAACCACCAAACCGGTTCTCCAGGCTCCTCGCTTCTTCTCTCTATTGGAAACCAGGAAGCCTTGATGCTCTTTGTAGAGTGTAACTATTATAACTGTCCACGTGGACGGAATGCTTTACTTTTCCCTCTCAGTCTGCAGGATTTAAAATTATTTCTAAACCTTTACATATGTCTTCCAAACTAGCTATGTGCTCTGATCACAAGATTATAAAATTCATTTTGATAATGGGCAGAAACTGAGAAGGAGAGTATGAGAGGAAAAGGGCCAGGTGACAATAGGCAGGGTCTTTGCATGCCAACAATTTCCTTCAAACGCACTAAGTGAACTTGAACTTTGTAAATCTCTTGATCTCTCCTTGTGCTGATTTCTTAATCTTGTTATAAGGCTAATCATGTCTCCCTCTACTTACTTTAAAAGGTAATGGAGAAAGCCTTTGAGATAACAGTGCATTTTTTGGACTCAGTGGAAGCTGGCAAGAAACCACTTTTGCTAATTGAGCACACAGGTGTGGCTTCAGCCACTGAGGAAGTCTGTATTGTTCTAGAAGTGGGACAAAGCCTGCTTTTGATTACTCAGAGTGGCTCCGCCTGCCAAATGCTGCCAGAGATTTGTGAGCAGAGGCAGGACTCAATTGCAGCTCAGTCATGCTTCAAACCTGGGCAAAATGATGGCAGTTCTTCAGCCGCTGACAGTAGGGGAGTGAGCCGGCAGTCTAGGGCTGATTGTTAAGCAGAAAGCTCATCACAGAGCCAGCCAGATCTTGGGGGATTTTCTGTGTCAAAGCCAAGGTTGAAGCAAGTGCAAGGATAAAGAAGATTGACTGGTCATGGAGGGACAGCTCCTGGGGCAGAGAGACATTGAGAGGAGATGTGTGACAGTTCTTCCCTGAGACAAGCAAGGGAGCTTTGGGATGAATCATCACTTCTCTGGTGAACCCACACTCTACTCCCAACCCACAGAGGAACAGGGCGAATGTCACAGCTTTGAATTATTTATCTCATCCTACAAACAATGGGAAGCCACTTGACTGGAAATTATTAATAATCTTTACAGACACATAAGCCATCCCAGAGGCCATGATTGATTTAATCAAAGATTTAAAAATGTGCCTTTCCCCAGGAAACTGTGTCACGACAAAACTCACTCAAAGCTGTGTGCCGAATGACCCAGGAGTTTCTCCTGAGGAATCTGCACATAGGGATGCCTGGTTCTAGAGCTCATCAGGGAAGTGGCAGTCCTAAGTGCCCTCTGGGTGGAGAACCCTGAAATACAAGCTCAAACTAGGGCCACCCAGGCTGCACACCTGGAAAGAGACTGTGGTGGTCTGAAAGACAGTGGCCCTTGTAGCTTCATATATTTAAATGTTTGGTCACCGGGGAATGGAACTACTTGCTAATGCACCAGTCCCAGACATGCAGCCATGTTTCTTGCCATGATGATAATGGACTAAGCCTCTGGAAACTATAACGCCCCAGCTAAATACTTTCTGTCAAAACATTTTCCTAAGCCATTGTACTTCTTCATAGCCATAAACAGAGACCATTAGGGGAAACCCTTCAGAAAGCCAGGATCATGCATCCTGATATCAAGACAAAAATAGTCATTGCAGCACACCGTGGTTATTTTTATTCTTGATTTACATTACTGAAGATAGAACCCAGGCCCTCACATACGTCAGGCGAGAGTTCCACCACTAGTCTTCTTTTTATTTTGAATCAAGATCTCTCCAGACGAACTTTGAACTCTCTTCCTGTATTCCAGGCAGGCTTTGAGCTTAGCATCCTTTTGTCTCAGACTCCTGGGTACCGGGGATCACAAAGCTATGCCACCAGGACTGAATGAGAAGGATTTTGTGTTGTGGACATTAGGCTAGCATAAATCACTAGTGACAATGCTTTTCTGGCTTCTGGGTTCACCCTAACCTGCTGACTGAACAGTGTTGGAGTAAGTACTCTTGAACAGAACGCTTCCCGCATCTGCATAATAGCTTATCCAAGTGACATTCCCAGAGTGTCACTCTACACTGAGATGTTTTTTAAGTGAATTCTATGCATCTTGAAGTTAGTCAAGGGGACTTTGATTAATGGGCACTAACTTGCTAATTACAGGGCTTTGTACACCAATGCAAACAAAATGAGTGCCTGTTTTATTACTGAGTTGAGTTAATTGGATAAATAATAGCCTTAATAAACACAGAAATCTATCTATGGCATCACTTTCATCTCTACTGCAATAAGGAACATCGGGAGCTGATAGATGACAAAACCAGGATCTCAGAAGGCTGAGGACTTTCTCAAGACCTGTCCCTTCCCAGAGGAGCTGGTGCTCTGACACAACCTCATCTACTGCCCAAGTCCGTCTTCTTCTCAGGCACAGTTACTTTCCAGGGACACAGGAGTGGAAGGCTATGGCACATTGAGACACATATAAAATGTGATCTGGTAATATGTCAGATCATGAGAATAGAGAGTAGAGGGTAAGACAGACAGGCACAATTCTTACTTTATAGGTAGTAGGCAAAGCATCAAAGATCCTGCAGTGGATTTCTGAGCTACTTTCAGCCATGTTTTAGAGGATGGCTAGTAAAAGCTAAAATGAGTTAGAGATAGAGAAGGAAGTACAGGCAAAAATAAATGCCCAAAGAATCTAAAAGGAACAGTTGGGGAAAAAATAATTAAACCTAGAATGACTGAATATAGTGAATTACTCACTAGAAGACTATAAGTGGTAAGAGTCTATCATTCAGAACAGCATGCCTGAGTTAATACCAAAAAAAAAAAAAGAAGAAACCCAATATGGGCAAAAGCTTGTTGTATGTGTTTTAGGAAAAGGGTCCTCAACCTCATTCAAAGATGACATTAAACATGTGTTGGTGTCTCCTCGGTCAAGGGTATGCATGTTTTCTGTACTGATCCTAATCAGGTCCCCAGTTTTCACAGCTGTTTGAGGAGACACCCAAAGGGACATATACTTTTTGTCCAGGCTAGTTTTATTTTCAACTTGGCACAGCCAAGAGTCTTTTAGGAAGAGGGAGTCTCAATTGAGTGATTTCCTGAGTCAGAGTCGTCTGTGGCCATATCCATGGGTGACTTATCTTGCTTGTTAGGGGAGGGCTTGGCTTACTGTTGGTGACACCATTCTCTGAACAGGTAGTCCTCCATTGCATATGAATGTTAGCTGAGCAACCCCAGAGAATAAGGCAAGAAGCAGCTGTCCTCCAAGGTCCCTGCCTCCAACGTCCCTGCCTCCAACCACCTCCATTGAGTTCCTACTCCAGCTTCCCCCAATCATGCTATGAAAGTATAATAATGATGTGGAAGTATAACCCAAATAAATTATTCTCTCCCCAAGTTGCTTTTGAGTATGGTGTTTATCACAACAGAGAGCAAACTAGAACACTGTTGTAGACTTTCCAAAGTTTAATTTTCAAAATGTTTTTTTTTTTTTTTACAACCAACTCATTACAATTGCTGAACATATGCCACAGTTTTGTTCCAGCTTATTGATCAGGCAGTCAACTGGGTGATGAAGCAAGTTTAGAGCTATCCATGAACAGAACAAAGAAGCCAGCAAAGATACAATGAAATGTGTGTTATATCTATTCATAAGATGGATGGACCTCTGTGCATGTCTTCACAAGAGAAAATAAGTGTTCAATGAAAAAAATGCTCAAGTAACATCTGTAAGTTAAACCCAAGACGCCGCCCAAGGTCCAGATCACAGTGCAACAGTCTCTGCTTTCATTTCCTATAATAGAACAAATCTGTCAAGGTCTAATAGTGCATGCCTTTAATCCCGGCACTCATGAGGCCAAGGCAGGTGGATTGCTGTGAGGCTAGCCCAGTCTATATAGTGAGTTTTAGACAGACTGGGGCTATATAGGAGGAAGGAATATATACATCACAAAAAAATGCTCTGTTTTATGAATCTATGAGAGTAAAATAATCTGTACCCCTTCTCTAAAACTAATGTCCTAATAAAATTACAGGTTTTGCAAGTTTTCATCTCTGCAGGTCCTCCTCAATAGTAACTGTGTGGGCTGGAGACAGCCTCACTAGTAGAGTGCATGGCTAACAAGTGGGAAGCTGGGGTTGGATCCCCAACTCCAAATAAACTGAGTGTAGAGGTGCACACCTGTGATCCCAGCACTCAGAAGACGGGAGAAGAAGGAGAAGAAGTTCAAGGTCATCCTCAGTTACAGAGGGAGTTAGAGTCTAGCCTGAGCTAGAAACAATCTCAAAAGTAAAAGTAAAAGTATCTTAGTACCCCACATTCCACCAGAGAATGGAGCACCCTTGATCCGTGCTGGCTTAGGGCTACGTGACACGACAGACCATAAGAAGCTTTTTAACTTTCAAACTTCAGTTTGTTCTTTTTTTTTTTTGTCATGAGACATACACCTTGCCAGTCTGCCAGACATAGCTTTCTGGGATCCATGTTTTCAATCTGACTTGATCTATCTCCTTTCTGACTTGTTCCTGTGTTAGGACAGTGGCCTCTGGCCAGGCTGAAAGGACGTGACCCAGAGAGGGTAGAGGTCTGGGGAGTGTGTCTTTCTAGTGCCTTTTCCCTCTCAGGATTCACAAATGCACTGAAAGCCTCTTGCTTGTCTTGTTTTTAGGCTTTTAATTCTGATCCATGAGTCTAGATGTTTGGCAATGATTTTATTAGTAGACTTCTTAAATAAATTGTGCATTTAGACTCCAGGTTATTGTCAAATACAAGTAGTCAACTTTGGACCAAAAATTATTTAATACAAAAGAACATAACTAATAGAATATGCACTATACAGCAGTGTTTTGTCTCAAATTGGGTGTTCGGGTTTTACTAAAATATCTTTGTTTCCACTTTTTAATAGTTATTCTCTGGATATTTTCCCCCAGAGACACTTTCATTGACTTCAAAGTTATATCTCTGTATTAATGTTTATTTGTTTGCTTATTTGCTTGTCTATCTATCTATCTATCTATCTATCTATCTATCTATCTATCTATCTATCTATCTATCTATGTATCTACTCACCCACTCATGTTTAAGATACCCTGTGTGTGTCCAGCCATAGTAGTGCAGCCTTTAATCTCAGCACTCCTGAAGGCAAAAGCAGGTCAATCTCTGGAGTTGGAGACCAGTCTGATCTACAAGAGTTACAGGCCATCCAACATTATATAGTGAGACCTTGACTATAAATAACCAGGTAGTATCATCTGTCTGTCTGTCTGTCTGTCTGTCTGTCTGTCTGTCTGTTTGTCTGTCTCTATCTATCTATCTATCTATCTATCTATCCATCTATCTATCTACCTACTTATCTACCTATGTGTGAGTGGGTGGTGATAAAGGAAGGAAGACAGTGCCTGTATTAGTTGTCTTCTATGTGCAATGATCTTTTCAAAAAGAACCATCCAGATGTGATGGCATATGTCTAGAGTCTTTAAATAAAGGAATGTGAGACAGGAAAACATTAATTTCAAGGCTAGCCTGGACTTCATATCAAAACTGCCTCAAAACCAAGAAAAAAAGAAGAAACGGGCAATCCTAGCCTTACCTCTTAGTATTCTGATTGTTTTCTTTGTTTATTTTGATACTGGCCCATTATATGTGATGATCTTCCTGCCTCCTCCAAATGCTGAGATCACAAGCCCAAGCCACTGCTACACCACACCCAGTTGTTTTGTTCCTAAGAAAGGCTTCTCTGGAAAATATCCCCCCACACCCAAACCCTTGAGGACCAAGCTGTCCTGATGTTCCTGTCCTCACAGCTTAGCTCCAAACCTTGCATTTTTTAGGCAAGAGGACTGGCTTTTTGGTTGTTGGTTGTTTAGTTTAGTTTTTTGTTTTGTTTTGTTTTGTGTTTTCTTTTTCTCCTCACAGCAGCAGGAGGCTAGTTCACTCAAGGTCAATTCTCATTAACTAAGATGAACCTATAAAATTAACCTTAGAATATAGAACAAACACATTTGTTTAAAAGTTGAGTTCTTGCTGCAAGGGGAGCCAGACTCATGAGTTCACTGCTCTCCCTCCCTCTGGCCTCACACCACCTTAGCTGACAGAAAGAAGCTTTATAACCTTTCATCTAAGCAGGAGACACTGGTGCTGGGACTCAAGGGCTGAAAGCTGTGCTAGACAGTTCTATGCCAACTCAACACAAGCTAAATTCATTTGAGAGGAGAGAATCTCAATTAAGAAAATACCTCTCTGAATAAGTAATAAATAAATAAATAAATAACAAATAACCAATGTTTTATATTAAAAAAAAAGAAGAAGAAAAAGAAAATGCCTCCATAAGATCAAGCTGCAGGCAAGCCTGTAAGGTATTTTCTTAGTGATTGATAGGTGAGGGTCTAGCCCATTGTAGGTAGTATCATCCCTGGTCCTGGGTTCTACAAGGAAGTATGCTGAACAAGCCATGTGGAACAAGCCAGCAAGCAGTTCCCTCCATAGCCTCTGCATCAGCTCCTGCTTCAAGGCTCCTCCCTTGCTTGCTGAGTTCTTGTCCTGACTTCCTCTGATGATAAATAGTGATGTAGAAGCTCAATACAAATAAGCATTTTCCTCCCCAGTTTCTTTTGGTTGGGGTGTTTCCTCACAGCAATAATAAACCTAACAGAGACAGAAATTGCTACCAGGATAGTGGCATGACAGATTTTACCAGGTTAAATTGAAGTGGATTGTGAAGGACTTTTGGAATTCAGACTAGAAATGCCATTGGGTGTTGAGAGCTCAGAGGGTTGAGAGCAGGGCAGACCTGGCTTGTAAAGCTTCAGAAGAAAGCAAAGACTCTACCAGGCCCTTTGGGTTAAGAGTCAATGGTTCCTGGTCAGCTGGGGCTGAAGAATTGACTATGATTAACAAGAGACCAGAACTGTGGTGGTTTGAAAATGCTTGGCCCAGGGAGTGGTGCTATTAGGAGGTGTGGCCTTGTTGGAGAAGGTGTAGCCTTGTTGGAGGAAGTGTGTCACTTTGGGGGTGAAATTTGAGGCCCTCCTATTAGGTGCCTGTCAGAATTCTCCTGTCTGCCTTTGGATCAAGAGGTAGAACTTTTGGCTCCTCCAGCCTCACATCTGCCTGGATGATAATGGATTGAACCTCAGAACCTATAAGCCAGCCCAAATTAAATGCTGTCCCTTATAAGAGTTGCTTTGATCATGGTGTCTTTTTACAGCAGTAAGACCCTAAGACAAGAGCCACTAAAGTAAAACCTTTGCTTTACTGGGACAAAAGATGCTGGTCAGCTGTAGTTGAATGATGATTAAGAAGAGACCAGCAGCACTGAGATGAAATCCTCTGGGTAGCATTTCCTCCAACCCCACACACAGAAGCTTGGTTCCAGAGGTAGTCAACATGGTACCTGAGGCTAGATGCCAAACTTAATTGTGTAAGAGTCCCCCATGTGGTACTGGTTTTGAAGACATAAAGGGGTTGTGAAAGCAGCTGAGGCTTGACACTATGAAAGGCCAGGATAGACCATCAAAGATGGTGTAGCCTCAGTAGTAATTGAAGCCCAGAATTGAAGAGGTCCTGGAGAGAAGTTGAAGCTTGGTACCGTGAGAAGAACCAAAGAGAGGTTATTGGTGAAAGTGAAGCCCAGTTGCAGAATTTTGGGAGACGACCACCAAGAATAGCAGCAGCAGTGGAGTACATCCAGCAGGAGCCTAGAAGACAACATACATGTATGTGCTGCAGAGGGCAAAGCTGAAGAAATGACCCCAACCCTTTGGAGGAGTCCAGACGATCTTGTTGAAACCCCAGATAATTGGACATTTTGTTATTTGCACTTTTGGTTTTGATTGTGACTGTGTCCTGGTTCTACTATCTTGAAGTGAGAAAATAAAATAATTAGCTTAATTTTGATTTTACAGGAGTCCACAGATGAAAGACTGATTTTTTTCTTTGGCTTTTTCAAGACAAGGTTTCTCTGTGTAGCTCTGGCTGTCCTGGAACTCACTCTGTAGACCAGGCTGGCCTCGAACTCAGAAATCTGCCTGCCTCTGCCTCCCAAGTGCTGGGATTAAAGGCGAGCGTCACCACTGTCTGGCAAGACTGAAATTTTTGAGATCTAAGTTTTAAAAGAGGCTGGATTTTTTAAAAAAAATGAATTTTAAACTTTTTGAATTTGTTCAGACTGTGGGAACTTTAAGTTTGTCAAAGAGTTTCTATTGTAATTTCGTAGGATCCTATCTATTGCTTTGTGGTCTTAGTGCCTGTGCTGTCTCTGTTCTGGTCAGAAAATCTTTTCCTGAGCTGGTGGTTTAGCTTCTGTGAGCCCCATGGGCCCAGGTTAGTTGACTCTGTAGATCTTCTTGTGGTGTCCTTGAACCCTCCCGTCCCCTCTATCCTTCTCACCACTTTTCCACACATCTCCACGGGCTCCACCTAAAGTTTGGCTATGTGTCTCTGCATCTGTTTCCATCAGCTACAGGATAAAGACTCTCAGAAAACAATTATGCTAGGCTCCTGTCTACAAGCATAATATCATTAATCATTAACAGTGTCAGGGTTTAGCTTGCTTCCATGGTGTGGGTCTCAAGTTAGGCTAGTCATTGGTTGGCTATTCCCTCAATCTCTGCTCCATCTTTATCCCTGCACATCTTGTAGGCAGGATAAATTTTGGATTGAAGGTTTTGTGGGTAGGTTGCATAGTTTTATGCCAACTTGGTACAAGCTAAAGTCATCCGAGAAGAGGGAACCTCAATTAAGAAAGTGCCTCCATAAAATCAGACTGTAGGCAAGCCTGTAGGGCATTTTCTTAATTAGTTATTGATGGTGAGGGGAGGGCCCAGCCCATTGTGGGTGTTGTCATCCCTGGTCTGGTGGTTCTAGGTTCTATAAGAAAGCAGACTGACCAAGCCATGGTGAACAAGCTGGTAAACAGCACCCTTTTATGGCCTCTGAATCAGCTCTTGCCTCCAGAATCCTGCCATGTTTGAGTTCCTGTCCTGACTTCCTTCAATGATGAACTATGATTTGCAAGTTAAAGCCAAATAAACCCTTTCTTCCCCATTTTTCTTTCGGTCATGGTGTTTAATCATAGCAAAATTAAGCCCAACTAAGACACTAGTTTAGCTTCCAGTGCTAGGAAGGCTAAGGCTGCCTGCCAAGGAATTCTCCCTCCTCCCATTACAACATTGCTTAGTGAGCAGTGTGTGGATTCCTATCTATGCTTTTCATTTTTTTAAATTTAATTCTTGTAATGGTTAGTATATGCTTGGCCCAGGGAGTGGCACGATCAGGAGGCATGACCTTGTTGGAGTAGGTGTACCACTGTGAGTGTGGTCTTTAAGACCCTCCTCCTAGCTGCCTGGAAGCCAGTCTTCTCCTATGGGCTTCAGATGAAGATGTAGATTCTCAGTTCCTCATGCCTGGATGCTGCCATGTTCCCACCTTGATGATAATGGACTGAATTTCTGAACCTGTAATTCAGCTTCAATTAAATTTTTTTTCTTGTAAGAGTTGCCTTGGTCATGTTGTTAATTCACAGCAATAAAAACTAAGATACTTCTAGTTTAGAAAACCTCACAGGTATAGTACTTTCTGTGATGACTGGTGACAATCTTATCTCTTTACGATACTTTTACATACTTTTACTCTGAACCAGCAAGCCTGGCATTTAAAATAGTGGCATTCCTTCCTTCCTTCCTTCCTTCCTTCCTTCCTTCCTTCCTTCCTTCCTTCCTTCCTTCCTTCCTTTCTTACTTCAATAGCACTGCTTCAGCAAGAATCACAGCCTTCCATTTCCCACAGTGTACATAGCAGCTCCCACCTTCATCAAGTCAACAGAGACTGGCCTGGGCATGGCACTGCATGCTTGTAATCTCAGCACTCCAGAGACATAGGAAAGAGAATTGGGAGTTCAAGCCCATGCTTAGTCACACTTTAGCTTTGAGGCCAGCCTGTCAATAAACAATAAAAGGGGCTGAGGAGGCAGTTTAGTCAATAAAGCACTTGGCTTGCGCACTCATGAATCTGAATTTGATCTTCAAACCTAGGTTAAAAAGCCTAATCTGGGAAAAATGCTTGGTGGTCAAGAACACTTGCTTCTCCTTTCCCATAGTGTTGGCCGTGCCACTCAGAATCCTTTCAGCTTCGTAGGATCCCATCGATTGCTTTGTGCTCTTAGTGCCTGTGCTGTCTCTGTTCTGGTCAGAAAATCTTTTCCCTGTGTCAATGAGTTCCATGTTTATTTACCACTCTCTCTTCTGTCAGATTTGGTATATCTGGTTTTATGTTGAGGTCTTTGATCCATTTGGAGTTGAATTTTGTGAATAAGTACAGATCTATTTGAATTCTTCTACAAGCAGTTGTCCAATTTGACCAGAGCCATTTGTTGAAGATGCTGTCTTTTTCCCATGTGGCTTTTCTACAAAAACTCAGGTGCTCAGACTCTGTCATTTTATTTTGGAACCTGAGCAAATATTTTTACACTTCACATTTCACACACACACACATACACACACACACACACACACACACACACACACACACACACTCCCTCATTCTCTTGCTTGCTCTCTCTTCTCCCTACTCTCGATTGTACCATTACAGTTAATAAAATACCAGAAGTCCTTTTGAGAAAAGATGGTCTTAAGTGTCAAGATACAATCTTAGCAAAGGCCAGAAGAGTCTGGAAGGAACTTGCCTTTATCCACATTTACCAAGATTGAAAAATTGTCTTAGGGCTCCCTGAGAGCAGGCTCTCCTGAGAGCATTCTGTGCTGTCAATTTCCTCGTCCTGTAAGAGTAAATCCAAGTAGCCCTTTAACGAAAGGCTGCACATTAGCTTTGGTCCCTTCAGACCTGAGAAAGGGCAGCTGTCCAGGTCTCTCTTTCTGAAGATTAAAACAAGTTAGGGTCATATAGAGGGGATGGTTCAACTTGACATTGAATTGGCTTTGTCTCAATACATTGAGAGGACAAATGCTGGTTAGGGTGCTTCTTCTGCTGGTTTCTCTGTCACAGAGAGAGACAGAGCGAGTTTTATCCCTTTGTCAGTCTAGTAGTCCTTGGCATCTCTTCTGGCCCTCCACAAGAAAAACCCAGCATCAAATGTGTTGAATATTTTCAAGTGAGTTCATCAGAATTCTTAGACATCATTTTAGATCTTATAAGACTGAGAGATTTGTCTTGTTTCTTCACGATCAAGTTGGCTTTATTTGAGAGATACAGGTTTGATCATGTAAATCAATAACTGTAACCCATCACGTATACTCAGAAGTCACACCATCTCTTCATGATAAAAGTCTTGAAGAAGTTGTAATTGGGAGGGACGTACTTCAATAAATGAAAGGAGAATATATTTATATTTTTTTAAAAAAAACTTTGTTTAAATTGATTTTTCTGCCTATGTATATCTAGGGACATGTTTGTGGGTGGATACATTCATTTGTGTTCACATGTACACATAGAAGCTAGAAATCAAGGATGTCATTCCTTTTGAACTATCCATCTCATTTCATGAGACAGTCTCAGTGACGTGGAACTTGTCACCTAAGCTCAGCTGCCTGGCCAGCAGGTCCCAGGGATCCATCTGTCTTTTCCTCATCGGGGGTAGCATTGTAAATGCACATGACCAAAGTCTACTTTTTAAGAAGATTTCATTTTTATTATTTTCACTATGTGTGTGCATGTGTTCCTTTGTGAAAGTGTGTGCACAGTGTGCAGTGACTAGAGAGGCCAGAAGAGGACATTAGGTCCTTTGGGGCTGTAGTTATAGTTGCTTGTAAGACACCTGGTGTAGGTGCTGGGAGTGAGGGTTCTCTGCAAGGCAGCAAGCACTGCTACCCACTGAGCCATCCATCCATCTGGGTCCAGTTTTCTGTCGCAAGAATTCTGGGAATCAGACTCAAGCCTTCATATTTGCACAGCAAGCCCTTTACCTACTAAGCCATCTCCTTAGGCCTGGTATCATTGTGTTTAAGACGCATTTGCTCCTTGTGTGCATGTACATATACTCCTAGATGAGTCAGTGTGTACCACACCCATTCAGGAGACAGAGCCCAGGAAAGGGTTCCACACTCCATGGCACTACTTACAGGAAGTTGTGAGTGCCATGTGGATGCTGGAACTGAACTCATGTCCTTTGCAAGAGCAGAATGCTTATTCACACACGTGTTATATATTACATTATCTCTAATATATATATATATATATGTATATATATGTATGCACATATATGTGTGTGTATATGTATACATACATATATATGTATATATATGTATATATATGTATATATGTGTATATATGTATATATATGTATATATGTGTATATATGTGTATATATGTATGTACAGCATATCACATATATCACATAATAATCTAGGTTGAAAACAAATGCCTCTTGCCATCAATCACAGATAAGAAAGGGGACAGAGAACTGTGACCCGCCAACACCCCCAGTCGCTGGGCTGCTGGCCCTTCTAGGACCTGTCCTGCCTGGAGTCCACAGTGCTTGTCAAGAAGAGAGTCAGTGGGGTTTCTGTTTGCATTGTCTTTGACTACCTTATTTACAATGCAAACACTGATATGCTAACAGGTCATATATGAAATCATTAGAAATGTGAATAACTTGCTGTCTCTGGTTCCAGCAAAAACCAAACTGGGTCTGGAGAAGAAACAAGCAGCTAAAGGCTGACGTCTTGTGCCCTGTACCCGTCATTTGCCTGTATCCATCATTTGCCTGTACCTGCCATTTGCCTGTACCCGTCATCTATCTTTTGAAGGTGCCTGCTGCTCCTGCAGCTCACACAGGCTCTGGTTCGCTCTCGGAATCTCCTTTTCCTTTTTTTTTTTTTTGGCTTTTCTGAACTCTGCAAACTCTTAAAAATAACTGTGGAGAGTGGAGTTGACCCGCCACTACTCTGTACACCTCAGCCCTTTGTGCTTCCTTCCAGACAGAGAAGGTGAATTCTGAGAGGGATTTTGTCTGCCGCTAATCATTTCCTCGGTGTTTCCTGGCATTTGCCCAGCTCTCTGCACTCAGGAAGCTGGAAGTTGATGTGGTGAGATTAGAGACACAGGGGTCGTTTGTAGTCTTCTAGGGTTGTACTGATTCCTTCTCAGTATCACCTTCCGTTTAGAATTTCTCTTTAATGACCACCTAGGGGCAAGATAACTAATGCTTTCTGCCAGGCTAAATGGTTCGCTGTACCCCTCAGAATCCTAGAACCTGTGCGCACACTAACGGAAGTCTATCCTGCGGCTCTAGGGCGCTCTGCATCCTCTTTCCCCGAGCTGCTCCTCATTTTTAAATGCACACAACAGTCCCGTTTGCTGCAACCAGACGTTTGCACACCTCTGCTCGATGTATTTTGCTTCGTCCTTTCAGGCCAGAGGCTGGCAATTGCTTTTTAATCACCCAAATGGTAGAGATTTTGAATTTGCAAGCCATGCATCTTCAGTCACAGCTGACGTCTGACATTGTCCAGTGCGAGCAAACATGGGTGGGTGATATGTAAATAGTGGGCAGGGCTGTGCCCCTATAGAACTTTGTCAGTAAAAAGAGGAGTAGAAGGACAAATCTTGAGAAATGTTTCCCACAGGCTCACATGTTTCAAGTCTCGCCCGAGCAGCATGCATTATCTGGGATGGTTGTGGAACCTTTAGGGGTGGAGCCTCACTGGAGGAAGTACATCACCGGGGGTGGGTCATGAGGCTTTATAGCCCGACTCCACCTCCTGTGTGTGGGTATGATGTAACCAACCCGTCTTCTTGTCTTCCTTAGCTATGGTCATATCTTGACCTCCTTGACAGACTATCCCCTCTGGAACTGTAAGGCGAAATAAATCCTCCTTCCCTGAAGCTGCTTTTGTGAGGGTGTTTTTTCATAGCAATCAGAAAGTAGCCAAGGCGCTGCTCTCCGGAGTACGTCTGTCAGTATAGTCATCTGGGTTAGACCTGTAACACACTGACTGGGAGAAGCAGAGCTTAAAGACGCAAGTCAGCCAGTAAGAAATCATAATTTTCACACACCCTAAAACATATCAAAATATTAAAAAGTAACTTTTAGAGAACGCTACCATGATTCACAAATAATCTCAGGTCTGTATCATTACCTCCATCTCTGTAACCATTGGATGCATCACTAGCTAATTTCAGGTGTGTAGTATTACCTCCATCTCTGTAACTATCAGCTGCATCAGTAGTTTCACAGGGAAGGACTTGAATGGGTTTTCGTCCAAACCTTGAGAATGGGCGTTGATGACTTGTGTTTATAATTTCAGTACTCTCGAGACTGACGCAAACTGAACTGCCAAAGGTGGTATTGGTTATATGTGAGTTACAGGCCAGCCGGTCATGCCTTAGTCATGGGGAAGAACATAGCAGGATTAAATGGGGATAAGGAGAGGAGAAGAGGTAAAAGAAGAAATGCAAGCAGGGACAACTAACACTAAGGGCCATCTGGGGGACCAGATGGAAACCTGCTACAATAGAAGCTTCTTAAAATAGACATAAAAGAAAGAAGTGTAAATGACACCACCCAATGATGGGGGGTGGCGAGGACAATGCCCCAGCTAGATACTGTTTGCCACCAAGTGAAATATCCAGTGCCAGGGATGGCTAGAGCTAACTGAGTTGTGGGATCCATGGAGACCCGGAAACAACTCAGGAGAGTCTGGCCATTTTGCTGAAGACAACACATATCTCACTGAATGCAAAGAAACTGAGTTGGTATCTACCTGGAAACTTCACCCCTACCAACAAGTATTCACGGTGCTCGAAGGTACTCTGCCTGCTCCCGGAGGAGAGAGGCAACCATCAACCTAGCTGCAAACGCTGTGAGTTACAGTGGGGGCCCGCCTGCATGATACGCCGGTACAGTGCACAGACATTGTGGGAATAACCAATAACTCTAGACTCCATGAGATGGAACCCACGCCTGAGACTTCTCATGGGGCCAAAATCCTGAGACTAGATAGCCCAGGGATCTGTGGGAAAACCAAATGCTATTTTTCTGCTAAATGTGTACAGCAATAAAATAACTCCTAATGGCATTCTGCTCTACTCACAGATCGGTGTCGCAGCTACCCTCAGAGACACTCGCTCTTACAGAGACTGGGAAAACACAGAGACAGCTGGACATTGTGCAGAGAGGAAGAGACTTTGGAGCACTTAGCCTTAAATAGAATATCTTCATCAACCCCTCTCCTCGGGGCTCAGGGAGCTATGCAGAAGAGGAGGCAGAACAATTGCATGGACCAGAGGGGATGGATGACATCGGGGTAACAGTGTCTTCCAGACACAACAGGCCTGGCATACATCTGAACTCAAAGACACTGTCGCAGCATAGGTTCAAGCCAGACCCTAGCACTAAGAGGAAGAAATGCACATGAGCTTCCACCCCCAACTAAGACACTCTCTCCACTTGAAAACTTACAAAGGAAAAATTAGTTTTTTCCAATGGAATCTCATTAGGTATACACATCATACTTGGGGGAAGGCCCATGCTCATCAGTAGACAGCTACTGCGAAAAGAGCTCAATGGTATTTTTATAGATTGAGGTAGGAGGATCCCAGGAAGTTTGTAGAGGATAGGTTGCAATTTCAAGCTAATGGGAGATAGCATTTCAGAAAATATGGAGGGAGGGTACCTGAGAACTGACACCGTGGTTGTCCTCTCAGTTTCATGTATGCACTGTGCATACACTCATGCCCAGAGGTGCACCTGCATGTGCACACACACAGGCACACAAACACACACACATACAAACAAACATGTGAGCACATATACATATACACACACATGGGAGCACATATATACATGTGAGTGCATATATACACACACATGCAAGCACATACACATACATTCATACACACACACACACCAACAACAACAACCATGAAAGATGAAAGAAAATGGAATCATGTATAATTTATATTTTAATTATATATTTAGATGCTGGGTAAGTGATACTTTACCTTAATTTGACTCTAAATTTTTTATAGAGGTACTAGTTTTCTAAATATTAAGAAATCGCCTATACATTACAGCCTAAACATCCCTGCCTGAAGACTGTTTGCCAGTTCCTATGAACACCACACTTGAGAGGCTCTAAGCTAGATAAAGAAAATGAATCAAAATCTCCGTGTGCATGTAATCATCTTAAATGAAGGCCTGGGAAACTATGAAGTGTAGTGGGTTACTGACATGTCATTCATGTTTGTTCACTTATTAAAATAATGTTGGTTATACTTATTATTTTTAAAATCCTAACACTACATGCATTCAGTTCATGAGAGAAGGGGGAGAGAGAGTTAGTTCTCTTCTTCCACCATGCTGATTCTGGAATTGACCAGCAATAGTCAACAATGGCTAAAGTGACTTTACCTGCTGAGTCATCTCATTGAGCCTGTGTTGATTTGGAAGTACAATGTATGACTCCATTTGCTGAGCAGTAAAGTCATCATATATGTTCAATAAAGTTGGTTTAATTTAAATGTAAACATTGCTTAATCAGAGTCTCAAGTATATTTTTTGAAAAGTTATGGGAAGACTGGCCTAGCTGATATTCTGTGGAGGAGAGCTCTGAATAAGTGCCCCTCTTGGGCCTGGATATTGCTCTAATGAGGTGGGACTTTATAACATTAAACCTCTATATGTGTTCTTTAGTGGGGTGATTCTATTCTACCAAATGATACAGAAGCCCACTCAAATGCCACACAGCACTCTGCAAACCTAGAATCAATATTTTTTCTCAAGCCTCACACATATTATTGTTGCAAAAATCTAGTAGGCTATATAAAAATATTATGAAACAAACCATTGAGTTGTTTTGAACCTTTCCATATATTTCTATTCTGGGTTTGTTTGTTTGGGTTTTTTTTTGTTTGTTTGTTTTTCTGTAGCTCACAATAAAATTAGGCTTCAATATGTCTTCCTGATCGTTCTTCATGAAAGCTAGTTTGGTGGTGCCTGTGTGTCCATGAGTGGAATAAAAATCCACTCATGATTTAATCTATCATCTAAACTCACATTGTTTTCAATCAGTTTTCCTACACATTCAGTGCTCAGTGATGGTCTGTACGTGTCTTCCTTCCCAAGTTCTGGGGACCTTTTCCTAGTTACTGGGAAACAACCGAATTCTCCCATGCCATGGACAATCTGTCAGCGCCTGTGGCTTCTGTTCTTGCCTGTCTCCCCATCTCTGACCTTTATTCTAGAATGACAACTTGACGGGACATTAGTATTCACGAGTCACCACGTGATTTTCTTTTAGAATCCAGGAGCTTTGGCTCTGCATTCTATATCTTTGAGTCCTGAGGAAAAGTTCACAGCCCGACCAGGCACCTCCGCCCGCTCTGCTGTCTGAGCAGCTGACAAATTCCCGTTTTACCAATAGAATTTGAAAGCTTAGCCAAGGTATGGCTGGATGTCAGTCACTCTGAATCTACTTTTTTCTCTTAAGATAAATTGTGTTACTTTCTGGCTCACAGACCAACCTTTCCCTTTTGAAGGCATGTTTTTTTTGTTTGTTTGTTTGCTTTGTTTTTTAATGCCTCTCTGTATCACTTCTGATTTTTAACCTTCACAGAATCATCTAGGAATAGAATTTTCCTGATGCTGTTAATTTTTTTTTTTTTTTTTTTTTTGCCTTCTGTCTTACATTCTTCCTACATTGGTCTTGTAGACAAGTTCTCAACCTGTGACTTGTGACCCCTTTGGAGGTCACGTCAGATATCCTGCATATGAGATATTTACATTATAATTCATACCAGTAGCAAAATTGCAGGTATGAAGTAGCAATGAAATTGTTTTGTGGTTGGGGGTCACGCAGCATGAGGAACTGCATTTGGGGGTCATAGCATCAAGGAGGTTGAGAACCACTGCTCTAATCGCTATGCTGTTTCCCTGTATAATTATCACAAGACTTTCTCACACTGGTAATACCTTTGCCAGTTAGGTTTAATGTGAGCCTTGCTGTCTGACTAATTGACTGTGTCTGTGCTGAAATATCCTTTGCAGCTTGTCCTCTCAGTTTTTTTAATCTCCCCATTTAGAATCTAAATGTCTGTTGAAACCATGTTCCCGGCTCGCTGACACAACCAAGCTCCTGGCTTTGGTTTAGATTGTCTTTTGGAAGAGATTCTTCTTCCTTTCAGATCATTCAGCATCCCAGCTGGCAGCACACCAGAGCCACACTCTCACAAGTTCTTATTCTTGGGACTCATGTCTTGCTCTCCATAACATGAATAGGCATGTGTACACCTGCCCACTCATTTGCATATTAAATAATATCCTTTATTATAAACCAGTGATCACAAAAAGAGTATTCCCTTGAGATGTCTGAGGTACCAGAAAATGATCAAGCCTGTGGATGCTGCAAGAATCCCCAGGTTGTCGCCAGGTGAGGCAGGAGGATAAGCACATGGGAGACCCCACTGTTTGCAGTGAATGTCTGGAGTGCTGGGGAGAATAACGTGGTGGGGCTCAACTCTTCATCTACAAGGTCCTGGAGGTTGTTCCCAGTGACTGGTTGTATATGCAGTATTGATATCAAATTGTACGAGAAAAGTTGAAGTATTGGTTGTTGGGAGAAAAACACATAATTTTGGTGTCAGAAATACCGTAAAGAAATGGTTTCCATCAAGCTAAGTGCTCAGTACTCCTAATCCCTACACTTGGGAACCTTGAGGCCAGAGAATTGTAAGTTCCAGGTTAGAGTGGACAGCCTAGAGTTATGTAATCGGAGCCTGTGTCAGAAAAGCATCTGGGGGGATGGTGAGATGGCTCTGTGGAAACAAACACACTAAGCTGTGCAGTCTGAAGACCCGAGTTCAGCCCTGAAGCCACCCACGGAAGGATGCAGTGGTCTTGTGGCCTATCCACACACAGCGGTGTGTGTGGCCATGCCCATCACACTAAGAAAGAAAGCATTTGTTTGCCAGCATCTTTGAGATGTTATTTTTGCATGTGCATATGTGTGGTGTGTGTACATGTGTATGGACATTCAGGCATGTGTGTGTGTGTGTGTGTGTGTGTGTGTGTGTGTGTGCACTTGTGTAGGTGGAGGCAGAAATGTGTGTACATAGGAGGAAGTAGGGGCACAGAGGTGTGTGTGTGTGTGTGTGTGTGTGTATATGCACATGTGCAGGTAGCAGCAAGGGGTGTATGTGTGTGTGTACATATATACAGGTGAGAACAAGGTGTGTGTGTGTGTGTGTGTGTGTGTGTGTGCATGCACACATGTGAGTGGAGGCACAACTGGAAGCTGACATATTCTGTTGTCCTCTATTGCTTTTCATTTGGTTTAGTGAGGAGGTTGAACCGGGAGCTCTGGGATCAGCCAGGGTAAATAGCTGGCTTGCCCCTGAGAACCGGGGATTACAGGAAGGCCTCCATACCTGCTCTGAATTTGCATGGGTACTGGTAGGATATTGGGGCTCTTCTGCTCACACTTGCACAAAGCTTCTCCAGCAAACCTGTTCCCCAGCTCATGCAAACACCGTCCTGTTGATATGGACATCGGGCTGTGTCTCCCCTCAGCATAGTGTTTGCTTCTCCATCGCCACTTTTAGTTTCTGAGGGGGCACTTTCATTCTGTATTACTTCATTCAATACATCTTTATGGGATAAGTCTCCCCCACTGACTTAAATCTGGCATACTCACTTTAAACCCTCCCTTATCACGTTCTACTTCCTTCAGTGCTTCCAGGGCCTTCCTCTGCCCTCTGCACCTTACTTCATGAGGTACCACATTTGTCCAGATGAAACTGGCTGCAGAAACCATGTGTCTGTTGCTAGCTGTTGGCATAATTCTGGATTCAGGATTTGAGGAACCCAACCTGATTCTATATATTGTAATGAACATATGGACAGTGACCGCTAAAGTCACGTAAGAGTCCCTCCCCCTGGCTTGCACATAGGAAGCAAATATGTAACTGTAACTTCTTACTTGAATTCTAATGGTTGAAGAGACAGAATTTTTAACATCTGTTACAGTCTAGTCTATAAATGCCATAAATGTTTTCTAAATGCTCTTCTGGGGAAAAAAATTTTACCTAGCAATGGTTCTACATGCCTCCTGATGGTGCAGCTTCTAGGTGGAGGTGTGGAGGGGATGTTACAGAGACCACCCACAGCCCTGAGCAAGCAGTACATTCTCAGCATGTGCCCAGCAGTCTCAGGATACTGAGGAAGCAGTAGGGTATGTAAGTCAGCAGAATTTCTCTACACTTCTGTTGCTTAACACCTTTCATTCTTTCACTGTGGAATGAATTATACTGGTCCAGTGACTGCCAAATTTGACCCTCTGGAAAAAAATAAGCACATTCAGTTACTCATAAAGTCAAAAGCCACTCAATTTCTGCCCTAATGAATTTTAAGAGCTCGCTGAAAATATCCAAAGAAATAGCTCTAAATGTTCAGCGTTATTGCAAGGGCATGAAAAAAGGCACAGGGGAATGTCCAGGGGACACATCACAATTGCCTGGACCTTCAGCCACGTGATATGAAGCTCCCTTCTGGCCTCTATGGACATCTGCATACAAGTGGTGCACACACACGCACACACACACACACACACAGACACTTTCTCTCTCACTCGTAGTAGCAAGTGATGAATCACTTGAAACCAACCATTTCCAAGGTGATGAAGACACAGAGGCAAGCATCCTGTCCCTTTCTTTCCATCACCAGGATGGTCCTGTAGGGTCCATCGGCCCTTCAGGCCTCTCTTCTTGCTTCCACTCTTCCTGTGGTCTGACTTTAGAGTGTCCAGATAGATCCTTATTTCCATGTTCACAACCCTACTCATCTTTAAACCCCGTTTCCAGCTTCTCCAAGCTGTTTCTCCTCTGCCTGGATATGCACATATTATCCTACAAACCCACCAGGTATCTCATTTTACAGGACTAGAACTCTTCTTTGGGGAAAACTCCTTCTTTGCCCCACCATCTGTATGCTGGCACTCTGTTATGGGTAGGAGCTAACAAGACACTGTAGGCACAGCTACAGCGGATGACAGTGACCTAGCTGTAGCCCTGTAGCCTTCCACCTCAGACCTGCCTGCTTTGATTAGCCTAGTAAGTCTCTTCGTAAAGGGGGTAGACTACAGATCTGTCTATCCAGTACCAGATGTATAGAAAAGCCACTCTGTACTGCTCCAGACTAGCTATAGAAAGGCAACCAACTTTGTCTGCAGTCAGTCTTCAGGACAGAAGATTCTAGAATGAGAAGCATAGAGATGAGAAGCTAAGTTACAAAAGCATTCCTAGGACCAACTTCACTCTGACTCTTCTTGTGGTCTGACTGAAGGAAGTCTTTCTCTTATGCTACCTATAGGCCAGTGCTTATCACAAATAGGGGTCCGAGCCTGTCTACCCTTACCTCCTGATTTTTGTGTTACCTCCTCGACAGTACTTTCATGCCACCTCTCTGCATAAGGATGACTCTTGCTGAGTAGGTTTTGTTCTCTGATTGGATTGTGTGACTTGAGGACACGTAGCTCAACCTGAATTTAGCAAAATGCTTTTGCATCATTATAGAAGAAATTGCATGAAAGACTTGATAGCTGATTAATAGAAGCATTCCCTGGACAGGGGAGAGATGTGTTTAGCATACGTTATCAGAGATTATCAGCGTCACAGGGCATGTGTTAAAGAACACAGCTCAGCAGAGTAGAGCCTTGTCATCCTCCGTCTCTGCAGAACTGTTCAAATGGCTTCACCTTTCTGAACTCTAGTTTGCTCTTTATATTTTAGACAGGGAATAATAAAGTCTCTTTATCATTGAACCAAAAGTTGCAAGGCACAGGAGTTCAATTTAATCTGCATTAAGTAGAAAGGTTCTTTTTAGTTTTATTCAACTAAAGAACAAGAACATGGTGTGTTTTTTTAGTGCACTTAGGTGTGGTAAGCAAGGAGCTCCAGCCTTTCCCTGTCTGGCCTATTATTTTTCTACTGTGACACTTAGTTCTAAGTTGGTGGCCCATTTGTGGCAGCAAGCATGGTCACCAGAAGCTCTCAACTTCTATTCAACTCGTTATACAACCTACCTGGAAAGGAACTCTCGGTCTCTCTGTCTCTGTCTCTGTCTCTGTCTCTCTCTCTCTCTCTCTCTCTCTCTCTCTCTCTCTCTCTCTGTCTCTGTTTCTGTCTCTCTCTCTCTCTCCATCCCCCAATAATTTAGATGTTTCCTGGGATCAGTTTGATTCACACAGACTAACTTGATTTCATCGGTACATGGAGTGAGTTGCTCTGAATGATTAGATAACATACAGGGCTACCTTTCCCAGAACCCAGGACACTATGAATGAAATACTGCCGGGGGCTATATGTTTTCTCCCCAGCATCCCCATAGCCTCACTTCTGGATCCTATACTGCCTTCATGTAAAGCAAAAGTGATAAGATCAGGAGAGCTGGAGATTCCGCCCTCACTCATATGACTTAGCACAGATGCACTTACGGTGGGAAGCAGAGGGCCTGAAAGCAGATGGCATTATGATCCGAGACCGGGGGTGGTTGTGATGTGCACTGTAGGATAATGTGCTTCCTTTTGCCTTCTTAGTTATATCCGGACTCCTGTGCTTGAAGCCAACAGCTTCCACATTAATGGGAGAAGTAGCATGTCATTCTTTTGGTTTTTTAAAGCATGTTTTACATTTACAGGGGGTTCCCAGAAAATACATAAAAATAAGGACTGGGGAAAGGACTCAGTGGGTAGGAGTTCTTGTTGCACAGTCACGAGAACCTGAGCTAAAATTTTGATCAACATACAAAAGTAGTCATTTGTGTCTCCAGAGCACAAGACTCAGGTGAGGAGAGAATAATTTAGATGTGGTGAGGGCCAGGCCAGCCCAGGCTCTGTGAGAAGGCCTGTTTCTAGAAAATAAGGCAGAGGATTTACAAAGTAAGAAGCCCAGTGGTTGTTTTCTGAACTCTGAATGCCCACCAGTGCAAAGCCCGCCTATCTCATACAGTAAACTCCCAACAGTAAGATGGAGGGTTATATACCATTGCAGCAAAGGGACATACAGTCTCAAAAGAGCCCAGATAAAGGAAAGGCTTGTAGGTCCTTCTAATCACAAGATGAAGAAAATGACACAGAGCCAGAGTTAAAGCAGGACCATGTTAGGGACTTGCTAGTTTTCCAACCAGTGTTGTGGGATCACACACTTCTCTCCACCCCAAAGCACTTGGAAGTATAAGAGGATGTAGGTGATGCCATGGTAGGAATCTCATTCCAGAGCATTGAGTCTGTGGATTCCTTTTTACCACTAATAAATCAACCCTTGAACAACACATGAAATTTCTAGAAAAGAAATTAGAACTGAGTATCACATTTGCCTCCTCCCAGTGATACAGCTACATAACTGATAACCACCAAATAAAAACCATAAGGACAGGAGGATAGTAATACCCAGTGGCTGTTAAATTCACCACCTCAGGGGCCATCTTACCTTCCACTTGCCTGCTTGTCACCACAGAAGCTCGCCTAGATGGTGGAGTTAGACCCATACTTTGTCCTAAGAGAAGGATAGAGAGGTGAGATATTTTTTGCTTGCTTCGTGGAGTGCTGCAGCTTTTGTTTCTTTTGAGAATTCCCTGAACTTCAGATGTTCCTGAAGAAGTGTATTTGATATTGCTTCTTAGTCACTGAGTGATGCACAGAAAGATGCAGAAATATCTGAAGAGACAGTTTAAAGGAGAGTAGGTTTATCCATAGAGGGTGGACTCACTCTCCATGAACTTCAGGAAGCCTTGGAAACACACACAAACTACTTATTCTTCCCAAGAAAGTCTATGTCTTGTCCCTTCCTTCTTCTAAGAGCCACCATTCCATCAGTGCGGCCCATTTGTGGTATATTCCTCTTCCCAACCTTTCTGGAATTCTAAGTGTCAAATGTTCCACTTGTCTGTAAGAGCCAGAGCCCACCCAGTTCTCATACATTTCCACCTGTTAGACATTTAACTCTCCCCTCCTGTTGATGTGTACTCGATTACTTTCCCCTGTACCTATGAGAAATAAATTGCATATTCTAAAAGTTTAAAATAGTGTGTGCACATGTGTGTGTATGCTGTATCAGTTCCTTTGTTACTATTATAAAACACCACAATCAAAAACAGATTATGGAAAAAAAGAGTTATTTTAGCCTACCATTCCCATGGTATAGTCTATGATGGCAAGGAGGCGTGGCAGTAGGTGGCTGAAGCAGCAAGATCAGAAATTACTTCTCTATTGACAAGCAGGAGGGGGGGAAGAAAGAGAGAGAGAAAGAGAGGGAGAGAAAGAGAGAAAAGAGAGAGAAAGAGAAAGAGAGAGAAAAGAGAGAGAGAGAACTAGAAATGGGATGAGGTTAGAATTTTCAAAGCCTGCCTCAGTATTCCTGCAACAAGGCTCCACCTCATGAAGGGTTCCCCAAACAGAGCCAACAACCAGGGACCCAATGTTTAAACCCATGAGTCTGTGGAAGATATTTTAGTTCCAAGAAACCACAGATGAGAAGCTGGGGAGAAAGCTCAGTGAAGTACTTGCCTTATGAATATGAGCACCCTAGTCCCATCCTAGGAATCACATAAAAATGCAGGTAGAATAGAGCTCTCTCGTAATCCTGGGAAGGCAGAGTTGGTAGATCCCTGGGGTTGAGGGCCAGTTACTTAGACCACTTACCTAGTTCCAGACAAGTTAGATATGCTGTCTTAAAATAATAAACACCCAAGGGAAAAGAGTAGAGATATCCCCCCATTCTCTACATGCATGAACATGAACCTCCCACATACACACATGTGTATCTGAACACACACAAACATTATTTACACATTCACACACTCAAAATTATAACACTTCTAGGCCTCACATTATCAAAAGCCCTGAGGTTTTCCAAGGCTGTACCTTTTCTATTCCATCTTGGTCTTTTGTGATTATAGTGCACACACAAATGCACAATGATATTAATAGCACCATTGACAATAAGCTCTGTCACTAAGTGCGTGCCTGCCTTCCTAACCTTGCTGTAACAATGGATATCAATACCTCTGTCAGTAACAGTGCCTTCTCCCACAAAGAGCCACCACGACAGGAAATTCTCTGTGCCAATTATTTGTTGTGTTTTTCAATGCCTCCATTAGGGCTTTTTGTCAGGCTAATTATGAAAATCTCTTTCCATTTTTGTTCCAGATCCAGGATTGATCTCTGAGTCCACAGATGATTCTGCCTTCCTAATTGCATCCTTCTGCTAGAAAGAGACGCCAGACAACTCCTGTGGTACATTCATCTGAAAAGACCTGTCCTTGCCTATGACTTTGGAAAAGCCAAGTGTATTCCAGACCCAGGTGGTCCAAGAATATGGTGCTTGCTTTTATCTAACACAAGGCTTCCCATCACTAGCAGACAGGTAGGGCCACCTCAGCATCTAGAGTAAAAGCCCTTGCTACTCTTCTTGGGGACCTGAATTTGTTTCCAGGGTCCTTATGTCAGGACTCACAACTTCCTGTAACTCCAGATTCAGCAGATTGAACATCCTCTTCTAGCCTCTAAGTAAATATGTGTAATCTACATGCATACCTGTACATACATAGAAACAACAAAAATAGATCATTCAAAGAGCCACCAAATAGCAGTTCAGTTAGACTGCTGGCTTAGTATGCACAAGGGGCAGATTCCGTTCCCAAGGATTGCATCAACTGGTGTGGTAGTGCATGCTGTAATCCCAGCATATAGTGGGTGACAGGACGAGGACTGGGAGTTCAAGGTCAACTTTACCTAAACAGTCTGGTTAAGGCCAACTGGACTATGCAAGACTCTATCATAAGTAAATACCATAACAAAAGAACAACCAACTTTGTAAAAGTATATCAGCTAAGTTGCAATCTCGGGTCTGAGTCAGTGAATGGAAATCACTCTTGTGGGGACCTAAACTGCTCACATTGCAAAAGACATAACACATCTTCAGACTCTGGGATATTTATTGACACTAATGGGCAGATGATATCTCAACATGGAACCCTAAAGTGGTCCATTTCTACCAAAGATGGTTGTGCTCTGTATATGTAAAGATATTTTCGGTTGTTGCTGTGAAGTAAGGAGATGCCAGGGACATTTGGGAGGGAGAGGCCAGTGATGCTAAGCACCTTCCAGCAATAAAGAATTATCTAGCTTTACCAGTCAATAGTATTGAAGTTGGGAAGTCTCACTTAAAGGAAAGTGAACTGAGAGTCAAAATTCCCCAAAGAATACTCAACAGGCCTTCCTTTGGGGTGGCTAGTTAGGGGCAATCCTGGTTCCCATAAATCGCCTCCTCACTCTACAATGCTCTTGGGGAAGGTAGAGATAGCTCTGCTATCTTTAAGATTGCTCTCGAGTTTGCTGGCAAGGAAATTCGTTATCTTTACAAATGCCAGACAAAGGTATTGGAGGGATTTTAGACTTGTGATATATTTCATATTTTAAAATTTACATTCTCCAACAGCATTACCACCTACCCAAACAAAAGCATATTTCACTCCAAGAGAGTAAAGAGAAGCATAGTAAGCTAAAGAGATAGCTCAAAGTGCTTGCTGCACAAGTATAAAAAGCTGGGTTCATCCCCAGAATCCACATCAAGTACCTGTGTACTGTGGCATACAGTTATAATCCCAGTGCCCAGGAGACTGAGACAGGTAGATTCTTAGAACTCACTGGTCAGCCAGCCAAGGTGAATTAGCAAGCTCTAGAGTTCTAAATGACTGTGTCTCCGCAAACAAGGTAGATAGCCTATAAAGGATGACACTCAAGATTGTTCATGTTCACCTTCATGTTCATATGTATACACACACACACACACACACACAGAATATGTTAAATGAGCAAGATATTCATGTATCATCAGTGTGAATATGAGTTACATAAAATTCTTGAAGAGCTACTATCAGGAGAGGGTGACATTGTCTCAAGTGTTACAAATAACAGCAGTATTGGGTAGAATCTGTCTCTTGATTATTAACTGCTTTTTCTATTAATCCATGCATCTTCCAAATGCGTTACAAGTAAAGATCCAAATGTCAGATTTATCCATTCAGAAATCAATGGCTCTTTGGGGCTTAATCACAAATGAGGCTAGAAATGTCATCTATTTACCCAAGAAGTCATTACCTCTCGGTTGTGGAGAGCTAGGCCCTTGAGATTTTTGACAGCATTGTGTAGGTCATATGTTCTGATGATGACAGCCACACGCATGTCTTCACCTTGTGTGCATTCTTCCTCAGCATCACTAAGATATCACTCCTAAGATGATAAGGGATACTTCCTCCCATCTTGACCTCAACTTTCTTCTACAAAATGAAGAATCTCTGAAAGTAATATTTGTGGCTGTATGGTTATTTCATAAGTCACTGTGCACTCTTGTCTTTTGTTTGTTAAGTGTTGTCTCTTGGTCTTTGACCATTGTGTCACATGGAAACCATGTGGCCATATAGAGAGGCCACCAGATTTCATCATGACAGTTGTGTGAGTGAAACTCCAAATGATTCCAGCCCCTAAGAGTCAGGTCACCTCCAAGCCTCAGAATCTTCCAACTTTTTCCAAGTAAGAACCAAATATGTAGTTCTGCTGAGCCTTCTGAGAGTTATAGATTAGACTGGTGAGCAACATAAGTGAGGTTCTACCTTTTTGTTTTGAAACTGGGTCTTCTTACATAGCCCTGTCTGATGTGGAACTTACTAGCTTCCTGCCTTGGCAGTAAATACTGAGATTGCTGGCATGTGACATCATGCTTGGTGGATGGTTGATGATTTGAATTTAGGGTGCATCATTACTCAAATGTCCAGTAGTAAATGACTTAAACACATAAAATAGTCAATGAGTCAAGTTAGTGAGACACACTCTAAACTAATTTCTTGTGATTCTTCATCATGAATTGTGTGTATGTGTATGTGTCTGTATCTGTGTGTGTGTTCATGTATGGGAGGGGGTTATGCATGCATATGTGGGCACTTATATGTGGAGGCCAGAGGTCAACCCTGTTGTTACTGGGGAAAGTCATTCACAGTATTTTTCTGAGACAGGGTCTCTCACTGGGATCTGGAATTCATCAAAAGCCACCACACCTTCAGGATTCTCTGGCTTCCACCTCTCCAGTGCTGGGATTCCAAGCACTAGTTTCCACATCTGACTTCTGTGTGCACATTCTTGAGCTCAAACATGGGTCCCCATACTTGATTGACAAGCACTTTACCAACTGAGTTATCTCTGCAGCTCCTTATTACAGAAGCCCAGAGGTTTTAGCTCAGTGCTATGGTATTTGCCTGACCTAGGTTCAATCCCCAGGACTGAAAAATCAAAAAGTAATTGAGTCTATTCCATAATCATAATGAAGGTCCAGACCTGCTTGTCAAATACCACAAACTCTGTAATGATCATAAGTAGGAAAATAAGAAATCCTGTGTCATCTATCTTTGGGTATAAGGAATTAAGTGAATTCCTAAAAAATAAATCCACTGTTTATGTGTGAAGACACCAGATTTTTAATTCTAAAAGTTCTGTAGCTAAAGAGCATCAAATTCATTACTACAACAGATTCTTTTTCTTCTAGTGTTGGTACAGCCCTTCCTCTGAAACATGACCTTCAATAACATCTTATGTCTCAGCTTCAATTAAGTCCTTTTCTTCTCATTTGAGTAAGTGATGAATCACCATAAGTTTGGATAAAGAAGTGGAACCCTAAGTAATTCTGACATGCCCTTCAAGCCTGTCCTTGGATGCACAGTTAGAGTTTCCCAGGCCCAGTTCTGTCAGTTGCTAGAGCACTTCCTAACCACATGGCAAGTGTCTTTAAGTTGGCTGTTCCCCTGCCCCCTGTAGCAGATCATGTGTCATGGAAACTCACCAAGGAACTCCCTCCCAAGTGTCTCCAATTTATGAACTCTTAGATGTGGTCTGCAATGAGTTAATTACTCTTGGGAGAAAAAATGCTATCTTACAGTTCAAAGCAATACTTAAGATTTATTTGCTTAAGTGAAATAACTCACAATAATGCAAGATAATTTCTTCTAAGGCTCTAGTCCTTCAAAATTGAAAAACAATCCCTGTTCTTGGAAGCCAAGATATACACTGGGGCTTGTTTCCTTGAGAAATAAGGCTACTGAAAGCAAGAGATAGTTCAAAACTAGAAACAAGCTAAAGAATATAAGTGCAGAAGGGGGAAATGTGTAATAATTAGCCCAACCAAGTTAAAAAATACTTAATTTAAATTAAGACAGTTTGGTATTGATATAAGGGTAGAAAAATACACCAAAGAAATAGCCCTCAAGTAGAGTAACAGATTTAAGACCTGATTCTCTGGATCACTTGGGGATAATAAAATGTTCACTAAATTCATTGAGGCAGTATATTTTAGCCAAAACAAATAAACAAATTAGTTGGGTTCCTTTATCATGTGTTAAATGACTAATACTGAAAAATCAATTCCAAATTGCTTGCTTACTTAAAAGTAAAAGAAAAACTTTAGGGACAAAAACATAAGGAAGAGAGTTAATGACGTCACTACAGAGACAATCTTGAAAACAATGTTGAAGACACAGTAGAAGGAAAACTGACAAACTCCACTGTATCAAAATGAAGGCATCTTAAGCAGACGCCGGCGAATACGAAGAACACATCAGCACCACATGCAATGGAAAATGGTATCATCCAATACTTAATCCCTAACATCAGTGAGACACTAATAAAGTCAGCAAAAGTTAGTGACACAAGTGGCCAACCCAAATAAGAAGATGATCAATTAGTAATCAGAGGAATTGCCCATGAAACACAGGCAAGTTCCTGGTTAGCATGCAAAAGCCCTGTGTTCAGTCCCTAGTAATGTTCACAACTTATTTATTAGCTATTAGAAAATACAAAAGAACATGAAAATTATATACCAAATTAAACATCTCTGTTAGTGAGAATAAAATCTAGTTTAAACAAGTATTTCAATACAGAGAGTTAATGAGGAGCATCGTGTGCCAGTGATGGGGATGTAAATGAGGAAATCAAACGGAAAACAAACAATTAGAATCCAGTCATCTTGAGGCTACACAGCAGTCACTCCCTCTAACAACTTTTGTGTAGTTTACAAACAAGCGTACATACATAAATACATGCTTGTCACAAAGCATGAGTCAGTCTGTATTTATTACTTTTCTCACTGGTGTGACCAAATACCTGACTAGAAGCAACTAAAGGGAGAAAGGCTTACTTTGGCTTATGGTTCCAAGGGATCCAGTCCACCTTGGTGGGGAAAACAAGATGTCAGGAGTGAGGCAGCTGGTTACTTTGTATCCCTACACAGGAAGAAGAAAGGAAACAGCAAGTGGGGCTGGGATATAAAAGCTCATGACCTACCCTCAAGTGACCCATCTCTTCTAGCAAAGCTCTGCGTCCTAAAGGTTACATACATAACCTTCCCAAGCATCACCAGCAGCTGGGACCACCTGTTCAAAACCCATGAGCCTGTGCAGGAACATTTCACATTCAATGCAGACCGTGATTTGCATCTGTCACTTTTCTTATCTCTGTGCCCAGACACCTGTCAACAGGCAATGTAAGTGAGAAGGGCTTGTTTAGGCTTAGACTTTGTGGGGACACAGCTTATGACTGCAGAAGGAAGAACGAAAACAGAACCACAAGGCAGTGATTCACATCGTATGTGCAGCCAGGATGTACATACCACCAGAAGTGAAGCCAGGCTATAAAACCTTGAGGTTCACTCTAGTGAGCCACAATTCCCCAAAAGGCTCCATCTCTGAAAGGTTTCACAACTTTCCAAAGCAGCATCATTATCCAGAAGCCAAATGTCCAAATATGTGAGCTGGGGGGGGGGGGGTGTCATTTTTCATTCAAATCACAGCACTGCCTAAATTTCTGTACCCTTAGTATAGATACTGTGTGTGTGTGTGTGTGTGTGTGTGTGTGTGTGTGTCTATTCCCCCATAAGGGAATATTATAGACCAGTGGAAATAAAGGAGTTATAGCTGCATATATATCAGTGCAAATGTACAGGGATCCACAATTAGTTTATTGTGGATGTGAAAAGAATTCTGGATGTGGTGAGACATGCCTTTAGTTCTAACATTCAGGAGGCAGAGGCAGTAGATCTCTGTGAATACAAGCCAGCCTAGACTACATAGTGAGTTCCAGTTCAGCCAGGGCTATGTAGTTAAACAATTGAATCCAAAAAAGGAAGGAAGGAAGGGAGGGAGGGAGGAAAGGAGGGAGGAAGGGAAGGAGGGAGGGAGGAAAAGAGGGAGGGAGGGAGGAAGAGGCAGAAGGAAGAGGAGGAAGAAAGGAAGGAAGAGAGGGAAGAAGGAAGGAAGGAAGGAAGGAAGGGAGGGAGGAAGGAAGGAAGGGAGGGAGGGAGGGAGGGAGGGAGAGGAGGAAGGAAGAGGAGGAGTAAGAAGTAGAGAAGGAGGAGGAAGAAAGAGAAAAGAAGGGAGGGAAGAATAATACAGTCCCCATGACCTGGTCCTTTATAAAATTTGTACAGAGGATGAAGTGATTAAAGCTACAATCCCAGTGTTTGGGAAGCTAAAGCAGAAGGATGCTTTGTGTCTTTGAGGCGACCCTGAGCTACATGAGTTCTAGGCCGAGCAAGACCTGAGAGTGAGACCCTGTGATGGTTCAAATGAGAACTATCCCCAGTTAGTGGTGTCACTTAGGAAAGTTATGGAACCCTCAGGAGGCGAAGCCTGGCTGGAAGAGGAAGCGCATCTCCTGAGGGCTTTGAGGGTCTACAGCCTTGTCTCCCTTTCAGTGCATTCTCTCTGTTTGCCTTTGCAATTAAGATGTGAGCACTTACCTTGCCTCAGCTGTCGTGCCTCCCCTGTTATGACTAAGTCTCCTCTGGAACAGTGGTTCTCAACCTTCCTAATGCTACGACCCTTTAATACAGTTCCTCACGTTCCGCCT
>NW_022196906.1:110197378-110206377 GCF_008632895.1 Mastomys coucha | reverse complement strand
GGAACAGTGGTTCTCAACCTTCCTAATGCTACGACCCTTTAATACAGTTCCTCACGTTCCGCCTTGCTTTGGAACAGTGCTTCTCAACCTTCCTAATGCTACGACCCTTTAATACAGTTCCTCATGGTGTGGTGACCCCTAACCATAATTTTATTTTATTGCTACTTATAGCTGTAATTCCATTACTGTTATGAATTGTAATGTAAATATCTGATATGCAGGATAGCTGATATTCGACCCCCAACGGGTCGCTACCCACAGGTTCAGAACTGCTGTATTCGGACCCATAGACCAAAACAAAAAACAAAAACCCTCTTTCTTCCAAGAGTGGCTCTTTTGGTTATGCTGTTTTATCACAGCAATAGAAAAGTAGCTAGTACAAACCCTGTGTGAAGCACAACAGAACAAAGTGAAAATGAATATATTATAAAACATGTCACCGTAGAAAGTCATGAAACAGAATGAGATGCTTAGGAGCTTATAAACAATCAGCAGACAACAAGGGAAGAAAGAATAGTGTTTATTATCATTTCGCACAACACATATTTCTAGGAGAAGGTAGCAGAGCCAGGATGGAGTAGACATACCCAGGAGCTAACGGAATTCATTAAGTATTTTATTATTGTTCTTTAAATCATACAAATATGGTGTCTGTGCTCTTGTCCAAGTAATGCATTTCAAAATACAAAATAATGAGAATCCTACAAAATAGTATCACATGGGCAACTTTCCCACCTGAACATGCTGGTACTGTTTTATATATCCAGGACCTCGATGGGGCTGATTAAATTCCATTTTTGAGCAGTACTTGGAATTAACTGCCCAATGTTGACAAAGACAGGCAGGCACGGTTCCCACTAGCCACGCTATAAATAGGTGAGCAGAGTTATTTTAAGAAAGCAATGCCAAGGCTTACAGTAAGAGGTGTTGCCTGGGTTCTGCCTGTTCAGCATCACCATGTCCTACACGTTGCATCGAGGACAAGATGTCCACTGAAGCCTTTCTGTGTACACACTGGTCCGTGCTACCTTTCATGTTGGTGGGCATGACAACCTCTGCTTGCTTGTGGCTGGCCAATTAGCTGATTGTTTAACTCTTACTCTTGCCTTTAATATCGTTCCCTTTGTTGGGTAGAACTGGGTTGAAACAGAGCAGAAATTATGCTTCAGCATTTATTTTCAATCACTAAAGACCTTTCATAAAGTCATCCATAATCCTACTTTAAATACCACGTTAAGGGGTCAAGAATTCAACCAAACTGTACTCCCAAACATCTTGCTCTATGCAACCAGGTGAATTATCAAAACACACAGGAAGATGCTAAATTGCTGAGACAATACAAGTACACACTATTGTAAGGGAACATTGGTATAAACGGATGTCTAGTGAACTGGGTAGAGCCTGAGTAAATTTGGAGGCATTGATGTACATATTGACCCGTAGAGTTAATACCCAAGGCAAGCAGGTCACTTTTGTCAGCCCTGAAAGTCCCTTTGCATCTTCTTTAGCCTCCTTGCCCTCATCCCCAGTTGACTATTATGGAGCTATTTAATCCCCATTTTCAGGAAATTGTAGAGATTTGCTTGTACATCATAAGAGTCCATATAATTGCAATCATTCTGAACTTGCCCTTTGGGCATCTAACCTTTTGTTTGTTCCTTTTTAAATTAGAATACAAGGTGATAGGTTTTATTATGATGGTTTTATGCATCCTTCCTTGTTCCTCTTCTTGATTCCCTTCCATCTACCCATGATCTCATCACACTCTGAAGTCACATGCATCTATGTCTCCTTCACACTCTGAGGTCACATGCATCTATGTCTCCTTCACACTCTGATATCACATGCATCTCTCCTTCACACTCTGAGGTCACATGCATCTCTCCTTCACACTCTGAGGTCACATCATCCCCGCATCCATTTTCAACTTTTCCTCTTCTTTCAGGCTTCTCTACTTTCAAGTCTTATACCATAACCCCCATACATATAAGAAATTAAAAATAGGCCCTATGTATAAAAGAGAACATGTGGCTTCAGTCTTTAGGGGGTAGGGTTATCTCACCTAGAATAATTCCTAGCTCTTCCTAGATCCCTCCATTAGCTGAAACTTTGATGGCTTCCTTTTTTTATGGCTGAACACAGCTCCACTGGATGTACTGACCACATTTTCATTATCTATCCATCTGTTGGGCATCTAGGCTGCTCCAATTCTCCTGTTATTATAAATGGAGCAGCAATGAACACAATGTGCAAGTATCTGTATTAATATATAGTCTTCTGGGAACCTGTAGAAGTGATGTATGTGAATCGTGTAATACTTCTATTATTAGTGTGCTTGGGAAAGCTCCACAGTGATATCCACGGGGCTGCACAAGTTTACACTCTCACAGGCTGCACAAGTTTACACTCTCACAGGCTGCACAAGTTTACACTCTCACAGGCTGCACAAGTTTACACTCTCACAGGCTGCACAAGTTTACACTCTCACAGGCTGCACAAGTTTACACTCTCACAGGCTGCACAAGTTTACACTCTCACAGGCTGCACAAGTTTGCACTCTCACAGGCTGCACAAGTTTACACTCTCACAGGCTGCACAAGTTTACACTCTCACAGGCCGCACAAGTTTGCACTCTCACAGGCTGCACAAGTTTACACTCCCATTATTAGTGAGTAAGGATTTTCCTTTCCCTACATCTTCACCAAAACTTATTATTTATATCTTTTTTGGTGACTATTCTGACAAGTGTAAGGTGATGTATAATTTTCTCATGGCTAAGGACGTTGCAGACTTAAAACACATTTATTAGACATGTGTGCTTCTTTTGAGAATTGGGTTCTACCATATCATGTAGAGCTTATTTGGCTTCACTATATGGTCATAAAATGTCCTCCGTGAGGAGGCCGGAGAGATTGTTCAAGGACTTAAAAGCTCATTCTGCTCTTGCAGATGATGTCAGTTTGGTTCTGAGCAACCATATTAGACAAACTCTGGAGGATCTAAACTTTTCTGGATTCTCTGAGTGCCTCCTCCCTGCCTCCCTTCTCTCTCTCTCTCTCTCTCTCTCTCTCTCTCTCTCTCTCTCTCTCTCTCTCTCTCTCTCTCTCTCTCACACACACACACACACACACACACACACATACACACACACACACACACACACACACCACCACCACCACCACCACCCCCACTGCTACCATAGCCCATTGAAAACACTGTGCTCCTGAGTTTCCAGGCACAGAGAATTCTAGCACGTGGCTCTGCCTAGATGTCCGACATGCTTAGTCATATCCAATTGTAGTGACGAGTTCCTCAAAACATCACCAGACGAGCTAATAAAACCAAGTCCATTGTGACTTCCTGCAGTTCTAGGTGGTACAACTTTCCTGTGGTTTCAGTAACAGTTTAGTGGGGAGACTCAGACGTGAGTTATTGGTAATACTTCGGGCTCCGGGCATAAGGATGTTGTGGTGCATCTCTTCAGGTTACAAAATGACCAGAGCTGAGTCAAACTCATACTCTAATAGTCCACAGAGGGTCATCAATGGGGTGAGGGTCTTGATTATGTGATGGCACACATTATGATTCGCTAAGTATGCTGTATGCCAGGTGACAAGACTGTTAGCTGATAAGGGGATATGTAAGAATTTCCTAACGCAAACAGTGAAATTATTAACTGGTTTGCCATCTTCCCTTCCTGGGCAATATCTTCCTGGAAGATTCCTCTAAGTCATGTTGACACTGTTGTTAAAATAATCTTATACGAGTCATACTGACATGGTGTCTGCACTGATTTGTTGTGTCTGCACATGGAGTCACTTAGATTAAAAAAAATTAAATTTTTTTTGTGAGTTATATACCCCCCAAACACCCTAGAAAGTCCAGGAAATATATCTGTGTGTTAGGGCATCAGAAATTGGTGTGCAGACGATGCTGTCTTAAAGCCAGCATCAGAAAAGGAGCAGGATATAAGACAATACAGGAGGTGGGGGAGAATCTGGAAATACAGACAGGAGTGCTCAAATGACAGTGAGCCGTGAAGAAGAAGAGGGCTCCACTGAGCGAAGGAGCATGTCCCGTGGTGGAGGCCTCCACAAACACAGCTAGAGTCACTCCATCTCCCTTTGTCTATTTCTCATTAAGGTTTCCTGATCCCCTTTATGTTCTTTCAGACGTGTTACTTGTATGCTTCCAACAGAGTTGATACCATAACAAAAGGGCTCCTTGTTTAAAGTCAGTAAGAGGTTGTGAAGGTCTGTATAAGCTAGGGCTAGGGAGTGGCACTATGAGAAGGTGTGGTCTATCCCACATTCCTTCCATTTGCTCTCCTCTCTCTTTCTCTCACGCCTATTAGTTTGTTTCTTCTCCCACACAGCTCCGTTTCTGCTCTCACATCACTGATACACAGGGTATTCCTTTGAAACTCACATCTTGGGATCCAGAATTTATCTAGATGGGCGTATACAGAAAGGAAATAAAACTTGTGGGGAGAAACGTTTGGCCTTTCCCACACTAAATAGTGGTTCTAAACTTGCCAGTGCAACCACCAGCACCAACCGGCAGCAGCCAGAATTTTGGCCGTGTATACTCTTGGTCTATTAAACACATTCTTGTTTCCCATTGTGGGGTTACGGTCCCCGAACTGGCCAAGCTCAGAACAGCTAAAAGCAGGTTGTCTTCCTATTGCATGAAGGTAGAAGAGAAATGAGCAGCTGAGTCAGGGGAGGGCTAAAAGTTCTGCTTGCCAGAGAGCTGGGCATTTTCTTTAGCTCAGTAGCAACCCAAGACAAAAAAGTTCTAAGGAGCCTGCTTCCGACATCACCCTTACCTCTGTTCGCTTTCTGGCCAGCCCTGGACTGCTGACATTGTTAAACCAGCTGGCCAATCGGCTAATGGCACCAGAGGCGTATGACTAATGGCAGAGCCAATGGCCAAACAGCTAATGGCACCAGAGGCGTATGACAATGGCAGAGCCAAGCCTCCACGTGAACAGACTAAAGCCAGACCCACAGTTTGTCATTCCTGTCTCTGCTTTTGTTTTAAATTCAGACATTTCTATACTATTTGCTCAAATATGCCCAAACTTGAAGGTGAGACTAGATGCCACAAATGGGCAGCCACCCTCCAGCCTTGAGCCAAGGCTAGTCATCCCCACAGCTCACCAAGTAACCCCAGGAGAAAACCCAGCACCAGCATGCTTAGGGCATGGGTGCAGGCTTTCTGGGACACACAGCAGTTCACATTCTTGGCTAGTACCCCCTGGGAAAGAGGCAGGGAAAACCCGTGAAATTGAATCACCCCGTGCCAATTCACATCTAAGTCAGGAAGCCCTCCGGTTCTCCTCGCAGGCAATATAAACATTTACAATACACACCTGTGCTGTGCGGCGCTTTCCCCAGGTGCACAAAGCAGGGGCAGAGGGAAGTGAAGTCGCTCTGATTTTTCACTCCTCCATCCAGCAACAAAGGGAAACGGGATTCTCTGAGGAGCAGCAAAAGTCAGGGATCAGATTGCAAATGTCTGCCTCGCCAGGCTCCCCCATCTTTGAAGCTAGACGGACTCTCCTCTCGGGTTTCAGAGGCCCAGATGTCTGATATTGAAAGGAGACTTTGTGTTGCCACAATGGAGCTACACACTGTAGGCCTTTTATTTAAAGTACATTTAAAGCGTGATGCAGTTCTCCATCAAATCACAGTAGATTTACCCCAAAGGGAATAAATATATCAACAAGATGATACATTGAAAGGAGTCAGGCTTTAGTGTAAGACACCCGAGCTTAACACTTTAAAATATCATCTTCTTCATTCTCAGGCCCTCAGCCCCCACACACACACAGAGGACATGCACACATAGGCACACATATACACTGACACCAACACAAATACTACCAAAACATAAGACCCTAGCAAGGAATCAGACAAACTTGAGAGTGGGACTTGATCCAATCATCTACAGTGGTCTGAGTCACTTGTGGTGACATACTGGCTTCTTAAATTGTGACTCTGGACAATTAATTTCACCAGTATGAATGTCAGAGTTTATCAGCAGAAAACAAACCTCAAAAATCTGACCTGGAGAAGTCAGAGGTGAGGCTCAGCAAGGGCTTGCCCTACTGTGTGCAAAGATGGCTTTCAGTTCCTCAGCACCACAGCAAACAAACCCAGTCCAGTCATCCAGGTTGTAGTACAAATTGAAAAAAAAATTGACAATTTAGCACATTAGCTATTATTGATTAACATTTAGCAGATAATAAAAATAAATGCTCTCTTAGAGCATTATATTCTCTTTTCTCCTTTTGGGGGGTATTTTGGGTAGGAGTAGATTTTCTGGACTGTGACCTAGCCAATGGTGACCTTGAACCTGTGCCTCTTCCTCCGAAGCACTGAAGTGTGCACCACTGCCCAGTTTTCTATTGTTAAAGGATTTCCTAAATCACTTTTTCTGGGAGGAGGATAATGACTCACTGGATAGCCACTCCCTCCTGGTCTTCAGCTGGCTCAGCCTTCCCAAAGCAGCTGCTGAAGACATTCCCACCAAGAGCAATTTAGAAACCAGATCAAGTGAAGATGGTCTTTGTGCCCCCCTCTAGTTGACTGGACAGCGCATCTGGACAAGGGGCGGCCTCTGAAGGAGTCCTTTTAGAAGTCAGGGCCACAGGCATATGTAAAAATGCCCCCAGAGAGGCCTTGTGGGCCAGTCCTCTGTGACCAACAGGGAGAGACAGCATTGGCCTCCCTTCCCCCATTACAGCACAGCCAGTCCCTCTGTTCTTCTGCAGGCTAAAGCCTTAAACAGCAGCCTTCTCAATGGCCGTTCTTGAACAAAGAAAGATGTCTAGTTGTCTCTGTTGTGTGACTTGTCCAGAAAGTAAAGGGTGTGACATAAGAAGATGTTTCTCCGGCTGGAGAGAGAGCTCTGTCAGGAAAGTGCTTGCCTTATAAGCAGGAGGACCCGAGTTCAATCATAACACCCCACATAAAAATGGCTGTTCATGGTGGCAGTTCCTGATACCACCCTAGGTTGGCTTGTAACCTCCATGTACTCTCTCTCTCTCTCTCTCTCTCTCTCTCTCTCTCTCTCTCTCTCTCTCTCTTTCTCTCTCTCTCTCTCTCTCTCAGTGCCAGGCTGAGTTTTTTTATCTTGACACCCACCCCTTAGAGGGAAACATAGTGGCCTATGCTAATGAATATGAGCTCTGGGTCGTATGGGTTTGTCAGTTTATTCTCTACTTCTCTGAATGCTAAAACTGAGGCTAGGGGATTGGCCCAGCCTGGGAACTTAGCTAGTGGGCTAAAGCTGTGCAGAGCCTGTGAGTTTGAGCCAGACCGCTATGATTTAGAACCTACTATGGAGTATAGTCTTGGCATTGCAGGATCTTGGTTTCTCCGTTTACGTTTGCATTCAACTCTGGTTAAGAATACTGTCAAATAGGACCATTCATCTCTGATTGCGAACAGCAGTTCTGCAGGCTGATGAAGTGGCTCACCTGATACAGTACTAGCATAACATATCAGAAGCCCTGGAGTTGAGCTCCAGACCCACCCAAAACCAGGCACTGTGCTGCATGCTTTTTATCCTAGAGCTTGGGAACTTGGGGGGTGGGGGGAATCGGGCGTATGAGGTTATCCCGGGCTGGGTAGCAAGATCTGGCCGGTGACCAGTGAGACCCAAATGCTTGAAACGTTTGTAACATCCTTCCTGTTTTCATCATGACATCTATACATCATGCTATGTGATCCCAGGCCAGAACGTTGATTTTAGTACGACGAGTTGCCCCTTTCTTATATATTTAAACAGCTGTAAGTGTCAGACTTTTCGGGTAGTCCTTGCTCTAGCACGGGATCCTGGGCAAGCAGTAAGATGTGCTATAAATCCTTGGGGTTTATATTTATTGGAAGCCTGTTAGGCCATTCCGGGAGACCCTGTGGTTTCCTGGGGAGGAGAGGTGGATTTTCTGTTTCTATACATAAGCAGAGGCACCTTGTAATTACGTTGGCACGGACCTTCAGCGCCACCTGTTGGCCAACGTCTTGATAATCACCACTCGGCACAAAATTATCAGGGGAATAAAATCCTTATTTCCAAAGAAGTAGCCGCCAAAGTAGCAAGGTGCTGGAAGGCCACAGCCAAATGTCTCTCTCTCGTGCTGGAGAAAGAGACTCTCTCTGAAATTCTCGGAGCTTCTTAGCTCTAGTTGAGCAAGAAGCCAACAGTTGGGTACTTAAAGGATAGGGTGGTCTTATCCTTAAGGAGATGGGGAAATTAAGGGGTAAAGTGGGTGTGCCCCAGAACTATTTAAATATTTAAAGTTTACATATTTAAATTTGCAGCACTTCCGAAGCAGAGATGAAAGTAATGATCCCCGTTTCTATTGATCTTTAAGCAGTTGTTCTGAGGCTGCCCTAGCTTGCTTTCTGCTGTTGTCAAAAAAGGATCTGGGAATGAAACAGCTTATTTCATGTTATGCTTTCAGTCTCTGTCTGTCATTGAGGGAAGTGAGGGCAGGAACTAGAGGCAGGAACTGAAGCAGAGACCACGGAAGGATGCTCCCTGGCAGGCCTCCTCTGTACTCACCTATCTTCCTATACAGTCCAGGTCCCCCTGCCTAGGCGTCCTGTACCTATGCTGAGCTGAGACCACTTACATCCAGGACTAAGTGATAAAGGCGAGATTCTCTCTTTCTAGACCATCTGTGTCTAGACTTGTGTGGCGCTGACAGAAACTGTGACCAGTGCTCACAAAATGCTGTCAAAGAAAAATGTGTTGCAGGCCCTTCCTCATCTGCCACAGAAGTTTGTTCATTTCTCCTTTGGTGAGCTTCTTGTTATTTTGGGTTTAGATATTGGGGTTTTGTTTTTGCTTGTTTGTTTCTAGGTTCCTGCCATTGCTGTTTTTGTTGTTTTGCTTTTTGCTCTTTGTTTGTTTGTGGTTTTGGTCATGTGGAAGCATTCTCTTGAAAACTGTGATTCTGGGAGAGCTGCACCTCTGCCTTCGAGTCC
>NW_022196906.1:110147378-110192378 GCF_008632895.1 Mastomys coucha | reverse complement strand
TGACACTTGAACGTAATTCACTATCATTTCAAGTGTAGAAGAAAAAAAAAAAACACATGTTCATTTCAATAGAGCAAGACATAGTTGGGAAAACAAACAACATCCATTATTGAAAACTACCTACAGCAGACTCGGAATACAAAGGCATCCTTCAACTTGATGAAAGAGGTCTGTGAAGAAATGTACAAGTGGCGTCATTCACGACATTAAACAGTGAATGCTTTCGCTCTCAGAGCAGGAATGAGGGACGATGCCAGCTCTCGCCTACTTGGTTTATTGTGGAGCAAACGTGAGCCCAGTGGAATGGGGGAAAGGCGAACAAGGAAGGGGAAGAGGAGGGAGAACGAATGAAACCTAGATTAGGAAGAAAGAAATTGTCTTTGTGTTGCAAACCATCATGACCACTTATGTAGGAAACTAAAGTTCAGAAAACTGCCCCGAGACCATGAGAAACAGTGAGTGAACTCTGTGGAGTCACAAAGCAGGAGAAAAGATGTAGAATCAATTGTATTTATACATATCAGCAACAAAGATTGAGTGTTGTTGTAAAAAGTGTCATTCAAGAGGCTGTAAATGTGACTTAGTGCTTAAGAGCAAGAGCTGCTCTTCCAGAGGACTTGAGTTCAAATCCCAGCAACCACATCAGGCAGCTCACAACTGCCTATAGCTCCAGTTCCAGAAGATCCAACACCCTCTCCTGGTTTCTGCAGGTACCTACATGTTTGTACATACACACACTCATCTCCTACTATTTCCCTAAGACAAAATTTTAGAGATATAATAACTGAATCTCATGGCATGCACTTCAGTCAGAGCAGAATGCTGCATGCATGCAATTCTAGCCCTTAGGCGGCAGAAGATGGAGAAACACGAATTCAAGATCAGTCTTCCATGTATAGGGAGTACAGGGACTCCATGAGATCCTGTCTCCACACAGAAAAATCAACCCAGAGACAATGCCACCAGGAAAAAATGCCATCCATGTACCTCAAAGCCCATGGAAATAAAATAGTGCCAGCCATGCTTTCTTCTTCATGCCTTCTGCCGACTGACATGTCTACCAACCTTTCCCAGTGTTCTCCTCTTCATTCCAACTCCTCACTGAGGCTATTAAATGTCTTAATTAGCTCATTTAAATTTCACAAGAGCACTGACCTTTATGTTTTTCAAGCATGATATTTTGTGCCATTCTGGATGCTCATTCAATATTTATTAAACAACATAATTATGTCTAACTTACTCAAATTGCCACATGCAATATTGTTGAAAGTTCACTTCGATACTGTTGCTATAAATAAAATGTCTTCATGAATTTGACTTATGTAGTCTAGGAACCTATCATTATTATTCTGTGTTATTTGGTATACTGCATCGTTAGACTTGAGTAGATCTCTGTGTATTTTAATTAGATTGCTGTGTTTTGTTTATTTTGTCTTGGGTAACTCCTCTGCCCTCTAGAAAAAAAGATCTTATCTCCTTTTCTTGGATAAGAAGATAATTTTTATCAGTCCTGCATTGCCACAGTAACCAGAACTGACACTTGTGCAATGAGATGCTTCTATCCGCAGATCAAAGTAGAAATGAATGCTTAGAGACACACATACGTGTATAGACACCCCTGTGTGCACTGTGCCCTAGCAAGGACAACAGCCCTTGAGTATAATAAAGTTGATTCATACACAGCTAAATATTGCCTCCCTTCCCTTCATTATTATCAAATGCACTGATGTCTTTATTTACAGAATGGAGGAAGAGCTAAGATGACAGATTCTATGTGTTTTAGTTACTTCCCTATTGCTGTGACAGAATGCCATGACCCAGACAACTTAGAAAAGAAAGCATTTCATTTCGACTGTTGTCTCAGAGGGTTACAGCCAATGGTGTCAGAGCAAAGACGTCATTACAGGAACAACTGAGAGATCACATCTTTATCCTTAAGCAATAGTGTGAGTCTTTTGAAACTTCAAAGCCCACACCCAGTGACATTCCTTCTCCAACAAGTCCATACCTCCTAATCACTTCCAAACAGTTCCTCAATGCATCCAAACACATGAGTCTATGGAGACTAGTTTCGTTCAAATTACCACATTATGTACAAAATTCAAATCATGTATCTAAGTAGCATGTGTGGGTGTTATCTATTTAACCAGTTGTTTGGGTTACAAAGTTGTGAATTAATTTAGGGCTAAGTTTGGATTGCTTTAAATGTATAACTTGGGAAAGTGGAGAATGAGTTAGATAGCACTTCCTGTGGATTCGAGAGTACCCCCATCATGATATAAGACATGAATATATAATGCCATGACCTAGCGTCAGGGTTGATATGGTTTGAGCAAAATGTGGCGATTTGTTCCCTCATGCCTGAGAATATAAATTCTATATGTGAAATTTACATTTTTCTAAAAACAGGATTTTCCAGTCAGGTTTATCGCCAGACACCCATCTGTTTAAAGGAGGGTCACCCCAAAATAGCTTACTTGCCTAATCTGATTTGAACTGATTTTTTTTTCAACAAATACGTGTTTTAGCTGGTCTTCATATTTTCAATCCTTGAGCATCCACTGACCTTCGATGGTGTTGACAATAACCTGCACTACCTAAGGCTCTCTGTTCCCGGGGCATATAGCCTTTCTGGGTTTTTGCTTTCTGTGTTTCTTTTGTTTGTTTGTATTTCCTGAAACCTTGACTGTTGTTTATATCCTTTTCTCACCACCTCTGTCATGTTTCGATCTGGAAACACTGTCTTTCAGTTTCCCTTGAGTCCCTTCCTCTTAAAACCAGACACAGTTCACAGCTGTGGACTGAGCTTCCGTATCTGCTGTCCCTTAAAAAGGAATGCCTTTGCCCTGTGTCTCCATGAACCCAGCTAGGCTAAAGACAACTCTCCCTCTATTTTCTCTTGTTGACTTGGGGGAAAATGTATACTTGGCCAAATATTCTTTTTTTTTTTTTTAAATCCCAGTTTGTTTATCTTTTAGTTCTTCCAAAATTCAAAATATCAAGTCCTACTGCTAAGGAGAGAAAACAAACAAACATAAAATCTGAGAAGCCCCTTCTCATAAAGTCACAGAACAGAGGTGGCGAAGTAGGAGGTGGATGCAGAGAACCTACAGGACAGGATGGCAAGATAGAGCCCCCCAGGATTTCAAAGCTGATCATCGGAAGCAACCAGCACAGGACACTGCAGAGAAGTAAAGGGAAGAGCAGCAGAGCCCAGCCTTGTAGGTGTGGCCTTCTTCCCGATTCTCTTCTTGTCGAAATATTCTAGTTGGTCAAATATTCTTAAGGTGCTCCCCTCATCTAGAGCCCTCAAATCCAACTAGCACATAAATTCTTCCAACTTGAGTTACAAACAACTTCTGAAATATTGAATTTTCTACATTTTTGATATTACCCTTGGACAATTTCTTGTCATTCTTGTCTAAAGCATTGGAATTTGGAGTTTCTTTATTGGTTAATCTTTACATTTCCCTTTTGTTTCTGTGGCGGAGGCTGCCTCTGGGCCAGGATGCATGTGCCGGTCAGGGGGGAGCGTGGAGTTGACTTTCTCCTCCCAGGTTCCAGGGATCACACCCAGGTCATGAGTCATGTTGTCAATTTCTATACTAAATGCTTGGTGTCCAGTCTCACAGAGACCGCTCTAAGCATCTTCACAAATTACACAAGACACAGCATAAGTTAGCTAACATATGACTTTTGTGGCTACATGTCTATCTCACAGGAGACAGTGTTTCTAACCACTTAGTGTAGCATATAAAGCCTTTCAAGGCCTCGTCCCTCTGTCTCTCCATATCCATGGCCACCCCACCAAGAATGGGTACAGATAATACATGTATGTACACACACACATACACAGATGCACATGCACACATACACACACACACATACACACTCACATGCATGCATGAAAGCACATACACACACACATGCACACATGCACACACTTTACCACACACACATAAATGCACACAGGCACAATACACATGCACATACTTTACCATACACACATATATACACACTCACAAACTTTCCCATACTCTATTGAGTGACTTTTCCACCTGCAGTATCTTCCTCGGCTATTTCTTGTCTTTGTATTTCACATGAGTCATCCACATGCATCTTTTTATAATGACCCTTTCCCATTTATACCTATCCTTCTGTAGCGTTCCTGCAACCAGTAAGTCATTTCCTCCTCGCCATAGGAACATCTGATGAATATTATATTGTGATATATGTGTTACATTCCTAATAGCCTTAAAATAAACTTTCTTAATACGGGGACTATTTCTTAGTCATCCCTAGTGACATCATGAGATCTTTGAACATCTTGTGAAAGAAGACCAGAAGCTATATGTATTTTTAACATCTTGTTTAACAATAGTACCTAATACCTGAGATACTGTCTGGGCAGGATTACAGATACACAAGATGAGTGTGATCATGTTTGATTTAGACAGGTTAGAAGCCATTTGTCAGCTCTGTGTCATTAGGCCAAACTTCTAATACTTCGTACCCTGCATCATTTATAAAAGGTAGATTGTAACACTCACCCATATTAACTAAGATATAAATCCTATGTAAATTCCATGGCCAAATGAGACTTAAAGACAGCATAGTGCTATTTACTGACTGGCTTGCTCCTCATGACCTGCTCAGCCTGCTCTCAAACACAACTCAAGACCACAAGATCAGGGGTGCACTGCCCTCAGCCTGGTGGATACTCCCACATCAATCTTAATAGAGAAAATGCCCGCAGGCTTGCCTGAAGACCTGCCTAATGAGGTACCTTTTCACTCCAAGTTCTTTCCCATGACTCTGGCTTAGGTCAAGATGACAAAAGCCAACAGGAAATTGGCCATGTATGCTTGAAGTGAGCAGTCTTACCAACCTCTCTCCATAGATTCATGGCCATATGTAAATTCTTTCCAACTTTTATTCTGTCATTGTGTTGAATATGTTCACCTTCTCCCCAGGGATTACTGTCAGGTTGATCAAAATGCAAAGCAAGCCGCTATCTTTGAGATAAGCGATGCCAGGTTTCCATGCGGCACTTCAATCCTTCAGAAGAAACTCACTCTTTGAATATAGTTTCTGTTTGGCAAGACTTTACCACTGGAGGACACAGGAGAGAGATGCTGAGTGAACAACTTGTGCCTAAGAACACAGATAAGAGTTTAGAAGGAACGTATATGACATCATTTAAGACACTGCTTGTCACTTAGCGAGCACTATAAATAAGAGATAGAGGGAGCTTAGGAACATGTCTCAGCGGTGCACTGAGCAAGTAAAAAAAGAATATGGACTCTAGTAAGCCTGGGTGGGGATTTCCAGCCTTGCCTCTGCCTAGAGTAAGCTGCACAGCTACTGAAATCAGGAAGAGGGAGAGCCACTCCCACTGCTGGCACTAGAATGGAATTCCTTTTAGTGAATGGGTCTCCTGGGTCCCTTAATAGCTTCTAAATGTCAATGAGGTTCATAGAAATTCAGGGTTCCTCCCCTCCCAATTGTCCTGAGAGTTACTTGGACTGTAGTTTGGGTCTTGACGATATTTCCCAGAAGATGTCCCTGAAGGGCTGGGGTAGAGAATGTCTGCTTTAGTCAGAGAGCACTTGCTGGCATCCACTGTAGTGTCTGGGTTTGGTGACTGCATATGGGGTGGATCCCCAGGTGGGGCAGTCTCTGGATGGCCTTTCCTTCAGTCTCTGCTCCACACTTTGTCTCTGTAACTCCTTCCATGGGCATCTTGTTCCCCCTTCTAAGAAGGACTGAAGTACCCACACTTTGGTCTTCCTTCTTCTTGAGCTTCATGTGGTCTGTGAATTGTATCTTGGGTATTCTGAGCTTCTGGGCTAATATCCACTTATCAGTGAGTGCATACCATGTGTGTTCTTTTGTGATTGGGTTACCTCACTCAGGATGATATTTTCTAGTTCCCTCTATTTGCCTAAGAATTTCATGAAATCATTGTTTTTAATAGCTGAATAATACTCCATTGTGTAAATGTACCACACTTAACAATATGAAACAACCAATGCCCCCAGAGTTCCCAGGTATTAAACCACCAACCAAAAAGTACACATGGAGGGACTCTCGTGGCTCCAGATGCATATGTAGCAGAGGATGGCCTTGTTGGTCATCAGTGGGAGAAGAGACCCTTGGTCCTGTGAAGGCTCTATGCTCCCATGTATGGGAATACCAGGGCCAGGAAGCAGGAGTGAGTGGGTTGGTGAGCAGGGGGAGAGGGGAAAGGATAGGGAGTTTTCAGAGGGGAAACCAGGAAAGGAAATAACATTGAAATATAAATTTAAAAAAATCTAATAATAAATAAATAAATAAATAAATAAAATGTCTGCTTTTATTTAGTGTAGCATTTCTCAACCTTTAGGTTGTGACCCCTTGGGGACTGAGAGACTTTTTCACAGGGTCACCTAAGACCACCAGAAAACACAGGTATTTGTGTGAAGATTCACCACAATGGCCAAATTACAGTTGCAAAGTAGCAATGAAAATAATTTTATGGTTTGGGTCACCACAACATGAGGAACTGCATTAAAGGGTCACAGCATTAGGAAGGTTGAGAACCACTCCTCCAGAGCAAGGCAGAGAGCCTTTGCTGTTTGTGCTCAGAGAATTTCATCACTTCGGTACAGCAGAGGAGTTTCTAGGCTGATGTCAACGCTGAGTCATTTTAACCCAATTCACCAAGCAGCCATGTTAAACTGCTGTTATGTTCTTGAGTATTTTGTCTGCATGTATATATATATGCATTGTGGTCAGAAGAGATACCCTGTGACCAGAATTGCAGATGGCTGTGAGCAGCCAAGAGGGTGCTGGGAACTGGACCTGGGTCCTCTGCAAGGGCAGTCTATGCTCTCAACAGCTGAGCCATCTCTTTGACCCTACAACATATTTGTGTAGCTGTAGTTCCATTTTTATTGTTATTTCTTTGCATCTTCATGCCATCATAGCTCTATGTGGTACATGAGAGCAGGCATTATGAATGGCCTTTTTTATAAGCACAACTGACTACGTGAAGAATGTGGGCCTTAAATGACCTGCTCGGTCATAAAAGAAGTCAGCGATAGAGGGGCTGAGATGTCCCAATGAGTGAAGAGCTGGACTTAGAATGCAAACTTGACTTTGGACCTGTGAACCTAAAAAGAAAACCACACATGATGGAACCCTATAGCCCCAGCCCTGGAAACATAAAGACAGGAGAATCTCTGGGTCTCCCTCACTGGCCAGCCTGTCTAACCTCCTCGGCAAGTTCAGGCCACTCAGTTCCTGTCTCAACAATGAGGTGCCCCGGTTCTGCCATGATGGTCTCTACACATCTTGACTCCAAGGATGACAGAGATCTGATCGTGAGCCCTCCAGTGCTTACAGAGTTTCAAGAGATAGTAGAGTGGAAGCCAAGAGGCTGCTCTGCATTTGGGACAGAACAAGTGTGCAGAGCTTCATTTTTATGCTGAAACACAAGGGACAGAGCCAAACTCGTACTCATTGCACTAAGCTTGCCTTCTGAGCTGACTCCTGTATTTAGGGGGAAGTGAAAAAACTATGCTCTGAGACATGGAGACAAAGCAGTTCTCTTTGGTGTGGCTTGATAAAGCATGCATAGCCCTTTGATGGCAAGGTAAAGCAGGGCTTTTCCTGCCTGGGAAGTGTAGGTAGGAGTAAAAGCTATGAGGCAGGAAGCGGGGGTCCAAATTAAACTGAAGCTCATGTGGCTCTGGAAATTTCTAGAAACCTGTTTGAAAATGGTTTCCAACTTGCATATATTTCTGAGAAATTAGGGAAAGGGGAGAGGAAAAAGGGGAGGAAAACATAAAAAGCTCAATCAGAGACATGAAGAGAATACTCCATATAAAAGTGGTTCATGTTCTAAAGTCAGACTCTGGCCAAGGATTTAAGCCTGGAGAATTCATGGCTGAGTCTATATTTTTGACAAAAAGACAGCATATGTAAGCGTCTAATGTTTGCCTTTATGAAACATGTAGACTGGAAGGACAGTGTGGTGGTGCGTACCCATAACCAACCCCAGAACTGGGGAGGCTGAGGCAGGCAGAGGCGGTGAGCCAAAGTCCAATCTGGGCCACACAAGTGAGCTACAGGCTGACCTCAGACACACAGTGAGACTTTGTCTCAAAAGAGACAATAGTTGCATTGTAACAATCATTAACATGATTGAGCATTCAGCTGGAAGAATAAGATCCCCTGGGGTCTGTTTATGGACATAGATAATGAAACACAACATTAAATACTTTTATGGGAAGTAACAATAAAGTATGGCATTAAATGTAATGAGGGGGATATATGATAAAGGTGCTATTAAAGGTATTCTCAAGTAAAGCGTTAGTTAAGCACGCCTGTCAGTCGTCATCAAATGCTGGCCCACACAGATCACAGGTGTAGCAGCTAATGCTTTGTATTTACCGTTTCAACAATCCAAAATCCTACAAAATGTTTCAAGTTCATTTATTTCACCCAGAGCTAGGTGACATCTACAAATAGAGAGAAGCTGGGCTTGGTGTCTCAGGCTTGTAATTCCTAATACTCTGGAGGCTGGGGCAGGATTGTACATTTAAGGCCTGCCTGAGCAGCAAAATGGGTTCAAGGCCAGCCTAAGCAACATGAGATTCAACATGAGAGGCAAGGATTCCTAGGGCAAGGTTGTTAGCTAGACTTACTCAATCTGTAAGCTCCAGGGTCAGCTGTAGACCCTGCCTCAGAAAATGAAGTAGAGTGCAACTGAGAAAAATAACTGATGCCAACTTCAGGTTTACACACACATATGCACACACATGCACATGTACATACAACATGCAAAAATAAGAAAGGTGGGCCTTGCTATGCAGCCCTGCCTGGCCTCAAACTCACAACCCTCTTGAGCATTGAGATGATGGGTGTGTGCCACCACACCCGGTTGGGGAAATGAAGAGCAGTTCACATAGAGGGAACAGTATGAGCACATGGCTAACATGCTCTGGGGTTAGCAGTCATCTGGGTTAACTGGAACTCGACCATGGGTGCAGTGAAGAGAGCAGCCAGAGCAGAATTGGAACCAAATGTCCTGGGAATGGAACTCAAACCACTGGTCTCAGGAGACCCCGAGCAATGCCATCAGCATATTGGCAGGACCAGAACATAACATATAGAGGCATCTGAGTCCACGTGGAGTTGGGTAGGGCATGGTGGCCCTGGGGCTGTGAGGATGGAAATCCATCTCTCGAAGGCTCTGACATCTGGACTGGAGGAGTATGGTGGGTGGCCTTGTGGGTGTAGGATTTTGTCAGCATGTCCCACAGCTAGAAGTCTCTGGGAGGAGGGAATCTCAGTTGAGGACTTGCCTCCATCAGATTGGCCTTGAGGCCATGTGACACCTCCATCAGATTGGCCTTGAGGCCATGTGACACCTCCATCAGATTGGCCTTGAGGCCATGTGACACCTCCATCATATTGGCCTGGGGCTGAGTTGGGAACATTAATAATGGATGTGTAAGGACGTGGGGACTCAATCCACTATGTGTGGTGTCACTACTGAGCTGGTGGATTTCTAAGAAAGCAAGATGGGCAATCCATGAGAGCAAGCCAATCAGCAGCATTCCTCCATGTTTCCCGCCTCTGCTCCTGCTCCACTTCCTGCCCTGGCATTTTTTTTTTATTAGTGATGGACATGTAAGCCAAATAAATCCGTTCCTTCCCAAGTTGCCATGGCCAGAGTTTTGGCACAGCAACAGGAAATCAAACTAGGACAATAACTGCTTTAATTTCTCACAGTCACCTTTGCCTGGGCAATCTGTTACATCTCTAGCTTTCTCTCGTTCCACTTGTGGCTCTGCGTCCCATTTTGTGGTTGAGGTGAGTTGTTTTCATTTGAGACAAGGCAGGTTGAGGAAAAATTAGAGGAGCCACCAAAAGAAATGAGATGCCCAGGGAGAAACCAAAAGATCAGCCAGCCGTGTTTCTTTCAAAAGGACTGCAGCGAGGTGTGGCTGTGAATTCAACTAAGAGGGTGGGTTGGATGGGCCAGATGTTTCACAAAGTGCTTTGGGAAAGTGAAGCCCTAGGGAAGGGCTTAGGAAAGGTCACTAGGGACCACTAACTGTGACAATGACTGATTGGCTTGATAAACATTTTCCAGTTGCACAGATGTTTCCATTGATAGGAAATATAAAGGCCATGTGGCTAATCAGGCCACCATAGCTGGTCTGGAAATAGTGCACAGTGCTGTTGAAAGCCTCTATTGTGGTCTCCAGCTTCCCTAAGGGACAGCTGCCAACACAGCTATTCCCTGGAACTCTCATGCCTCTGCATTAAACCTCACCAGCCTTGTAGTCTCTTTGATTTAAATATATATTTATTTCTATTTTATGTGTGTGAGTGTCTTGCCTGAAGGTGTATACATTCACCACATGCAGGTAGTGTCTGGAGACACCAGAGGAGTCTTGAATCCCCCGGAAGTGGAGACCCCAGTGGCTTTAAACTGCCATGGGGGTGCTTGGGACTGAACCTAGGTCCATTGCAAGAGAAGCCAGTGCTCTTAACCACTGATTGATCTCTCCAGCCCTTAGACATTTTTTATTCTTTTTGAAATCCCACACCAGGGAAATCCATCAGGCCTCCTGATGACAAGAGGGTAGCAATAAAACTTGCACTGATTGTTTGAGCTAGAACAATAGCCTTGTGCTTTTAAGCTTGGTGGGGACACAGTGGCTCTTTTGATGATGATGTCATACATGGAGCCTGCCTGGCAAGCAAGACAACCCCACCTCCAAATGTCTCGGCCAGTCAAATTAACCTTCGCAAATCCCACTGGCAGCTCAGTCCAGAGTGACCAGAGAAAACACGGAATATCAAATAAACATTCAGAAAGCCACGAGAGCACACACTAGCAAGAATTAGAACCTCAGGACTGAATATGGCTGGCTGCTCAGCAGAGTCCTGATAACATATGAGCACAGACAGGTAAATTCTCAGGCACTACTCAATGCCTTCCAACCCTTTACTCTTTTAATAAAATTCCCATTTATTCTTTTAGTCCAATTCCCAGGTGACCACTCCCCAACCAACCTGAGAGTAACCTTCTCCCTAGAATCTATGCTACAAATTGCTCACTGAGACATCCCAAACCTACAAGGTAGAGAAGATTGCTTTACTGAAGTCTATCCCTGAGAGAAATAGATAAGACTTTATGTTTCAAATGTCCATATTGGGTAGGGCTCAAGGCATGAAGGAGTTTGATGGGACACTAATGTATTGTGATATCACTAATATAGTGATATTGGCTATTATGGAGAGATTGTCCTCTGGACATAACATGGCTGCTACCTTCTTGAAATGTCAGCTGCTATGGTTACCCACATCAGACTCATTTAAAATTGAGTCACCACTCACTAATGATTTACAATGGAGGTAGTGGGGGAGGGCTGCACAAGGCTGTGCCCCTCACCCAAAGAGTTACAGACAGTTAACAGCTTCTCAGGGAAAGAAAGTTTCTTCATGAATACGGTACCCTGTAAGATGTACATACTCATGTCAGTAACTTTAGTTAAACTCAAAGAATGTGGTTAGACAGGCAACTCAGGGGTTAAGAACACCCGTGCATTTCCAGAGCACCTGGGTTCAGATCCTGGGTCAGGCTTTTCACAGCTACCTGTCACTCCAGTTCCAGGCTATCTATCGCCCTCTTCTGGTCACCGTGGGTAACTGCACACAGACACACAGACATACACACACACAGACACACACACACACACACTCACAAATAAAAATAATCTTTAAGCTCAGCGGTTCACCAGAACTCATTTTGGTAGAATCATTTCCTCCCTTCTGTGGTCGATGTTCTATGAATAGCAAGTAGACATTTGCTCACATCTCTTTGGGAAAAGTTCACATAAAGGCTGGAAGTGTTGAGAGAAAGGAAAGCAAGACATGGACATATATACAGATGCTTCTATGTGCATATGTTCAGGTCTTCAATGACAGGATCAAGAGGCACATCTTAGAATCTTACAATCTTTTAAAATTTATTTTTCTTTATGTGCATTGGTATAAAGGTGTCAGATCCCCTAGAACAGAAATTACAGACAGCTGTAAGCTGCCATGGGGTGCTTGGAATTGAAGCTGGGACCTCTGGAAGAACAGCCAGTTCTCTTAACTGCTGAGCCATCTCTCCAGCCCAGAAATCCTATATTTTCTAAAGTAGTCTAAGTATCCTTGTGACATAAAAATATCAGTGACATTAGCCCTCTATCGGATATAGGGTTGGTAAAAATCTTTTCCCAATCTGTTGGCTGCTGTTTTGTCCTATTGATAGTGTCCTTTGCCTTATAGAAGCTTTGCAATTTTGTGAGGTTCCATTTGTCAATTCTTGATTTAAGCCATTAGTGTTCTGTTCAGGAAATCTTCCCCTGTATACTTGAGACTCTTCCCAACTTTCTTTTCTATTAGTTTCAGTGTATCTGGTTTTATGTGGAGATCCTTGAACCACTTGGACTTGATTTTTGTACAATATGATAAGAATGGATCGATTTGCATATTTCTACATGTTGATTGCCAGTTGAACCAGCACCATTTGTTGAAAATGCTGTCTTTTCTTCCCCACTGGATGGTTTTAGCTCCTTTGTCAAAGATTAAGTGACCATATTCTCAATTGAGGAATACTGGATGGATGAGAAACACCTAAAGAAATGTTCAACATCCTTACTCATCAGGGAAATGCAAATCAAAACAACCCTGAAATTCCACCTTACACCAGTCAGAATGGCTAAGATCAAAAATTCAAGTGACAGCAGATGCTGGTGAGGATGTGGAGAAAGAGGAACACTCCACCATTGTTGATGAGATTGCAACCTAGTATAACCACTCTGGAAATCAGTTTGGCAGTTCCTCAGGAAATTGGACATAGGACTACCAGAGGACCTAGCTATACCACTCCTGGGCATATACCCAGAAGATGAGGGTATATGAGTAATGAAGACACATGCTCCACTATGTTCATAGCACCCTTATTTATAGTAGCTAGAAGCTGGAAAGAATGTCCCTCAACAGAGGAATGGATACAGAAAATGTGGTACATTTACATAATGGAGTACTACTCAGCTATTAAAAACAATGAATTCATGAAGTTCTTGGGTAAATGGATGGAACTAGAAAATATCATCATGAGTGAGGTAGCCCAATCACAAAAGAACACACATGGTAAGCACTCACTGATAAGTGGATAGTAGCCCAAAAACTCTGAATACCCAAGATACAATTCACAGACCATTTGAAGCTCAACAAGAAGGAAGACCAAAGTATAGATACTTTGGTCCTTCTTAGAAGGGGGAACAAAATACCCATGGGAGGAGATACAAAGTGTGGAACAGAGACTGAAGGAAAGACCATCCACAGACTGTCCCATCTAGGGATCCATTCCATATACAGTTACCAAACCCAGACACTATTATGGATGCCAAGAAGTGCTTGATGACAGGAACCTGATATAGCTGTCTCCTGAGAGGCAAGAGCCTGACAAATACAGAGGTGGATGCTCACAGCCAAACACTGGACTGAGCATGGGGTCCCTAATGGAGGAGTTAGAGAAAGGAATGAAGGAGCTGAAGGGGTTTGCAGCCCCATAGGAGTTACAGTGATATGAAGCAACGAGGACCCCCCCCCCCCAGAGCTCCTAGGACTAAACCATCAACCAAAGAGTACATATGAAGATACCCATGGCTCCAGCTGCATATGTAGCAGAGAATGGCCTTGTGGGACATCAATGGGAGGAGAGACCCTTGGTCCTGTGATGGCTCGATGCCCCAGTGTAGGGGAATGCCAGGATGGGGAAGCAGGAGGGAGTGAATAGGTAGGGGAACACCCTCATAGAATCAGGGGAAGAGGGATAAAATAGGGAGTTTTGGAGGAGAAACCAACAAAGGGGATAACATTTGAAGTGTAAATAAAATAAATCTAATAAAAATTTAAAAAATATCTTTGACAAAGTCATAACCACCACTAGTACTATATTTGGCTACCTAAATCCAAAATTTAAGAAACTACTACTTATCAGTCAGATCTTAGTAAAACTTAGATATGATTTTCTTGGCAACCAAATTAGCAAAAAAAAGCTGAATTCTATGCAGAAGCCTCAGGGGGAGAGGACGTGTTCTGATTGGTTCCTGAAGCAGGCAGATGATTAGCTGTGTGTGTAGCAAACTATGATCTGTTGTCCTATATTGGAAGGGTGAGGGAACTCGATCCTTTCTCCTTAAGTACAGGCTAAGAAGTAGCCTGTGCTGTTTAGTTTTAACTAATGCCATTTAGAATCACCTGGAAGAGAATTTTAGAGAAGAATCTTTATCAGTTTGGCCTGTGGGAATATCTATGGGAGGTTGTCTTGGTTTTTAATTGATGTAGAAAGATCTAGCCCACTGTGGGTGGTACAATCCCCTAGGTAGGTGGTCCTGAACTATGTAATACAGGAGAAAACTAGATGAAAGCTAGTAGCTTACATGTATGTATTTCTCTCTGCTCTTGATCATGGATGCGAAGTGACCAGCTAGCTGGTTTGGATCGCTGCTCCCCCCACCTCCCAGGGATGCACTATCACCTGGAACTGCTGCCTCCCCCCAGGGATGCACTATCACCTGGAACTGCTGCCTCCCCCCAGGGATGCACTATCACCTGGAACTGCTGCCTCCCCGCAGGGATGCACTATCACCTGGAACTGCTGCCTCCCCGCAGGGATGCACTATCACCTGGAACTGCAGTCCATATGAACCCCCTTTCTCCTAAGTTGCTTTCCGTTGTGCTATTTTATCACAACAACAGAAATGAAACTAGAACACATTGCTCTTTTCAGAGTCCACCCCTGCCCTGTGTGGGAACTCAATGTTCTGGCAGGCTACACTGGATAGAAACTCTACAAAGCCTTGGTGTATTCTGTGCTCTGGTATATTGCTTCGTGTCACAGGGATATTTACAGAAAAGGTTTTGTTTGTGGCTTCCTCTGTTTAACCTTTATTTACTTAAACCTTTAAAAATCCCGTTTTGACCTTGTCTCCCAACTCAATTAATGGTACCACTTGAACAAGGAAAAATAAAAGCAGACAAAAATAGGTCATTTGTGCGTTAAAATTATCACGTACCGGAGCCCAATAATAGCCTCTCGAAGGTGAAAAGCAACTTGACAGAGGACAAACGGTTCACTCTCTCCATTGGCTTTACATTTGAAAAAAAAAAGCAAAATAAACAAAACCAAACTTGGCGTGTAGTAAGACTACAGTAATAATAACATTTAGTGAATAAATCGAGGTGCAGAAGAAAACAGTCAACATGACAGTCTCCGGGAGCCACTGCTTCTTTTAGTGACAACTACACCCAATATTTGTCATATAGGAAGAAATTCATTAGGATAAGTGAATTGAATTTAACACTCAAAGCTGCTTTAAATTGCAAGGTTCAATAATCTTAATAAAAATGGATAAACTCAGGAGCCAAGAAGGATGCGATGCTATGTTCAGAGAGTGGCTATGGTAATGCCAGCTAGAAGATAATTGAATTTCAACCTACCAGTGTGGTGGCTCATCCCTGTAATCCCAGCACTTAGGCAGCTGAGGCAGAGGATTAGCACAGGTATGAAGCATACAGGCTTTCTCCATGAGTTCTAAGTCAGCTCGGGCTAAAGCACATATCCTTTCTCAAAAATAAAAAATTATAGGAACAAGACACTCTTTTGTTAATGTCTAATGATTTCTGTGGAGTAAGTGCACTTATTTCATAATTTAAAATAAGTCTGAAAACCAAACTTTAAGTATCTCTCAACAGAATTAGCACAAAGTGGCATTAGCTAGCAATAGCTTCTCCAGGCCTGCAGATTGATGAATCTGCTTCAAAGAATAGGGTCCTTGGTCACTAGGAAGTGAGAGATAATGATATTCCTGATCAACGTGAAAAATAAGGGACCGGGAGACAGAGGCTCCTCCGGATGTAGCCACCTAATAATAATAACAATAACAATAACAATAACAACAACAACAACAATAATAATAATAATAATAACAACAACATTAAGATAACATTTAAGAGGTTTGGATTCAGGCTGGGTTGTATATCCTCTGTCATAGATGTGACTAACACAGGTTGCTTTAGTTGATCTAAAGCTTGCGACCTGAGCATGGGGATTTACTTCTGAGGGCTGAGAGGTTCCTGTTGCTAAGTGCTTCCATCTTGTAGGCTGCAGAGGACCTTGGTCCAATTTCTAGCACTGAGATAGTGGTCACAACCATCCATAACTCAGTTCCAGAGGATCACATGTCTTCTGCTGGCCTCCATGGGCACCAAGCCTACTCATAAAGTATGGATGTACATGTTGGCAAATTTGCACACATAAAAATAGGTAAATAAGTTATATTATATATTTGATGTATATTACACACACACACACACACACACACACACACACACACACATACAGTGTTTAACAATCCTGCTTGATAAACTGAAACTCTTTGTTAGCCAGGGCCACATCATGCTGAAAAGCTCCTACATTTTGGTTAAACTACAACAAATCCAAAAACTGTAATAATTTTGTTTCTAGAAGTAAGAGAACCTGAGTCTCTGGGATGCTCCCCTTTCCTGCTCCTCCAGCCCCAAGTAATGTCTGGCCAGGGAAGATGTTCTTTCATCATCTGCCATTCTTTAACTGGCTGCCATTGGCTAGCCCCTTCAATGGCCGCTTACAGGCCCAAAAGGCAGCTTTCAAATCTCCTTCCTGTCCTCCGTCCTCTAAAACCTGTGAGAAGGGAGTCTCATCTTGTCATGTGGGTCTGAACTCTCCTTCGCAGCCTGTCATCCTGCTGTCTGCTTGTCTACAGAACCCAAACCCCAAACCTTTTACTTCTCAGTGTCAAAGCCACAAACTGCTTTGGGCTCAGTCGAGGTCCCTAAACCACTAGGGAACTTCTCAGACCATGGAGGGTTGCAGCAGGAAGCTGGGTCTCCTTACCTGAACCTCTAAATGCTGAAACAACAGCAAAAACCCAAACTTGGGGTTTGTGTGTTCCCGCCCCTGTTACCTATGGACGAACAGGTAAACTCAGGAAAAACAGAGTTCTCTGTAACACGACAAATGGACAGCTTGAATGAGAAACGTTCCCTCAAGGGTTTGATTGAATATTGTCATACTGTTTAGAGAAGGTTAAGGGGTGTGGCCTTGCAGGAGGAAGCGAGTCTCTGGTGTGCATTCTGCGTGCTGATAGGCTCATTCTCCTCTCTCTGCTCTCAGCTTCCTGCTCCTGCTGTTACACCTCCCTGCTATGATGAATTTAGCTTCCTCTGGAACCATACCCCGAATAAACTCTTTCTGCTCTTAAGTTGCCTCTGGCCGAGGTGTTTTATCACAGCAACGGAAAAGTAACTAATGCAGAGCTTCAGCTTCACAAATGACACTAAATCGCCAACCTTCCCCGCACATGTACAGTTGCTGAATCGCTTGAACTAACTTTCTCTTAATGTACTAGAGAAGCATAGGACCTTGTTCCCATAGAGAGCTTTTGTAAGCTATAACACACGCTGAGACTTCAAATGTAACAGGAAAGAAGTGCCTGAGATTGAATTTTATTGGATATGTAATAATATTTCTCAAAGCAAGGTCTAGAGACTTTGTATAGAGTTACATTATAACATTGCATTTTCATTTCGATAATAATCAAAACATAATCAAAGCATAATTTACACAATCCATTGTTTATTTTGCTTGTATGTTTTTTTGGGTTTTTTTTTTTATGCATATGAGTGTTTTGTTTGCACGGGTCTCTGTCTTGCGCCACAGGCATGCCTGCTGCATGTGAAGGCCAGAGAGGATGCTGGATTTCCTCAAACTGGAATTACAAGCAACTGTGAACTTCCATGTGGGTGCTGGAAACTGAACCTGGATCCTCTGGAAGAGCAGCCAGTTGCTCTTATCCACTGAGCCATCTCTCCAGCTCTACTTTCTTTTGTTTTTGAGACAGTCTCCCTATGTACTGGAGGATGGTCTTAGACTTTCAATCCTCCTGCCTCATCCCCCCTAGCTGAGACGACAGTTGGTGCCACCTTACTCAGCAACTGTCTGAGTGGTGATCTCTCAACCCTTGCAATTTCCAGTTCTAAGTACTCACATTTGATTCTGTGCTTAGTGAAGGAATTGCTGGCAGAAGAGGAAGATCGTGTGACTAAAAGCAAGTGGTTGAGTTTTGTCTTAACATGTGGGTCCTGGTGATCAAACTGAGGTCATCAGGCTTCACAGCAAACTCCTTTAACTGCTGAGCCTCAGTGTCTCTCCTCTTTATAAATATTCTATCAAATAGATAGAGCATGCTGAAATAACTTCCCACTGAAAGGAAATTATCAAAATTACAGCAGTCAAAGATAATATCTTAATCATTCTCAGCTAAGAACTGAAGAACAAAGTTAATAATGAGTTTGAATAAAATGAAGACCAAATAAAGGCACAAGGGTCACCCTGGGAGGAGGCGGAAGCTACAGATGAGGGCACCTCCACCCTGGTAGGCAGAGTTACCATGACAGCTTTAAAACAGTGTGACAGTTCTGTTAAACATCAATTAAATTAGATTCCAGACCTGGGAGCCACACATGCATAATTCAAAGCTTCCTGGGTGATACTGACATGAAGTTGGGCCTGAGCACTACTGTTGTGGAGCAATTAAAACAGAGTGTTAGCTCAGAGAGCCGGACCATGCACTAAAAGGCACACTGATACTTTAAAAATATCGTTTTGCAGGCCAGGAGGTAATTCAGCTTCAAACACTTGCGTTAGCCTTTGCCTGAGTGCTGCTTCATACTGTTTTTTCGCATTTGTGTGCATGCGTGTGTGTGTGTGTGTGTGTGTGTGTGTGTGTGTGTGTGTGATTTGCCCGTCACGACATGGATGTGTAGTTCAGAGGACATCTTGCAGGAGACAGGTCTCTCCTTTTCAATGGGTGAGTTCTGAGCATCTTACTTTGGCCAAAGGCCTTTGCCTGCTGAGCTTTCTCACCTGGCCCCTATCATAATTTTTTTTTTAATTACTTGGGGCAGATTTTCATTCCCATATAATGAGGTGCTTTCATTTCATTCAAAAGAAACAGATAGTATTACCAGGAAAATTTGTTTTGCTTTAAAACTAATGCACACACGTATGAGTAGAATCTGAAAATCATTAACAAGCGATGAATCCAACCCGTAGAGTCTGCCACCTGAGAAAGCTAATGGGCGATAGCATATGTGGGCATGTTAATTAAAGTTAACTAGAGCCTGAGCATGAGTTCTGATGGGAGTCCTGAGAACTGAGTAGTCAGGGGTGGTGTTCAGAAAAACACAACAGCCACAATCCAAGGAGAACAGTATGTACATCATACAATCACGGCACTCAGGACAGTGAAGAGTGTGGAGATAAACTAGACTACACTTGGCCACTTCTTCAAGCATCACCTCAGAGGTCTAACTACTGTTGATGCTGCGTGTGGTAGAATTTCCAGATTGGATGTGGAGAAATGAATTTCTATGGGATTTGTTTGAAAAGGAAGAACCCTTATGGAGATTTTAAAAATTAGGAAAAAAGTGAAGACTCCCTGGCTCTCAACCTTCTTGCATCAACCCCTTCACAAATATTCTCTCTAAACTATTTATTAATTTATTTGTGTTGTGTTGGGGGCATGCATGTGGCACGGTGGCCTTGAGGGGGTGAAAGGACAAGTGTCCAGAGTTGGTTCTTACCTTCCAACATGTAGGTTTCTGGGTCTGAACTTTGATCATCAGGCTTGGCTGCAAGCTCCTCTACCCACTGAGCCGCACTGTCAGCTCCTCGTTACAAATAGTCCATATGACAGTTAGGCCCTAATTTCTCTTCCCAGCAAAGGGAAATGATCTAAACCTAGAGAAACAGAAGCATGCAAATTCCAACTCTGCTTCTTTCTGCATTCACAGAACAAAGTGGGCAGAACATGGAACTGCACATGGGCTGACCCTAGAGTTCAAAAGGGACTACAAATTTGCTAAGTAACTGATGACAAAGTCTTGATCTACTGTGGGAATCAAATATTTAGATATACTTTGCTTGAGACAAGTTTTAAGAATTTATTTTCAATCAAAAATTAGGGGTCATCACTAAAAGTTCAGTACTTTGGACTTCATTAAAAATCAAAGTTAGAGCTGAGACTGTGACTCAGTTGACAGAAAATCTGTCTCGCTTGCAGGGTGATGGAGAACTATTTAATTCTGGATCCTGCTATTTCTAGAGTTTGGCCATTCTTGACATTTAAGCCAACTGGAGATGCTCCAAAGTAGGGTATTGTATTTTAATATTAACACTAGAACCTAACAGTTCAGCAAATCCATCCCATAAACACCAGTGCTCCAGGAAGTGCTCCAGAGTCTGAAACCATGGCCTCCTCACTGAGTGTAGTGAGTACAAGGGCAAAGACCCCGTTCTAGGCAATGAAGCTGTTTGTTTCTGATCTGGCACCACACACCTTCTGGTTTGCTCTCATCTCTGGTCCACAGTTCACTAAGCCCCAGTGTAGTGATCATTCTTGAACTAAGGAAGGTTAATGTTGGTATTACATCCTCTCAGAGTTGTCAATACATGGCTCCTTCAGTTTTGCTTGACTATTACTTACTTACTTATTTATATGTGTGGTATATGTGTGGATACGTGTGTGAAATCTCACATGCCCCTATGTGCAGTTGCAGAGGCCAGAGGCCAGGTATCTTCCTTCCCCTATCTACTTTATTTCTTGACAGGGTCTCTCTCTCTCTCTCTCTCTCTCTCTCTCTCTCTCTCTCTCTCTCTCTCTCTCTCTCTCTCTGAACGTTTATCCCACTGCTTCAACTAGGCCAGCTGTCACTGAGCTCTCCCTGTCACCTCCCGCCAACACTGTGGTTATGGGCAAGCGTGGCCATTCCTGGATCCCATGTAGGTGATGGAGATTTAACTTCCTTGCTTTCACAGCTCTTACCCACTACTCCATCTTCCTTCCCAGCCTCTGCTCTATTTTTGAGATGGGATCTCACACAGCCCAGGCTAGTCTTGATTTCTGTGTAAGCATAGATGACCTTGAACTCCTGACCCTCCTGTCTCTACCTCCTATGTGCTAGGATTGCAGGTGTATGCCAGAAATCCAGCTTTAGGTCTCAGATTGAAGGAGGCTTCTCTAGTTCCATGTGCCAAAGGCAAGCCTTGGTTTTGAGTATTCCCATGTAGCCTACCCAGGGTTTCTCCAACTCCATTGCCAAGTTCAGTTATCTGCCCCAAATCTACATGATCCCAAAGTGCACTTCCTGCCAGGCATGAGGCATGGGAAGGGTCGTGATTGCCCCCTCGGACAAGCATGCAGCCCTTGGATCTGACCTGAAAATAAACTCCTCCCACCCCCAGCTGTGGAACATTTCCTGTGTCATGCAACCTGACTCTTCTTCCTTCAGCCCAAATACAGGAAGACTGTCATTGTTTGGCCCAGCAAGCAGGGCCATGACCTAGCTGGAAGGAAACCCTTGGGGCTCTAGGCTAGCTCTCAAATCAAGTCCAAACTCTCCTGCTGGGACTTGCACATCACTGTTTCCTAGCATGTCCAGAGCATAGTAGGCACAGAAAATAATTGTTGAAGGAATGAACTAGAAAATCTTCCAGCTTTGCAATGCTGTTGCTCGTTTTTGTAATTAAGGACAAACTTGAGGTTTCCCCAGTATTCTTTTCTCTACTCTACATTTCTCTTTCCTTTCTCTTTAGTTTCCTGAGTTCTGCCCAGGCACTCCTGCTCCCCACAGAAACTATACGCCACCTTCCAGCCTCTCCCTTTGCTCTCTGATAGTACTTTGTGATCAGAAAAAAATTGTATATACACACATAGAGTAAACCTTTCATTCAAATCCATTCCAACATTGTAAGTGTGTAATGGTGGGGGGGGCCTTTCCTTATTTTTCCATTGCTCTATGACAGAACTCATTGTACCTAAGACACATTACACGTATCTCCATCTCATCTGTCTTGACTTCAGAACAACTGTAGAATTTAGTGTGTGTGTGTGTGTGTGTGTGTGTGTATGTGTGTGTGTGTGTGTGTGCAATTGTGAGAGAATAAATACATTTTTAAAAAATCAAAACATATTTCCCAAAACATATTTTCTTATTCTCCTCATGGCCAGCCTGTGTGATACGGCTTCTGTTTCTGTATGTGTCTCAGACAGCCCCTAGGGCAACATGAATCCATTCTGACATGGCAAGAATACATGTTTTATTTCCCCTTCACACCTGGGTGATAGGTTCTGAATAAACACATGGAAACTAAGCAAACCTAACTTCTTTTCCCGTAATGTATAGTTCATAATTCTTAAGTTCTGAAAAAACAACAACAAAAAATAATGCTTAATTCTCTTCTAACTTTATAGAAACCTCACATGGCTATCTGGCAAGCTTACCTCAAGCTCATTTGAGGAGCTGTATTTTTATGAATGAGCCAGTCAAGGGCAGAGAGAATGAAATTGATTAAATTCCAACTTCAAGGTCCATAGGATGGAACATGGTGGTTATGTCGAGACAGAGGAAGGCTTATTGGACTTGAACTACTTGTTGGTTTGTTTTTATTAGATATTTTCTTTATTTACATTTCAAATGATATCCCCTTTCCTGGTTTCCCCTCCGGAAAAAAAAAACTGTTCCCTCCCCCCTCCCCTTGCTCACCAACCCACCCTCTCCCATTTCCTGGCCCTGGCATTCTCCTACACTGGGGCATAGAACCTTCACAGGACCAAGGGCCTCTCCTCCCATTGATAACCGACTTGGCCATCCTCTGCTATACATATGCTGCTGGAGCCATTAGTCCCACCATATGTACTCTTTGGTTGGTTGGTTTAGTCCCTGGGAGCTCTGAGGGTACTACTTAGTTCATATTGTTGTTCATTCTAAGGGGCTGCAAACCCTTCAGCTCCTTTGGTCCTTTCTCTAGTTCCTTCATTGGAGACCCTGTGCTCAGTCCAATGGATGGCTGTGAGCCTCTACATCTGTACTAGTCAGATACTGTCAGCCTCTCAGGAGATAGCTATATCAGGCTGGAGTGCCCTTCCTTCAGTATCTGCTCCATACTTTGTCACTGCAACTCCTTCCATGGGTATTTTGTTCTCCCTTCTAAGAAGGATTGAAGTATCCACCCTTTGGTCTTCCTTATTCTTGAGTTTCTTGTGGTTTGTGGATTGTATCTTGGGCATTCCAAGCTTCTGGGCTAATATCCACTTATCAATGAGAACATACATGTGTATGTTCTTTTGTGATTGGGTTACCTCACTCAGGATGATATTCTCCAGACCCATCAATTTCCCTAAGAATTTCATAAATTCATTGTTTTTAATAACTGAGTAGTACTCCATTGTATAAATGTACCACATTTTTTTGTATCCATTCCTCTGTTGAGGGACATCTGGGTTGTTTCCAGTTTCTAGCTATTATAAATAAGGCTGCTATGAACATAGTGGAGCATGTGTCCTTATTACATGTTGGAGCATCTTCTGGGTATATGCCCAGGAATGGTATAGCTGAGTCCTCAGGTAGTACTATGTCTAGTTTCCTGAGGAACTGCCAAACTGATTTCCAGAGTGGTTGTACCAGCTTACAATTCCACCAACAATGGTGGAGTGTTCCTCTTTTTCTACATCCTCACCAGTGTCTGCTGTCACCTGAGTTTTTGATCTTAGACATTCTGACTGGTATAAGGTGGAATTTCAGGGTTGTTTTGATTTACATTTCCCTGATGACTGAGGATATTGAACATTTCTTTAGGTGGTTCTCAGCCATTCGGTATTCCTTAGTTGAGAATTCTTTGTTTAGCTCTGTACCCCATTTTTTAATGGGGTTATTTGGTTCTCTGGAGCCTAACTTCTTGAGTTCTTTGTATATATTCCAGAGAACTCCTAAACCTGATAATCAACCTCAGCAAAGTAGCTGGATATAAAATTAACTCAAACAAATTAGTGGCCTTCCTCTACACAAGGGGTAAACAGGCTGAGAAAGAAATTAGGGAAACAAAACCCTTCACAATAGTCACAAATAATATAAAATACCTTCATGTGACTCTAACTAAGCAAGTGAAAGATCTGTATGACAAGAACTTCAAGTCTCTAAAGAAAGAAATCGAAGATCTCAGAAGATGGAAAGATCTCCCATGCTCATAGATTGGCAGGATTAATATAGTAAGAATGGTCATCTTGCCAAAAGCAATCTACAGATTCAATGCAATCCCCATCAAAATTCCAACTCAATTCTTCAGAGTTGGAAAGAGCAATTTGCAAATTCATCTGGAATAACAAAAAACCTAGGATAGCGAAGACTATTCTCATGGAATCACCATCCCTAACCATAATCTGTACTACAAAGCAATTGTGATAAAAAACTGCATGGTATTGGTACAGTGACAGGCAGGTGGACCAGTGGAATAGAATTGAAGACCCAGAAATGAACCCACACACCTATGGTCACTTGATCTTTGACAAAGGAGCTAAACCACCCAGTGGAATCCAGACAGCATTTTCAACAAATGATACTGGCTCAACTGGTGGTTAATATGTAGAAGAATGCAAATCAAACCATTCCTATTTCCTTGTATAAACCTCAAGTCCAAGTGGATCAAGGTCCTCCACATAAAACCAGATGCACTGAAACTAATAGAAAAGCAAGTGGGGAAGAGCCTTGAACACATGGGCACAGGGGAAAATTTCCTGAACAGAACACAAATAGCTTATGCTCTAAGATCAAGAATTGACAAATGGGACCTTATAAAATTGTAATGCTTCTGTAAGGCAAAGGACACTGTCAATAGGGACAAAACAGCAACCTACACATTGGGTAGAGATCTTTACCAATCCTATGTCTTCTATGTCTGATAGAAGTGCTTGGTTAATTTAAACCAACAACAAAAGACCCCCTTGGCTTTGTGGGGAGAGAAGGTTGACTCTCAGTTGGCTGCTTGGTGTTGTGGTCCACTTGTCTGGTTTCCTGCCCTTTGTTCTCTGAGGAAGCTGGTGGGCCTCTTCTCTGCCTCCCAGCTGGATAGATGAAATGTTTTCAGTTCAGACTCTGGAGAAATAAAGGGAAAGGGGGTTGGAAGGAAAGGAAAGGGAAGAGAAAAAGAGGAGAGAGGAGGAAAAGTTAAGGAAGGAAAGGGAGGAGACAGGAAGAAATGGGGGGACAAGAGAGAGGGAGGGAATCTCACTTGGCTTGGATGTAAATGCAAGTTTCTACAAACCTTAGCAGGAGCGCCCATGACTGTGGCATTTCTGCTGGCCTGGGCAAGTTTCAGGAGACTGTAAAGTACATTGTTTTTTTTATGTCTGAATCGGTAGCATTTGTTAGCCATTTTATCAGCAGACCTACTATGCTGCTTCTCAAAGCAGTGGCAATCATTTGTCTGGGGGTTGGGTGGTGGGAGGCATGCTTTAGGATAATATACTTCTCTGTTATGGTAAACATGTGACTTGGAACCTGGACAGACTCTTAAAGCCAGGAACTGCAGAACTAGGGGAGGACATTTGTTTATGTGGCTCTGTTGCTCCTGCAGTGGGGGCAGCAGCCATGGACTCTGAGGAGACATAACTGGGTCACCTTTGTCTTGGTACACAATTCCCTTCCCCCTGCCCACCTCAACACACTCGTATTTGTGTTTTAGTCCTTGCACGGGAACCTCTCAACTCTAGGAAGATGGGTGACTTGTTCTTTCTGTGCCACTAATAACATGTTAAGGGGACCTGACAGGATCTGACACACAGTGGAGACAGCAGGAGGACGAGGTCAGTGATTCAGCTCAGTTGCAAGGCTGCAGCTTCCCTTAGCTCACTGCAGTCTGAGGGGCTCTAGACAAACTTCTGGCCTCTGTCCTCTTCACGGATGTCAGACCTATGAACCCAAGGTCCTCTCGGTCCCAGTTCAGTCCATCCCCGTGTGTCTTTCAGGGCACCTCTCCTGAGACACGTTTTATTTTACTAACTTGTCTAGGCATTTGAATACCTGGTCTCCAGTCACTGCCACTATTTGAGGTGCCTTAAGTGGCACAGCCTCACTGGAGGACGTATTTGACTGGGAACAGGCTTTAAGGAAAAAAAGAGTACTGGGCTACTTCCAGTTCATTCTTTCCACCTTGTGCTTGTGGTTCAAGGTGTGACCGCTCAGCTTCCTGTTCATGCCGCCATGTCTGCTGCTTGCTGCCACACTACCACCCGGCTGTCATGGACTCTTATCTATTTGAAATTGTAAGCTTAAACAAACCTTTTCTTCTATAAGCTGTGTTGATCATTGTGTTTTGACATAGCAATAGAAGAAAATAACTAATTACACTAACGTAAGGAAGTTCAAAATCTAAGACTGGGGAGATAGACTTGAGCTAAAGAGCAGGGCAGGACCCTCTCCAGCACTCAGAAGGAAGCCATAGCCACCCCCTCTGCGGGGTTCTGTGGGATAAATATGAAGGTGTTCTTTCACTCAGAACCACTGCTTGTTTAAGCTAAATGTCTAGACCTGCTCACATGCCAGCTGGGCATCCTTGATCCCACACCCTGAGATCTGAGATGTTCTAAAATCTGAACAAATTCCACATCTGGCTTCATGTGACAGATCACACAGCCAAAGCCTGAAAATAGTTCCTTCTAATGCCCCTCACATGTTGTGTATAGGCTTTGTGGAAAACATGAGGAAATCTCATTTTAATACCTGGGTACCTCCCCCAAGACTTCTCACTGTGTCTATGCAAATACCTTAAAACCTTGGAATGGAATGTCTGAATTCTAAAACACGTTCATTCTAAAAGACAAACAAGTAGATTCTTCTGCTGTCCCTTGTCAGCTTTGTTATTGTGATTTTAATCCTTGAGCAAGAACCTTGCCTCAGATCTTGTAAGCAAGTAGAACCCAAAGGAGTTTGAGTCAATAAGTTCCTAGCCCGTGTGAGAAAGCTAACTGCTAGGCAGTCACTCCTTAGAGAAAGCATCTAATTGAGGTTGTCTCTAGGCTGTTGGCACAACATGTACCCCAGATGCAGTAGTGGCATATGGAAAAACTGGGACACCTGAAGGTCTGGCTTCTCCTTTAGCTAATTGTGTTGTGGGGTATTCACCAGAGAAGACAGCTCCAACGTGGGGTTAAGCCAAGAGAGAGTCTCTATTAGCCAGCCAATGACTCCACTATGAGTTTGGGATCCCAGGGTAGCCCCAAGCCTTTCTCGGGGTGAGATTTTAAACACAAAGCTGTGTTCTGGGTGCCAGGGTGAGTTGGTGCCCAGGGAGGACCTGCCTCTTCCCAGAAGAGAGGAGGAGGAGGACGAAAGAGAGGCAAAGGAGTGGGGGGGGCTGTGATCAAGTGAATAAATAAATTAATGGAGTAGGGGGAAACATGTTCTGGGATGACATACTTCAGTTAACAAGAACAGTTAGCCAGAAGCAAAACTGCAGCATCTATAAAGCAAGGTTAGTACATTTTGAGACTTCCCCAGAACGCTGATGGATTAGGTCTCTGTTTTAGTTTTGGCAAGTGGTGCTGTCTACTTGCTGAGTTTTATAGCCCACATGGTACTTCTTCCATCATGGAGTCAGTTGTGCTGAAGGCTGGAGCCTACTAAGGTCTGGGGCCTGGTTCCATTTATAAGATGAGGAATGAGCAAGCCATCACACCTGGGCAGCAGTAGCAGAGTAGATTCTCCTCAGTCTAGGGGTGCAGGGTGTTCGCAGTGGGACCACACTACACTGCATGAGCCCTCTGGAGAAGGGCCAGACTCACACAGCACTTGGGGCTCTGTTCCCTCACTCATAATTCTTATGTCTACCCTCATCTGCCTCCTCCTCCTTCTTTGCCTTCTTCTTTCTTCTTTTTCTTTTCTTCTTCCCCCTCTTCCTCTTCCTCCTCCTTTTTCTTCTCCTTTTTGAGTCCTATGTTTATTTGTATGTCTGTATGTTTACCTGTGTGTGGGTATACTTGTGCATAAGTGAATGTTCACATCCGTGCATACCTGTGGAGGCCAGACAGTGACATCAAGTGTTTTGATTGTTTGATCCTCTCTCTATTTACTGAAATAGGTTCTCTTTTTGAATACAAAGATTGCCAGTTGAGTTAGTCTACTAGCTAGCTTACCAAGGATTCCCCCATTTTCTGTATACTGATATACGTACTGATTTTATGTGGATGCTGAAAATCCAATACTTTGAGCTTATTTTTTTTTAAACATTTTTATGAGCAGCTTCTCCCCTAAGCCACTCCTAATCTGAGTCTCATATTTTTAATATTGATCATTACCTCAAAATCTTACCAAGAAAATCACTTTTTTTCATTTTATCTCAGTATTTCATAATAGGGCACAGTTGTATCACCTGGATTATGTAACTTTAGTAAATTCAAAACAATGCTTTGGGAAATTTGACAGATTTTTTCATAGGAATTCAAAATGTAAAAATTACTACTGAAGTTAGGTTCCTCCAACAAGAGTGTCCTGCAGGCTCCTCTAACAAGAGTGTCCTGTGATAGATTTTGAGGCTTAGAAACATATTTTAGCAACTTTTTCTCTAAAGAGCTAGTCAGTGCTCAAGCCTTCTCAATTACTATGTCAGCTACTTTTCATAGTTGTGACAAAAATACCTGGCAGAACAAGGTAAAGGAAAGGGACTTATTTGTATTAATGGCCTCAGAGAATGTAGTCCATCATAATGGGGAGGTTAGGGCAGGGCCCATGTCAGTGGGTCACATGGCAGAGACTCCTAACACCATAAGCACCAAGAAGCAGAGAGAACTGAAACAGAACCAGAATAACTTTCAAAGGCATGTGTCCAGTGACTTCCTCCGACCAGCCTGGCCTCACCTGCTAAAGGTTTCACAACTTCTAGAATAGCTACTAATTAATGTTCAGAAAGGAAGCCTTGCCCAGGAACGTTCAGAACCCAGGTTCTGTTGCCATCAGCAGAGCTGACGCTGTAGAGTCAAACAGCTGTAGACATGCCTGAGTGTGTTCCAATACAGCGGTGCCTGCACCAAGGTAGCACCGTGGTGCTGAGGAGGTTAGGGAAGGAGTATTGCAAGTTTGAAACCAGCCTGGGCAACTCAGTGAAGCAGCTGTCTCAATGGTGTGCCAATGGGAGGCACTTCTCATTCCAACCAGTATAGACTGTCATTTTCAACACTGGTTTCGAGAAGAAAAAATGAGAGAAAGAAAGGAAGAAAGGAAGAAAGCAAGCAAGCAAGAAAGAAAGAAAGAAAGAAAGAAAGAAAGAAAGAAAGAAAGAAAGAAAACAAGAAAGAAAGAAAGAAAGAAAGAAAGAAAGAAAGAGAGAAAGAAAGAAAGGAAGGAAGGAAGGAAGGAAGAAGGATGGAAGGAAAGAAAGGGAGGAAGGGAGGGGGAGGGAAGGCAAGAGGAGAGAGAGAGGAAGGAAGGGAGGGAGAGAGGGGGGGAGAGAGAACAAAGAAAGAAACCTTCTCCTCCTTCTCTCCCTCCTCCCCCTCCTCCTCCCCATCCCCTCTACTGTCTGAACCCAGGGTCTTGAGCCTGGCAAGCATCTTGCCACTGAGCTCCATGTGAACTGTTCACATTTTTTATATATTTGTGAAAAATCATGCAACAAAGCATGTGTGTTTTCCTAGCAGCTACTTGACTCCTCTAATAGCTGTCCATTTGGCTGTATGTTAATTTATGTGTCCCGCTGTCATTCCGTGGCAATGACTTTTCATTGTCGGGCACAGGTTGCTATAAAGAGAATGGGATCCTTGAATATCATAAAGCAGTCCATTCATTCTCATCAGGATGGTTTCAGAAAAACAGTAAATACTTTGAAAGTCATTCAGTCTCAAGTTTGGATCTATATTTCTATTTTGTGAATATTTGTTTTGCTTTTTTACGGACTTGAAAGTCAGGCTTACATAAATATTGGATCTTTTCAGTGGAATTTCACACTGTCTGTTCTGTGGCGAAGGCGGGAACTAGTTGCCATGGAGATGATTTCCAAAATTCCAGTTAGGTTTGTGATTTCTATTAGGAAATGAGCATTCAGACTAAACGAATGTTTCACAATGCCCTTCAGTAAGTATCAAAGGCAACCTTTAAACTGACCCCAGTGCATTATCCATGGAATTATCTAGATATAATTACTTGTGCTGGTAATAAAAAGTCATTGGATATTGACACTCTTAGGTATATGGAATGCATAATTAGAAAAGCTATTAGTCATATTCTACATTAAAATCTCAATTCTTTCCATGAAAAAAAATACCTGAAAGATTGGTACCTGGAGGGCATCTGAAAGGTCTCACTCGTCTTCCTGTTAGTTTGACAGAGCCTGGAACTAAACCCAGCCCTCAGCCGTACTAGGCAGATGCTCTGCCACGGAAACGCATCTCTATCTATGAAGCAGAAAGTAGAAAATGTAAATATAACAGACTTCATGTGTTTTCAACCCCAGCACTCAAAAGGAGGAGGCGGGCAGACCTCCATGAGTTCAAAACAAAATCAACCAACCAACCAAACAGACAAACAAATAAACAAAAAAGAATTTTTCCTTTCGAGTTGTACGTGTAGAGCAAAGGAAGGGAGAGTAGATGATGAAATTTGATTTAAATTCTTGATCTGTGGCCCTGTCCTCTTTCAGAACTGCTAAGTCTGGAAAATCAAAACGTAGTATGCCAAGTTACAATTTTATTTCAGGCAAAGAACAGCTTTTGTTTTGTGTATGCTCCACGTGGTAGTCAAGCAGAAAATAATTTGTTGTATATCTGGAATTAGAATGTAGTTGAGCATCCTGTATTTTTTTGGTAACCCTCCCATGTAGAGGTCAGAATCTTTTGGGGCCTTAGTACTTTCATACATTATTTTGTCTTATGAGCATTTCTATACTTGTTTGTTTTTGTTGTGTTTCTTGGTTCTGAGGAGTAAGCCAAGGCACTTAAGAACAGAGCTTTCCTCCTGGATTCCACCTCCAGACCTTCGTTTTTAAGGATAGGCTCTTGCTATTTTGCCCAGTCTGGCTTTGAACATATGATACCTCTGTAACACTCCTCCATTGCTGGGATTAAAGGTATGTGCCACCATCTCTGGCTGATACTCATTTTTAGTTTCAATAATTCTTCCTTCCAATAGAATTTTACAAGGTTAGAAAAAATTTGAGTCCGCAGAAAGTGGACTCCAGCTGTTGGTGACTAGGTACAGAGATGGCTTCCTTATTCCTGACCCGTCCAAAGGCTCAGCTCTGTTTTATCGTACAGAAATGTAGACTCCTTTGATATGTTTTTTTGTCATTTCCAAAATGTGCTCTTAGCCTGGAGTGGGCACTAAGTCAGTGATATGATTTGTCTTTTTGTTTGTTTGTTTGTTTTGTTTTGTTTTGTTTTTGTAAGCAAGAAGGCCAGAATTTGATACCCAGAAACCCATGTAAAAAGCTAGGTGTAGTGTTGTGTGCCTGTAATCCCAGTGGTAGAAAGGCAAAGAGAGATGGTTCCCACAGGTTCCTGGAGCTTCACTAGCCAGCCAGTCTAGTCCACTGGTTAAGTTCCAAGCCAGTGAGAGACTCTGTCTCAAAGAGCAAGTGCGTGGGAGAGGAACACGGTGCCTTGACACCTGCCCTTCATACATATGTGCATGAACACACACATAAATATAGACATACACAGATTGCCCTCGGTAGAATTAAATAGTGAAGCAGAACCCTGCTATTAGTGAGAACCAGCATATGTAACATCAAGACATAAGTTGCTAGAAGATATTAAGTTAACCACCATCCTAGAAAGAAGAAATGGCTCACAGGAGGCTCTTGCCACTTTCTGCCACCTGCCTTCATTTAGCCCATCCATCCATCCATCCATCCATCCATGTTCTCACCTTCACTCTTGACTCTATTATCCACACTGCAAATAGAGTAGTGAATATGCTGGATAAATTACTTTCTTTGGAATCTTTTATTCCTCGTGGAGAAAGATTATAAAAATAAATAAATGAATGAGAAAATGTATAGACCTGTGGCTGGGAAGAAATGTAGAAATGTTTGGCTCCCAGCATGGTCGCTCACAGCTCCTGGTCCAGAGAACCCCACGCCCACTTCTGGTCTCTCCTGGTACTGCATGAATATGATAGAGATGCATTCAAGCAGGCACACTCATATATAGATAAATAATTTAAAATAAAAACAATCTGGACATCCTTGGTGACTTTTCAATATGTAGAGGTGAGTCAAATGCAATCAAGCCATGTCCCATGATTTGTGACTTGAACAAGCTATAACTAAGTCAGTATAAGATCAGAGGGGAATGGGCACAAATACAGGCGTCTCTCGAAAAGTTACAGTGACTTAGAGAAGATAGTTTTTTTTTTTTTAAAGAAATCTGAGTTGACCACAATCTGTTTTCAGTCATTAAACAAACATTTCATGCCCTTATTGATTCAAGAGACTGCTATTCTGGTTGCGTGTTTGTTTGCCTTAAGTTAATTTTACAAAATAACCATAGAGAGTTAGCTCACATGTTCGCTTACACGGTCAAGATACTGTTGCATGGAAAGTTATTTCCTGGTCATTTAATAAGGTGCGACCCCCAAGTCTGTTCCAAGGATTGTTGAAGGCTTTTATTGTAAAACCATCCCACTCCACAGGGAAAATTAAATCAGACCGATAGCAGTGGTTCAAATTATTACACGTTGGGGTGAGAGGAGGTTGAGGGACAGAGTGGATAAACGCACCCCCTTACGTTAGAATTCACTGGAATTTGAAAACACTCCGGCGATGCCATCAGGTATAAACAGGGAAGGTTGTGGACAGAGGGCTTCTTACAGGCCTGCTGTTTGCCTAGAGGGCACACTGTGGGTTACCCCCAAGGAGTTTATCTTCCTGGTTGGTTTACACAGGAAAAGAAGGGCCTCTTGACAAACAGCACTCAGCAGTTTGCTCAGCTGTGAGATTTCCATTAACCAAACAGAAGTCCTACAGCATACATTGCCTGTTTGCTCAGCCAGCATGGGGTGGCGTTGTCTGCAAAGCCTTCAAAGTCCTAAGTCCACACGAAAGCAAACAGTTTGCCTAGTCATTACTGTCAGGCTCGGTTTTCATAAGGCAGCTATGAATGTCACCAGTCGCCAGTTGAGTTGAATCTCAATGAAGCCACACATATCATGGTGGTGAAATATTTCCCAGCAACTACTTTCTCCCTGCCAAATGGTTGGGAATGATACGGGTATGTTGGGGATATCTTTAAGAACAGTAAAGTCTTTTGGGGATGGGACTGTGTGTGTGTGTCAAGAGTCCCAGATGCCAGATGGCCACCAAAGATGCCTTAGACCCAAGGCTTTCAGTTTCTTGTCTCATGGATTTGAAAAACAAAATATTCAGACCACAGAGGCTAAGCCTTAGAGAGAAATTATTATGGATTTATAGGTGGGAGCTTAAGGTGGAGCGGGGAATACTCGCATACAAGTACAAAGCTCCTGTGTAGCAAGGTGGGTCACAGGAAGTAGGGTACCACTGAGCATCACTGCCTTGGAGCTAGCAAGGCTCTACTGACTGGACTGCTGGATACAGGGAGTGAGCAGGCAGTCTAGTTCCCTTATAGGTGTCAAAGCGCCTCAAAGTTTTATTCACATTCTCTGTATGGTTTCCAGGAAAGAGCTACTCCAGAAAAAGTGTGTTGTTGTTGTTGTTTGAGGCAATCACAAGGCAAAGGAATGTCACAAAATCACACCATGCAACAGACTTCATGAGAGAGATTTATGGGGGCAGTATATAAAAGGCTACCTACCTCTGCACAAGGATGGAAAGGATCAGCTCACAAAGGCACACACTTTAAAACAGGTATAGTGCATGCGCATAGGGAGAATGCGACTCATGCTTGACTAGAAATGTGTCTCATTTGACTGCTGGTGATAGGAGTGGGCAAAGGCGCTGAGTCACTAAAGGTGGCTGGGGAAGTACCTGGTTCTGGAACCTGAGTGGTTCTCAGTTTACCAACAAAAAGAAGTAATGAAAACCAGACAGTGGTGGCCGTGCCTTTAATCCCAGCACTTGGGAGGCAGAGGCAGGCAGATTTCTGAGTTTGAGGCCAGCCTGGTCTACAGAGTGAGTTCCAGGACAGCTGGGGCTATACAGAGAAAACTTGTCTTAATAAACAAAAAAAGGGGGGGGGAAGAGGAAGGGGAAGAGGAAGAAGAAAAAGAGAAGAAGAAAGAGGAAGAAGAGGGAGAAGAAGAAGAAGAAGAAGAAGAAGAAGAAGAAGAAGAAGAAGAAGAAGAAGAAGAAGAAGAAGAAGAACAAGAAGAACAAGAACAAGAACAAGAACAAGAACAAGAAGAACAAGAAGAACAAGAAGAACAAGAACAAGAACAAGAACAAGAACAAGAAGAAAGAGGAGAAGGAGGAGGAGGAGAAGGAGAAGGAGGAGAAGGAGAAGGAGAAGCAGGAGAAGGAAGAAGAAGAGAAGGAGGAGGAAGAGGAGGAGGAGGAGGAAGAAATGAAAAGTCAGCCTCCCCGTCACCACCACCCCCACTCCCCACCCACCCCCACCTGCAGCCCTGGTGCTAGCATCTCCATACACTGACTATGGTGGAACCAGAGGCTTTTGGCCTTGAACATTTATGACTACCAAAAGCCCCAGTCATCCCATCAGTTTCCCAATATGGAAAGAAACTGATCCCTGACTTTTATGGAGGAGTTTTTCCCATTGTGAAACCATAAAATGCTTTCCTTCAAAGCTTGGTGGAACACACTGTAGGAATATATCTGCAACTGGTGATCACGGACAAGGCCTGCTTTTGAAGAATCCCTTGTCTATATATTTTGCCACTTGCTTGGAGCAAGTATCATAATAATTGTTGCATTTACTTGTGAGAAAACTAATTCTCAAAATGGTTCTAGGATTTTTCTTAGTATTATCTATTTAGAGAGTAGAAGCAAGTTGCAGCTGCTTGTAGCTCTGGCCTTCTCCCTCCTTGTCTTCATTTACACATCTTCTGGGTCCTTGGAACTCCAAATGAAGCCCATAGCTGGTGTCTTAATTTGCTTTCTGTTGCTGTGATAAACACCTTGAGTGTAAAAAGCAACCTGAGGAGGAAAAGAGGCAGGAATTTAGAGCAGGAAGCTGGAAGCAGGTTGGAAGCAGAGGTCATGGAGGGGTGCTGCTTACTGCTTTGCCGATGGCTTGCTCATCCTGCTTTCTTGTAGAACCTACGACCACTTGCCCAGGGGTGGCACTACTGCCAGGAACCTGGGCCCTCCCACATCAATCATCATCCAAGGAAATGCTCCCCACCCCCAAGTCCCCACGTGTCCATGGGCCAATCTGATGGAGGCAATTCCTCTATTGAGCTTCCCTCTTCCCACTTCTAAGTGTGTGTCAAACTGACAATAACTAACCAGTCCGGTTGGATGTGGTGGCATATGCCTATAATACCAACACTGGGGATAGCGTAAAGGCAGTGGGATTGTAAATTCAAGGCTTTCCCGGGCTACAGAGAAAGTTTGAGACCTTCCCAGACTACAGTGAAACCTTGTCTGTAAACAAAGGAGTGAATGTGACTTCCATGGCAGCAGGAGGCCCTTTACCTGTCCCCAGATGCCCTGTACCTGTCCCTAGGCAGCATCGCAGGCTTCACGGCAGACTCCATTGCACCTGAACATGGCGCAAGTTTCAGAAGCACTAGGCTAGAAACTGATAGATGCAGTACTTTCTCCTTTCAACCAGATGTCAGCACCCAGTATCCTTCGAAAGTCTTGAGGATCAAGCCCCCAATGGGATACAGGTCAGGGTATTTCTTAAGGTATTCTGTGGGTCTGAAGAGAAATCTGTTCATATTTACCTCTTGAAAAAAAATTGCATGTGTACCCAATCAAAAAAGAAGGAGGGCGAGTTAATGTCCTTTTGCACAGTAAGTAGGGTGGGCAAGCAACGACTGCCTGAAGGATTTCATTAGACCTTCTCTGTTGATGCATACATTTAAATTGAATGTTCAATGTCAAGTAGATGCTTGTGAAATTAAGATTCTTCCCTTATGCCCTGTGCTGCGTGGCAATGGATGGTGTTCACTATTCCTAAGAAAAATTATCTATTGGAAATCAATGCTGTGTCCAATCGTCCAATTGCTTGGTTGATAACCAGTTAGATGAGACCAGATAAGTCATTTTAATTGCTTCCAATCTGCATTTTCCTGACAGCAACTTCATATCAGCTGATCTTGAGACAGCTTGTCCACATTTCAGCACAGAACTGGCATTGTAAAAGTCACTGGCGATGGAAAGTTTGAAAGGAAAAAAAAATGAATTGCCCCTCGCCCACAAGCTGTGCCTTCACCCTCTGCACCTTTTTGTGAATAACATCCTTGGGGCCCTGCCTGGTACTTATGGTAACTGTTTCCTCTTGTCCTGAGCAGGGTGGTGCCTCAGAAACCTCAGAAACTACAACCTAGCACAGCCCCCAAATGAACTAGGTGCCACTGAATGCCCAGAAATGGCTGAAGCACTCCCAGTGATCCATGGAATCATCTCAGGGCCAGAAGACTCAGGGTGGGTGGCCTGCCGTCAGGAGCTTTTCTGAGAAAAGAAAACTTATATAGTAGCAGCCCCTGGCTCTTGAGTGGTAAGGAGATGGTCACTGCTCTTTTGTGCACTGTGAATTTTCTTCTGAAATAACCTCCAGCAGACTTCCAGCGATCAACCTGCAGGCTAATCAAGGTTCTTCGGTTCTTACTGAGGACCTCATGTGGGCAACTCTTCCATCCCTCACCTGACTCTGGGCTGTGTCACCAGGACTGAGGACAGGAACCACAAAGGACAGACAGAGTCTGGGACACAGGCCTCCTCATGAGGTATGAGACTTTCCCAGACTCCCCGGTCTCAGGTCTGGTAGAACTTAGGGAGCTCTTTCTGAGGAGGAGTTTACATGGGTTGTGTGGGAGTTTTCCCAGGCCAGTCTTCCTGGAGTTGAAACTGAGATTCCAAGTCTTCCAACCTTATAGGAGGTTTCAGTTTTAACTCCCCTCTGGGATCTGACACTGCTTCTTCCACTCAGGTCTGGGGATACTCTTACAGTGCACCAGAGATCCGCTCTTCTCATCTAGAGTCTACTCTGACATTTTGTTCTTAATTTCATTACCTCTACTTTGCTCTAAGGAAATCATATACTGACCCACAGCTACCCTTGGGTTTCAGATAGACTGTGTGTGTGTGGTGTGTGTGTGTGCGCACGCGTGCGCGCTCATGTGTGCTTGTGCATTCCACAGAATATGAGTGGAGGTCAGAAGGCAACATTAAGAGTTGGGAGACCAAACTTAGGCTGCAGCAAGCACCTTTGCTCATTGAGCAATCTTACTGGTCTTTTCTTAGATTTTCTTATTTCTTTCTTCCTTTCTTTTTTTTTTTTCTTTTTTGACAGCAATAGAAAACTAACATAATACTGGAGTTCACAATCCTTGATCTAGATCTATAATATAACTCAGTTTACAAACCCACAGTAGCTCTATATGGAATATTACATGTATATGTATATATATATATGTATATGCATATATATGTGTATATATATATATATATGTATATATATATATATTACTCTTATCTAGTACATATAATGTGCTTCTATGTTGGAAGAGCTAGGTACCACCCACAGCAGCCCTCTACAGCACTATGTGTAAAGATAGATGGGAGGTCTGTTCAGAGCCTCAGAACTGATTCTGGGGTAATCCCATGGCTTCTGCTTTGGGGTCTAATGACAACATGGCTGACTTCTCCACAGTCTGAAGGTTTCCAAATGGCCAGTAAGAAATGCGTGGCCCGCCTCTGGAAGGCATCGAGGAAGCTCGGTGGTATTTCTCAGCAAAGAAAACAAGGGTAGTTTCATGGTTTATGCGTTCCTTCAGGTACTAGGGGTGTTTGTATTCATAAGTAGTCTATGAAACAAAATAACGTGTTGGAAAAGCAGAGCTCACGGGGATTGTGATTTTACCGAGACCAGAGTGTCGAATGAACCCTCCGGGGGAGTAGAGGCACTGACTTAGCCCCTGCCAATGCTACATAGCATCCCTTCTAGATCAGGACTCTGAGGCACCAGACCGTAGAGCCCCCCAGCTTGCACACTGAGCCTATTTAGAGCTTTTGATGATTTACATGAGACATGCTCCCTAGGCTCCTGTGTTTGAACACGGCCCCAGCTGATGGCGCTGTTTGGGAGGGCTCTGGAATCTGTAGGTGGTGAAGCCTCACAGGAGGAAGTAGGTTACTGCAGGCTGGCCCTGAGGGTTTATGAAAGCACTTCCGGTCTCACTTCTCTGCGGCCTAAATGCAGCCTAATGGACCAGCAGCTGCCTCAAGATCCTGCCTCCTTGTCTTCGCCATCTGGAAGGACTGTTCCCCACTCCCACCCCCATCCTTACCACTCCCACCCCTTAAGCCATGAAGCAAAGTAAACTGGTTCTCCTTTAAGCTGTCTCTTCTGTTTTTGACCACAACGAGAAAAGTAACTAATTCAGCAGAACCTAAAGAAGGGTCTCCTGCCAAGCCTGGCCAGCATGAACGCAGAGCCAGCGTTCTTGTGTTTTACTCTCGCCAGCCAGCATCCCCTGTGTACCCCGTCAAGAACTCCGAGAAACAGCCCTGCGGAAATCCAAAGCAGAGCTGGTGTTTCTGGATGCTACGCTGGCACAAAGACATCAGATACCTCCAGAGCTCAAGCAGCCAGGCACACGTGCTCAACCAGTTAGAAATAGTGGTGTCTAGGGATAGGTGGAGCCCGTGGGCTTGTTGTTTTCCCCTATTTAATTTCTTAGAAAATAGTTGAGGTCAGCGTATGTTTTGTATCACTCGCTTGGAATGCAAAGAAGAAGGAGGAGGAGGCCACTTTAGTATGTGCTTTGGGTGGAGGAATAAATTTTGCACTCTCTTTATGCTGTGGGCAATGTGTTAACATGCCGCTGGCCGAATTACCCTTGACTTAAAACACCTGAAGGCAATAAATCCAAGTCCTATCAGGTGACTCATGGGAAAAGCATGCCTCCCTCCTCTTCGCATCCACTGGTCCATGAGTGTGCATGCCAACCACCATCACCTGGAGGCTCATTGAAAACAGACTGCTGTGTTTCTGATTTAGTGTATTTCTGGGCTGGAATGTGGCCCAGGAATTTGCATAGCAGAGGAACTCCCAAGTTGATGCTGACGCTGCTGCTCTGGGGTCACCCCCTAAGCATCCCTGTCCTCAGAAAGGGGCTACAATTGCAGAGCAATGGAGACACCACATGAACCTGACACACTGACCCATGTCTATGATCCCAGACTTCGGGAAATGGAGAAGCCAGAAGGGGTGGAGGAGGTGGCACCCTGAAGATCAGAAGGAATAATCTACTACATACAAGGTCAAGCCCCATTCAGACTGCCTGAGACTCTAAATAATAAATAAACAAGTAAATTCATTACCACAAATAGGCTCTTTTAAACCCAAGATTACTCATGCAATTCTCTCCTCAGGGACATACCAGGGATCCTATCTGCTAGATTAAGGTTCACAACGTTAGCCCAACTTTTCAAAACATTTTAAGATCCAACAGATTTGCCACGTGCCCCACGCAAGCACTACTGAGACTCACAAGGCTGCTCCCTGCCCCATTCAATTTTGTGCCTTCTCCTCCTGCAGTGTCTCCTTCCATCGTCCTTGCCTGAGCCCTACCCTGTGAATGCTCTAACAATCAGATCAGACATCACTGTTCTGTCCCTGAAAGATCCAAGTCCTGGTCTTGTAGCCTTTCTCTCCTTAGAGTTTGCTCACTGAATAGCAAAGCTTCTCTTGCTTCCTCTGTAAAAATTCTGCAACTTGCAGTGGGATGTATCTTTTGTAGGACATTGTGTCAGGCAATGAGTCTTCAAAGAAATGTGGTGCACACTCTGCAATGGACAGGCGTGATGGGAGAGGTTGACTGTCAGCCTGACGGAGTTTGGAATCGCCTGGGAGACACACCTTGGCTAGGAGTGACTTTGAGGAAGTTTCCGGAGCAGTGTAGCTGAGTAGCAAAGGGCCACCATGAGTAAGGGTGTTACTGTCCCCTGGGTTGAAAGCCTAGACTGAATAAAAAGAGAACTTGAACTGAGCAGATTTCATCTCTCCCTGCTACCTGGCTGAATGCAAGGTGACTCTCTGCCTCCAGCTCCAATGGCCATGGTTTCCCTGTGAACACCTGGCTGAATGCAAAGTGACCCTCTGCCTCCAGCTCCAATGGTCATGGTTTCCCTGTGAACCAAAATAAACCCTTCCTCCCTTCCTTACGTTTCTTCTGTCAAGTAATTTGTCAGAGCAAGAAGAACAAGAATTCTCTGGGGTGGGGGTGGGGTGGGTGCAGAAATGGCTCAGCAGTTAAGGATACCTCCTGCTCTTAGTGATGACCCAAGATTGGTCCCCAGCACCCATGTCAGGCAACTCACAACCTCTGTATACAACCCCAGCTCCAGAGAACCTGCCTTCCACAGCAACTTCACTCACGTGCACAATGGGCACATATGCAAGCAAATCCATACATTCATAATTTAAAAAGTAAAATCTATCTAGGGGTAATGGCGCCTACCTTTTTAATGCCAGCATATAAGAGGTGCGAAGGTGGGTAGATCTCTGTGAATACGGTCAGTCTCATCAACATTTGACTTCCAGGCCAGCCCAGGCTACCCAGTGAGAGCCTTTCTCAATAAGTAATATACAAACAAATGAGAAATAAATATACAAGATTTTTTTTTACAAAGACAGTAATGGATCATTGTTTTCAGTTGTTAAGTAACTCATATTTGGAAGAATTATCACATTTCTTCACTTAGGGATAATTATAATTAATTTAATTAGTTTAATAGGACAGGAAGTTTAATCACAGTCTGTGTGGACCCCTCTAGGTAAGAGCACAAGACACACAGGCTGATGAGCTGAGTTCACTCTCTGGATCTCTATGAAGTTGTCCTCTGAACCTTCACACACACACCATGGTGAGCACATGCTGTGGTACATGGGCACACGCACGCGCGCACACACACACACACACACACACACACACACACCACAACTAATGACAGCATTTTAAAGATTTGCTTGACTTTTAATCATGTGCATACCTGTGTGTTGTGTGTGGGTACGTTCATGTGCCTGTGGAGGCCAAAGAGGTCATAGCTCTCCTGGAGCTGGAGATACAGACAGTTGTGAGTGGCCAGGAGCTGAGGGTGCTGGGAGTGGAACTTCAGTCTACGGGAAGCACCCTTAACCACTGACCCATCGTGCCATCTGATAAAATGTTTTTCTTAAGTGTATGAAGCATATAGTTTACAAAATGGTATGTCTTATTTGATTTGATTTATGCCAATATATGTAAACACAAACATATTTGCTATTATTTTCAAAATGTTCATAGAAATTAGGGTTATGGTTGTTTTTTTTTCTTTTTATAACTTTTAAGAGGGCTAGAGAGATGGGTCAGGGGTTAAGAGTACTAGCTGCTCTTCCAGAGGACTGGGGTTCAATTCCTAACACCCATATGGCAGCTCACAACTGTCCAGTTCCAGGGGATCTGACACCCTCATACCAATGCATATAAAATAAAGTTAAATAAAAAAACTTTTAGAATGTTATATTTAAAAAAAAAAATAGTAAAGCAGGCTCTCAGTTTCTTTTGTATTTTAAAAAAACACTGTAGAATTAACAGCTTGTTGGGTTTTTAAAAAACTCAAGTTGCCTGCTTGATTATTGTTTCTGAAATAATTCTTGAATGGAAGATAATAATACATTTTTTTTTCAGCTAAAGGAACGATGGAAGGAACCCGAGGTCAGACCTCGGCAACAAGCTCATAGTCACATTGTACATGGCATGGCTGCTAGCACCTGTGAAGACCTTAACACCAGAGTGGAAATGTGGCCTGAAAAAACAAGCCACATGCCAAGGCTGTAAATTTACAGACACTGAGGAAAACTGTCCCAAACGCATATGCTTTAAATGTTGAAGTTCTTAGACACTGTTCAAAGATCAACCCAAATGCCAACTTAGGAGAAAAACAAAAACAAAAACAGAAAACAAACAAACAAACAACCAACCCATCAGTCCCCTGCTCCCTTGATTCTTCATGTTCCATTAACTGGTGTTGCAAGGATGTGCCACACAGGGTAAGGACAGGCAAGCTTTAGCCTCCAATGTAGTCAACAAGGAAACTTCTGAGAAAATTCTAGTTATGTTTTTTGATATTTTATTTTTGGTGTGTGTGTGAGACTGTAAGAAAATGTGTGTGCAGGTGGAGGCCAGAAGAGGGCATCACATCCCCTGGAGATGGAGTTACAGGCCCATCAAATGTGGGTGCTGCTATCCAATCCCTGCAAGGGCTTCCAGTGCGCTTGACTGCTCAGCCATCCTTTCACGCCTATAAGCACCTACTTTATTTACTCTTCTGCAATGAGGCTTGCATTTGATTTTTTTTTCTTTTTTTTTCTTTGGCATGGCTATACTCCCATCTGGCCTTCACCTCTTATTCCTTGATGTGAGGCAGGCCAGCAGACCAATTTGTTAATCAGTAGCTGTAAGAGAAGTGGTGGCAGGTCACTCGTCTAACTATTTTAATTTTAATTTTTATGTGTATGTGCCTGGGTCTCTGTGTGAGCATGTGCACATGAGTATAGTTCCTGTGGAAGTTAGAAAAGGGTATTGGATACCCTAGAACTGGGTTACAGATGGTTATGGGCAAACATATGGGCGCTAGGAATCAAACCTAGGTCCTCTGGAAAAGGAGGGAGGGCTCTTAACTGCCGGGCCATTTCTCCAGCCTGTTTTACTCTTTAAAACTAGTATTGTGTCTGTTTTATGAAAAAGATAATTCTTTTAAATATGTATACATCATAATCTCATCAACATAAGAGAAGAGCAGCAAGAAACCCGAAAGCCAACCATGATGGATATGTCAGGCTTCGTCCAGGCAGTGTCTACCTGCTAAATTCTAGGCAGAAGATCAGTGCTCTGATGAAGGACTAGATAACTCAGAAGAAAACCCAACCCTGTGCACCTACTAACTACCACCACTATGGAAGTAATGACAATAACTTAGGTTTTTAAAATTAAGCGCATTACTGATAAGGACTTTGTCTTACATTAACTGGGACCCCGAATTAAGCATGAGTTGTATATAGTCCGTACTAAGTGAGTCTGCTTCCTTCGCAGAAGCTCAGAGCCCATGTATAGCCTCTGGACAGTGTCCTGGTTTCCAGGCATGAGGGGGCATACATGGCTGCTATCCCTGTACTCGCGAGACTGGAGCCAAGGCGCTGATGACTGTATCTGTGTATTTGAGGCCATTCTGGTCAACACAGAGAGACCACGTCTTAAATGAGAAAAAGGGAGAGGGAGATAAAGATGGAGAATGAGAGGGAGAAAGAAACTGAGGGGGGAGGGAGAAGAGGGATCAGTAGGACAGGGAGAAGATAAAAGAGTGAAAGGGAAGGAAGGAACCGGGTGGTCTAGCCTGCATCGCATTTTTATCAGTAAGCTCGGGGTGGTGGCCTGTTTTAGGAAAATCTATTTTCTTCTTTTTCCCTCCTACTTGGTTACCATTACTATAGAAAAAATAATGTTCACTTGGGTTTTGTGTCAGTTCTGTTTGTTTTTTGATGGTGTTAGGAGAAACATTCTCACCCCAGATTTTTTTTTCTGGTTTCTATACTCTTTTTTTTTTTAAGATTTATTTATTTATTATATGTAAATACACTGTAGCTGTCTTCAGACACTCCAGAAGAGGGCGTCAGATCTCATTATGGGTGGTTGTGAGCCACCATGTGGTTGCTGGGATTTGAACTCATAACCTTCCGAAGAGCAGTCAGTGCTCTTCCCCGCTGAGCCATCTCACCAGCCCCTCACCCCGGATTTTGACAGAGAAACTGGGTGTAGTCAGTCTCTTCTAGAAAAGCTCATTCCCTCTCATCCTTCTGTGCTGAGGTTTCATCACAAAACCACAGGGAAGACACCCCAGGCAGGAGCTTCTGTGTCTCTCCTATGGCGCAGTCAAAGCCACAACTGTCCTCCACCCATGCTTGTCATTTGATACATTGTCCTTATTGTATCAATAATCTGTAATCGTTAGTCATGATAGATAAAGGGATTTAAGGAAGATACACTCTGGATGTTTAACACTGTTGGAGAAATTGCATGTGGGTGAGCGTCAGTGTCCAGAACTTTTTGGCCAGCACTCCATCTGAGGACCTTTGTCACATAACCAGGAAAGGTGGGCTGCAGTACCTGGAATGCCAGGTCACTGTCCTGCAAGAAAGGACTGGCCAGCGCTTAGACTCTAGAACACTTTCAGAGCTTAAGGACAGAGTAGTTGGGCTGCTTTCAGTACCTGTTTCTTGTGCAAATTGTTCACAAATGGAAATGGTCCTCATATGAACATGTAAAAATAAGAGCATACACGCCGGGCAGTCGTGGCTCATGTCTTTAATCCCAGCACTTGGGAGGGAGGGGCAGGTGGATTTCTGAGTTCGAGGCCAGCCTGGTCTACAGAGTGAGTTCCAGGACAGCCAGGGCTACACAGAGAAACCTGTCTTGAAAAAAAAAAAGAAGAAGAACAGAAAAAAAAAGTATACATGAGAATAAAATTAACATCATCCAAAATTACACCATACAAAAGTAGCTTTCCTAAGGTATACCTCTAAAGGTAGAGGTGTGTGTGTGTGTGTGTGTGTGTGTGTGTGTGTGTGTGTGTGTGTGAGAGAGAGAGAGAGAGAGAGAGAGAGAGAGAGAGAGAGATTACACCACACAAAGGTAGCTCGCCTAAGGTGTCCATCAGTGAGACAATAGCCTTCACACTGGATCTTAGTGTCCTAAGCTAGATTTGTGTGGCTTTCCTGTCCTCCAGGCAAATACAATCCTGGCCAGTAGAGAACCCAACAGACCCCTGGCAGATGGTCCTCTGGGTCTCTACAGCCCAACAGATCCCCTGGCAGATGGTCCTCTAGGTCTCTACAGCCCAACAGACTCCTGGCAGATGGTCCTCTGGGTCTC
>NW_022196906.1:110128513-110146948 GCF_008632895.1 Mastomys coucha | reverse complement strand
AACAGACCCCTGGTAGATGGTCCTCTGGGTCTCTACAGCCCAATAGACTCCTGGCAGATGGTCCTCTGGGTCTCTACAACCCAACAGACCCCTGGCAGATGGTCCTCTGGGTCTCTACAGCCCAACAGACCCCTGGCAGATGGTCCTCTAGGTCTCTACAGCCCAACAGACCCCTGGCAGATGGTCCTCTAGGTCTCTACAGCCCAACAGACCCCCTGGCAGATGGTCCTCTAGGTCTCTACAGCCCAACAGACCCCTGGCAGATGGTCTTCTATGTCTCTACATGTGGGGTCAACTGGTATTTGGCTAAACTGAATGGGCAATTAAATCTAGAACTATATCTGGTTAAAATGAATGGGCAATTAAATCTAGAACTAGATCGGCTTTTTCCTCTGTTTATTTGATTTCCATATAGATCAAGCGATTAATGGTTCTATTTTCAGCACCTCTTGCTTTCTTCAAATCTTCTTTCTACATAAAAATATTACAACATAAAAATACATAAGTAATGGTTAATATACACTTTAACTATATTAAGGCATTTGTTGTACCCAAAATCTGGACTTAACTATAAATATACTGTCTTGGTTAGGTTTTCTATTGCTGTGATGAGATACCACGAACAGAAGTAACCTGGAGAGGAAAGGGTTAATTCACCTCACAAAATACAATCTGTTCCTGAGGGAAGTCAAGGCAGGAGTGGATGCAAGGACCATGAAGGGTGTTTATTACTGGCTTGCTTACCCATGGCTTTCTCAGCCTAGTTTATTGTAGACCCCCTGGGATAGCACCTCCTACAGAAAGCTGGTTCCTCCCTCATTAATCATGAATTAAGAAAATGTCACAAGCTTGCCCTGAGGGCAGTCTGATGGGGGCATTTTCTTAATCTTCTTGGGAAGACGAGTTTTCATCTTCCCAAATGATTCCACCTTGGGTGGAGTTGACATAAAATTATCAACCACTTATGCTATTTCAGATTTGAAAGCTCATGATTCCTTTCTGACATTTAGAGTCAGTCATCTGCTTATATAACGCTGAGTGATGTTCCAAAGTCATGTGGTCAATAGTGGCAAAGCAAAACATAATCTAAGGTGTCTATTTTATGTGTATTATTCTCAAGCCATGGGATTTGTACTTCTTTTATGTGTTTGTGTAACATTTACGTGTACGTGTTCATGGGTGCACTTGTGACGAGGGGTGCCAGAGGCCAATGTCAGATGTCTTCTTTGATTCTTCCTCACTTTATCTTGTGAGGCAGGGGAACTGTGGCCTCACCATTTAGACTAGTCTCACTAACCAAGAGCCACAAGGATTCCTCTTGCCCCTACTTCCTGAGAACTGGGGTTCTAAGCAGGCTACCACGCCTATTCCTTCTACATAAACTCTCGAGATTGAACTCAGGTCCTCAAACTGTGGGGCAAGCACTTCACCAACAGAGCAACCCATGACTTGTGTTTCTGTGAAGAGATGGTGGTGAGGGCTGAAGGGGCGGGCTCAGGGGTTAAGCTCTTCAGAGGACTAGAGCTCTTTTCCCTGCACCCACGGGCGACAGCTCACAGTTCCCTGTAGACTCCAGCTCCAGCAGACCTACTGACCTCCCAGCAGACCTACTGCATTCTGCTGACCTCCTTGGAGATATCAGGAATTTCTTGAACACAGAATGAAGTGAGTTCTGACCAGTCAGACAGCCATGACAACCACTGCAAAGATCTTTCTCTACTCTGAGCGCTGTCAACATAGCTAGGATGCCAGGCTAATGCCAGAAGTGGCTGGAGAGAAAGCGAGAGAGTGTGGCAGACAATGACACCAAGCCATGAGTGCCTGACCATAAAAGATCACCATTTCACAGCTTCTCTTGTCTTCTCCTGTCTGCTGACACACTCTGGGAGTGAAGACAACCCCGCCTCTGAGGACAAGAGCCTTTAAAATGCTCCCACAATTCAAAAGGGGGACCTTGTGCCTCACCAGGCTAGCAACTGGGCTTCAAGACTGCGATCCGCCCGCCTGCTGAATGGGTCAGCTGGGAAACGAAGGGAAATGAATCTCCGCCAACAGCTGTGTGAGCCAAGCAGGACTTGGCACAAGGCCACCATTTGCCGGTAAAAGTAGCAGCAGCCACAATTCTGCCTGAGCCCTGCTCACACGGGTCACTCAGACTCTCTTCAAACTTTGCATTCACAAGAAAGCGGGCCCCGCGGGTCTGTCAGATGGCCTGTGCTTGAAGCATCAGCAAAGGCGAAAACAAACAAACAGACCTTGAGGTGGAGCCTGCCCTCTCTTTGTAGATTATCCCATTTTCCAAACCAAAGACCAGGTCACTCTGATGTGATAAACATCAGCCTCTCGAGGGAAGGAAGCAACACACACCTGGAAACGGAGCCTATTCCAATGTAATTTGTCTATAAAAATCACCACATTTCAGGCTATTCTGGGACTTACCAATATGCGTATTATAAAGCCCTGAAATGATTCCATACCCTGCACCTAATTACGAACTTCCAACTACCAGCGGGACACTTTCATGTCAGCAAAAGTCCCTGGTAAACACTTTAGAAAGCCCATCTTGGGGTTCAATTCCTGCCAGCTAACATGGATTCAATTTGTGACACTGAATTTACCTATTTATGACATTTTTTTGTTTTACTTATGAGTATATGTGGGGACGGGCCTTACAATCATGTGTACAGATGCCCAGAGAGGCTGAGAAGAGGGTGTCCGATCCCCTGGAGCTGGAGTTACAGGTTGCGAGCCACCAAATTTGGGTGCTGGGAACCAAACTCAGGCCCTGTGCAAGAGCAGTAAGTGCTCCTAACCTCCAAGCCATCTCTCCACCCCCAAGTCACTTAATTTTTGTAATATCTGAGGACCTAGAAAATCCAAAATTACTAAATGCAAGCCTCTAAAAGACAAAATAGGACTGTGCTCTATGAGAAACTTCTTTTCTTCTTGATATTATATTTCATAAGAAAGCATTATATTTCATGGAAGACAATGATTAAAAATGTGTTCCTGTGAGAAGCCAAGGAAATGAAACAGGCCTCTTTTCAGGATGCTTATATCGCAGCCTTTCATATCCTAACCCCGCCCCCCACGACCTGCCCCTAAATGAGCTGCTTCTCTAGACAGAGCGCCGACCGTTTGCTTCCTACGGTCACTGTATTTATAAATTCAAGGAAATAAATCTAGAGAGCTATTTATCTGTAAAGCATATAAATGAATAATGGGTAAACAGAAGTCAAATAAAAGAATATAAAATACATTTCCACTCCCAGGAAGCCTCCAAAAGAGGGATGTTTTATTAGATATTTTTTAAAAATCACTTTGCTTTAAATTGAGTCTCAGTATCTTTTTTATTTTTATTTTTTTGAGTATCAGTATTTTATGTAAAAGTATATTTATTTATTTATTTATTGTTAGGGTTTATTTTTATTTTAAGTTACATGTGTGTATGTGTATATGTATTGTATGTGTGTGTATATGTGTGCATGAGTGTGTATATGTACGTGTATGTATGCATATGTGTAGCCCGCGTGGTCCTCTCGCCGGGAAGAAGACACGCGGACACTCTAGGTTCCTTCTGCAGCAACTGTTTATTTGTCTCCATCCATAGTGAAAAAAGGGGTCAAGCCCAAAATCCGCACTGCTTATATACACCACAGTGCGCGTATCTGCCCACAGCGTGGCGTGTCTGCTCATGATTGGCTGTTCGCTCATTACCCTATGTAACGCCCCGGGATGGGCCGTGACATGGCGTCCTTTTCACTCTATGCACATGCGCCAACAGTTGTCCACTAGGAGTTAACAGCGGAAGTAGGCACCATCTTGCCATGGCGAATGACTCTCAAGATTCACGGCTCCCCACACATATGTGTATGTGTACATATGTGTATAACACCTAAGGAAGTAAGAGCTGGCATTACATTGGTTGTGAGCACAGGGAACAGAACCCGGGTCCTCTGGAAGAGCAGTACATGCTCCTAACTGCTGAGCCATCTTTGCAGCTCGGCGTTGGTATGAAGAGCACACAGCTCACTGCCTCACTTTCTTGCACTGAGTATAACACAACACTGTTTTAGCAACTACATATCAACATTTTTGCTGTGTCACTCTAAATATGACACGTTTTCCCTGGTAAAAATACAGCTTGCCTTTGTTTAAGAACCACCAGTCCTGAAGCAGCCCCTGGCAGGGGTCACCCAACCACTTCTCACATCAGTCTCTCTGTCTTCACAGCTGTTGCTGAGCCAGTCTGTAGATGTGCAATGCTTTGTTTCAAGTTTGTGTAATTACTGGAAGAGATGTTTAACTATCTTCATGGTTGCTTATTCACAAACTAAGAATATTTTTGCTTTTGTCATGGAAAATGTCATATAATTTTAGGAAAGTAGGCTAGCTTTCAAAGTATCAGGAGTGGCAGAGGTAGCCTAATTGATAACTGATAACAAGTTTTAATGTAATTCTAGAGGTGCTGGGCTCAATCCCCCATAAGGAAAGAAAAAAAATGCAACAAATAGAAATTCACCAAAATAGAAATATATAAATATATGTATATGTATATATATACATATGTATGTATATATTTCTTACAAGTTATATTTTAGCAAAATATTTTATAATGACTGAGATTTCTTAAAAATTAAAAGAATTAGGATGAAACTCTGACATTAATGAACCCTTTCAAAAGTGAAATTGTATATGTCTGAGAATTAAAAAGAATTTTTTTAGTATACTTACATTTATCTTCATAAAAAACAAAATGTTTATTTTCTTAGCTAATATATAATTCATTTGTCTACACATTACTGCCTTTTCCATAGCTCATTATTTAAAAAGAAACTAATATATAATTTATGTGAATATAATTTGGGGCCCTTCTGAAACGGGAGTAATAAAAGTGCTGTTCAGTATGAGATTTAAAAATAAGAATACATCATATGACTATATACCCTGGGAACATATTTCGAAACACAAAATCCCTGTCACTCACCCCAAAGGAGCATAAGAGACACTTAAGATAAAGAGGCTCCTGATGGTAGACCACACTACCACAGCTTTGAAGACTGTCTGCTGAGACTCATGCAATATGCATAGACAATATGTCTGTGATTGTGTGGAATCAGATGAGACTGCACAGGAGGAAAAAGGTGGCGATAATCCTGACAAGAAGAGAGGCTGTGTGCGTCCTTTGTTCTTTCGTTCGCAGCCCTTGAGAATTGGAGTCCTCTCCCTCTTGAGGCTGGAAGCAGAAAGCTGAAAATGCGCTCCTTGTATCCAGTGTCTGTCAATTACCCATAGATCCTTACTCCACACCAGGGTCAGTCTTTCTTAGTGACACAGATGTGTACTACTTTTGTCTTTTGACTTAAAAAACAAATCTATAAAAGTTGAGTTAATATCCAAGATACAGCAATGGTAGAGGCTTGCTGCTAATCTGAAGCCATCTCAGGCTACACATAGCAAATACCAGGCCAGCCCTGTATTAAAACAAAGCAAAAATGGAAGTAAAAGAAAAAAAATCCAATGAAAACATAACCAGTGCTCACACACCCCATTTTTCAAGAATTACCACACATTGTTTTTTTGCTACGTACAAACTCCATTCAAATAGATATGAAAACATTCTGAAGGATCAGATTGCAGATTTGAGTGGAAAAGTTCTCTCCTTGCAGGGAGCTCTCTTAATTTCTGGCAGTTAAGCAATGACTCTGGGCTCTGTGATGCTTGCCAGGGAAAATATGAGAGGCAGAAGGTAGCTGGATGTAGCCCTGCTCAAAATACTGAGTCCCACTGGCCCTTATTGTAAGAGAATGCATGGGTGACATACCCAGGGCTGGTGTCAGTGAGCTGCACACTTCAAGGTCATCCCTTCTGTCCTTGGTGAAAGCTAACTCTAGCATGGGCTTCATCCTATCAAGTGGTTATTTTTAGTGTCTTTCTTACTAGCCCATCACTAGGTTGTTGCAGTTTATAATGTCTTAGTAATGTATAGCATCGTAAAGGTGAGTGTCCCCTCAAGGATGATGACAAACAGATTCAATTTTTGCGAGTCTCCCTCTTATCTAATTATGGTACAGTGCAGGGACCTCCATTCCAAAGGTCTCGATTTTGACTCTCCATCTCTAGAAGGCATTTAGAGCCCATCTTTCTCTTTGAATGGTTTAATGTGAGTCCACTTATACCACCAAAAAGCTATTTGTATAAAGGAATTTACATGAACTTGCCCAGTTGAGCTGCAGAGTGGCCCGGCTTTTCTCCGCATCAGAAAGAGCTTTGGTCATTTTCAGATAGGTGATTCGCATCAAGGAAGAAGCTTGAATTTTTTGACCTCCTGTTTATTTTTATGTGTATGAATCTTATGCTCAGATGCATATCTGTGTACAACATGTGTGCTTGGTACCTGTAGAACCCAGAAGAAGCATTTAGATGCCTGGAACTGAAGTTGCAGTTGTGAGTTAGCATATGGGCACTATGTGTGTGCAGGCTCACCCATCCCCTTACCTCCCCACATGTGTGTGTGTGTGCTGTGTGTGTGTGTGTGTGTGTGTGTGTGTGTGTGTGTGTTCGAAGCCTTTGCTGGCCTGGAATTCTTGATCTAGACCAAACTGGCCTTGCATTTGTGGTAGTCTTCCTGCCTCTGCCTCCTGAGTGCTGGGCTTGTAGCTATGCACCAGTCTTCTTTGCTCCTTTGCTACCCTGACACCTGTGCGGCACAGAGCCTCTTGCCACATCTTCAGGCAACAGCTACAGGAAAATCAAGAAAACATGTATATTGTTGCCAACATCAAGATTTATTAATAGCTGTACCTTTGTAGTAATGGGCCTTGAAGTCCTACCCCAGTTTGAGGCTCCAACTGTCCCCAACATGGGAGGGGGGGGATATGAAAGGCCTTGAACCACAGCTCCTGGGAGTGTGCTGGCTGACAAAGCATACAGTTTGCCAGAGAGAAGTTTTACAGTCAACAACCATACACCGGTGTATAATTAATGTATTGCGGAAGAGAAAAGGTAATCTAATCAAGATGCTGAATCCTTCCTCTGGGCATGGATGTCATAGTGCCTTGCTTAATGAAATGTAATTTTCTAATAATGCTGAACATCCATTTCCTTATTTCTTTATCTGTTCCCATATGTAGTTCTGGAGAATCTCATGTATTAGTGCAACATTCGTGACAGTTGGCAAGAGTGGTTGACACATAATTCATAAGGCTAAAGTAGTTGTTTTCTTTTTAAAAAATGAAACAAATACAGTGTTTCTTAAAAACAAAACAAAACAACAACAAAAAAACAAAAGGCCAGCTACTGTACTGTTTGATCCATATATGCCACTCCTGAGTATGCACCTGAAGGAAAAGGTCAGCATGCAGTGGAGACATGTATGTTCATGCAATGGAAACATGTATGCCCATGCAGTGAAGACGTGTATACCTACGCAGTGGAGACATGTGTGCCCATGCAGTGGAGACGTGTGTGCCCATGCAGTAGAGACATGTGTGCCCATGCTGTGGAGGTGTGTATGCCCATGCAGTGGAGACATGTGTGCCCATGCTGTGGAGACATGTATGCCCATGCAGTAAAGACGTGTATACCTACGCAGTGGAGACATGTGTGCTCATGCAGTGGAGACATGTGTGCCCATGCAGTGGAGATGTGTGTGCCCGTGCAGTGGAGACGTGTGTGCCCATGCAGTGGAGGTGTATATGCCCATGCAGTGGAGACATGTGTGCCCATGCAGTGGAGACGTGTGTGCCCATAATTTTGAAGGAGACAATTTGCACAATTGACAAGCCATGGAACAAGCCTAGATGTCAAGTCTTCATTATCAGCTGAATAAATAAAGAAAATGTGATATGTGCAGTAGATAGATAGATAGATAGATAGATAGATAGATAGATAGATAGATAGATAGACAGATAGACAGACAGGTAGATAGATAGATAGATAGATAGATAGATAGATAGATAGATAGATAGATAGATAGACAGATAGATAGATGTGCGTGTGTATACATAGACATATATGTGTGTATATACATGTGTGTGCGGTATGATTTTTCTCACACCTTAAGCAGAACAAAATTATCTCTTTTGTGAAGAAACAGATAAAACTGGAGAACATCATCCTAATCAAATGCAACTTGTCTCATGCAAGACTTTGTTTTCCTAAAATCTATATTTACAGAATGCTAAAGGAAGCACAAACTGAATGTATAAAGTTTTTTCTTGAAAGACTAGACAGACACTGAAAGCAGACATTTGGGGTGGTGTCATTTTCAGAAAATGACTCTAAACAATTCAGTATTTTCAATAAAACTATTAAGGATCATTTTAAGATAAACTTCAGTGTAAGGTGTCAATATTTGTGAGTTGTGTTGTATTTTCCTTTTAAAATTAGTTTACGATCTTAAATATTTTAAAGTATGTCATTGAAAATGCTTATAAAATAAAATAATTCATCCAAAAATGTTTTACAATTATTTTTATTTTGTTGAAAAATACTATATTTGATTACTAGAATAAACCTATATTCTCCTTTTGATCTTGTAGATTCTTAAAACAAAACCATGTCAAATATGTGATTGTCAACATTGCTATTTTCTTGATATGAAGAAAAAGAGATATTTTCATTAAAACTAAACATAAAATACCTTGAATTATACAGCTGTATTTTATTATATGCTTGAACATGCCTAATCCATGAACATAGAACCCAGAAACATGCCTCGATAATTAAATTTCTTAATGTCCGAGGTGTCCAGCCAGATGACATTGCACATAGCTTTCAAGTCTGCCATGCTGAAGATGTATTTTTTGGTTTGAGGAAGGAGTATCTCTTCATAAAGACCTCACTTCTTTGATTTATAATGTTGGAACATCTTCATGAGTGGATGTGGATATCACTGTTAGTCTCGCTTTAAGTAATACACATATTAACCCAAGAAGCCTGCTTCCCCTGACAGCTCTGTCCTAAAACTCCAGCATTAAATCCATCCCTCCACATATCTTCTCTCCCCAGGCTTTTCTTTCTTAACACCTTTCTGATGACTTTGTACCCCATTCATTTTTCATCTTACTTATGACTTTATTAAATTTCAAGAATTTAGTTAGGAGCACAGATTTATATTTCATTTGTCTATAACCACATCCTTCCCTCCCCCTCAAAGAATATAGCACACACTTGGTTATCAATAAGTTCAATTTGCATTCATTCATCAAATTAAAATGTTTACTGAACACTTCTATGTTCTGGATACTATGAGATTCTATTAAGTGGTCTTTAAACATGAGAGAGAGGGGGGACAGAGGCATACAGACAGAGACAGAGAGAGAGGCAGACAGATAGAAAGGGAGAGACAGACAGACAGACAAAGAGACAGAGGCAGACAGACAGAAACACACACACACCCAGAGAGAGAGAGAGAGAGAGAGAGAGAGAGAGAGAGAGAGAGAGAGAGAGAGAGGAGGGAAAGTCTTGCTCATTTGACTTGGGGTCCTTTTCTGTTGCTGTGATAAAATACCATGACCAAGGGCAACTTAGGGGAGATTATTTCTGCCTGTGGTTTGGTTTTAGAGGTAGAAACCTTATGGTGGAGGAGATACAGCAAGAGGCAAGAAGAGGCTGAGAGATTGCATCTTTAACTCCGAACAGCAAGCAGAGAGAGATAACTGGAATAGAGGGAGACTATGAGTCTTCATAGCCCGTCCCCAGGGATGGACGTCCTCCAGCGAGGATGAATCACTTCTCCTGACAGCCACACCTGAGGATGAGTGTTCAAATACCTGAACTTGTCAAGGGTGCTCTCACTCAAACCACAACAATTTGGCAACTGAAGAAAGATGTTAACCAAGTGATCTCATCTCAGATCTATGCAGATTTTTAAAGGGAGTGGAAGAGGACTATTCGCAAGCCCCTCCCTCCATCTGCCACAGTGTGCTATTTAACCACTGTTAACAAACCTGCAAACACAACAGTTTTCTCTGCCATCCATCCAAACAGACAAGAGGTGACTCCCAGAGACTTTAATCCCCCTGGGTGGCAAGGTTGTCTCTGGCCCATAAGTTTCACAATTGCTTCAGGATTCCCCAAAAGAGGAAGATAGTAGAGGGTTAGTACTCAGTGGTAAGCCCCCCTGTGTCAGGCTGAGATATTCTCTACACTTCTGCAAGGGAGTTTCCCACATGTCCTGCAGACATCAAAAGTGGCATGCAATCTAGTAAGATCATTCAAAGCATGTCATGCACCCTGTGTAATGTGATTTAAAAAAAAAAAAACAAATAAACTAAATTTGGTTTTGAAGCTAAGTAGTGTTGTGGTTATCTCTTTAAAAGAACTATTTGGAACATGGAGATAGTTCAGTGGTTAAGAACACTGAGCTTGGTTCCCAGAACCCACGTTAGCTCACAACTACAATGTCAGTTCCTGATGGTCTGATGCCCTCTTCTGGCATCCTTGGGCACCGGGCATGTACATGGTACACAAAAACACATTCAGGCAGACACTCATACAAATAAAAATAATAAGTAAATATATTTTAAGGTTAATTAATTTGGTGTGAGAGGTGTATATGTGGGTGGTGTGGTGCCCTGTGTTCTGCAGCCAGTTCTCCAAGTACTTTCTCCCTACAGTGTTGTTGAGTTCTTTCCGTGATTCCTACTATGCCTTCCTTATCCACTGAGGAGGAAAGTGAAGATCAATCAAGGCCAATGGTTAAAGAACTCAGGACTGAAAGCAAAAAGCCTACATTAATGTCCAAGAATATCTGACTCCAAAATCCAACCTCCTAAGAAGCCAGTTTCTCAAAGGTCTCTTCCAATGCCATGTGCAATGAGTAGCATGAACCTTAGACTTTGAAAGTGTGTTTCAAAATCCATTATGGAGGTGCTGTTTTCTGTCAGCACGGTGGTAGGAAGGAGAGCATTAGCGAGGGTAACTGGACCACTCATCTCACCCTGTAAGGAGGAGACTTCACAGGTGGAAAAGTCCAGGAGTTCCTAGTGACAGGTCTGTAAAAGGAAAACGTAACTGTCTGCAAACAGTAAGTCGAAAGGCAGATTCAAAGGGAAATACTGAGATGTAGGAGAATGGACAGAACTAAAGTCTCTCTTCGAATTTGTTGACAGGAAGTGTGAGATTGTGAAGGGCAGGGTGAGCTCTCGAGGGGACGGGAGGAGCTGGGGAAGAGGAGGAGAGAGAGGACAGGGAGGAGGGAAGGAAGGAGGTGGAGGAGAGAGAGGATACAGAGGAAGAAGGGAGGAGGAGAGAGAGGATGGGGTGGAGAAAGGAGAAGAGGAGAAAGAGCACAGGGAGGGGGGAAGGAAGGAGGAGGGGAGAGAGTATGGGATGGTGGACCATGCCAGGAAGCTTGGAGGGTATAGTGGGTCTGAGTACCCAGAAACTCGGGGTGCACACCTGAGAAGGTAGGCAGCTCCCTGCTCCCTGGCCTGGAACATGTGCCACACTTCCCTCATAAGGAAATAAGAAAAAAGCAGAGAGAGAGAGGGCGGGGAGGGAGTCTAGAGCAAGTCTAGGGAGAGAAAGGAGAAGAAGAAGAAGAAGAAGGAGGAGGAGAAGAAGAAGGAGGAGGAGGAGGAGGAGGAGGAGGAGAAGGAAGAGGAGGAAGGAGGGAGAGGGGAGGGAGAGAGGAGGGGGAGGAGGAGGGGGACGGGGACAGAGACTTAACCATGAGAAGAGACTGACACCTCCGAATGCAGAAGGGCTTTTCCCTTTCCCGATTAGAAGGTTGCAACATCTCACTGGGCCCGTCCCAAAAGATTCCATACCAGTTTTGTATTTTTAAGAGCACGGTAGACAAAAGTACTGTGCCTTAATCATGTGTGGAGTTCATTTCACCAAATCAGACCGTTAAAGAGGGAAGTCCAGGTAAAGGAGAACCCAACCTGTTACCTATGAATTAAATCCTACGTGCAATCTCAGATTTCATGCCAATCCCAAAACTCTTCCTGGGAAAGTCTTTCTTTAGTGGGAGTGCTGGGTTACTTCTACTCAGCTTTTGTTGCTGAGGAAAGAAACCTCGCCTTAGCTGTGGGTGGAGGATGGCTTCTGAGTGTGCTTGAGCTTCAGTGTGTGCGCACTGGCATGTGTCGTAGGATGATGACGTCACTGGCGCTCAGTCTCCGCGCCTACCATACTGAGTAACAGTACTTACCTCGAAAGGTAACAATGGATTGAAGGAAGACACATAGGAAATACCGACTCAGGTTCTTTTTTCCTTTCACATTCTTTCTCCTTCAGTTTCAAGCTAATTGGCTTACTAGCACCTTCTCTAAGGCTTCCTCAAGCTTGACGCTCTTTGGAGATGATGAGTCCTTTTGTTGGAAATTCTTTTTTATATTCAGTCTGATTTCCTGGTTTCATTTCCTGTAAAAAGTTTCAAGAATCATCAAGAGAATAAAGAGGAAAGAGAACAGAGGAAGTACCAGCGTGGCTTCCTGTGCGTCTGCGTCACCAACTGCAAGCGGTTTGCATGAAGGAAGGCTGCAGACAGCCTCTAGAAGAGCAACTGCAGAAGCCACTCTGCAGAAAAAGTGGGCACAGTTCAAAAATGCCGACTGGAAAGGGTGGGGAGCTGGTGAGGATTTCTGAGGGACATAGAAACAAAGAAAAGTCACCGAGAGGAAGGCAGGGAAAGGGGGGTGGGGGGAGGAGGAGAAGCTATTTCAACTCAGCTGTATTTTGGCACTTTATCAGGTATACAAGTACATTGTGCAATTTCCCCAATAACCCAGCACACAACCACTTAACTCCATTTTACATGGAATCAGCTAATAAGCTGATCAAGTCAGGACACACACAGACAAGGGACTCTGATGGCTGTCCCTTTCACATGCTGATTCTCTGTGGGGTGAGCCAGATGTGCAGCTCAAATTAGGATCATCAAAAATAGGGAGATGGCTCAAAGGACAAGACACTTGCTGCTAAACCTGACCATCTGAGCTGGATCACAGGTCCACATGGTGTCGGGAGAATATGTACTCAGAATGAAAAAGCTTATTACACATCCAGGGGGTCGTGGGGGGGGAGAGAGTGAGAGGAAGAAGGAAGAAGAAGAGGAAGGGGAAGGAGGAGGAGGAAGAGGAGGAGGAGGAGGAGGAGGAGGAGACAATGACTATTTCGACCACAACAACACTCAACACTCAATGCAAAGGTCGCAGATGTGGGGCCAGTACTTTGTATTCCAGCCTTAATGTCACAGGCAATTAGGTTGCAAATAGATTCTGAAAAAATAATAATTGCATAAATCAAAGTTCTATTTACTTTCTTATATCAGTATTGATTCTACGTGTCCTTATCAAATTTATATTCTGTCACTTTTACTGCCTACCCCCTGCAGCCTCTGGCTCTCTGAGCTAGGAGCCTGTCTATGCCTGCATGCCACAAAGATGTTCTCTGAAATAAGGCAGCTCCCAAGAAAGCACAGAGCACCAGGAGCCTGATCTCCTTTGCCCACCTCCATTTCTCGATACAGCTGCTCCTGAGACCTCCCAGTTCCCCCTAGGTTTTCTAAATCTAACTTTGCGCCCTAAGCAAAGGATCACATAGTACTGATTAACTCTGCAGACTGATGAATGCCCTGTGCTTGGCAGCACTGTGAGTCATCGAGATTGACTAGCACTGAGATTTGCAGGCACCGGCAGAGGTGGGAGTACTGATGGAAAGGGAAGGTAGGAGCTGTCTCGTGGAGGATCCTGGGATTTCACTGGAAAGAAGATTTTAAAAGTGTGAAAGGTCAAGGGTTGAAGGAACCTGAACACCACCAAACCTGACAACTGGAGCTCCATCTCTGGGACCCACGTGGTGAGAGAGCAGCCTTCTGCAGCTTGTCTTCTGATCTTCATAGAAGCTCTGCAGTACACACATACACACACACATGCACGCACGCATGCACGCACACACGCAGGCACATACACACACACATACACACCACACACACACACACACATACACATCACACACACACATACACGCATGCAAACACACGCATGCATGCACACACACACATACACATACACACACATGTGCTCGTGCACACATACACGCACACACACACGCACACACATACACACACATGTGCACACACATGCATGCACACACATACGCGCATGTGCACACACATACACACACGTACACACATACATACACACACGCGCACACATGCACACGCACACACACGCACACACACGCGCACACATGCGCACACACGCACACACACGCACACACACATACGCACACAGCTCTGCAGTATGCGCATAGGGAAATCTGTAATTCTTGGCACCATATTTTCTTAGATTTTTTTTTTTAAATATGTATGGGTGTTTTGACTAGTTATATCTGTATGTGCTGTACACGTCTGGTGTCCAAGAAGATTGTGTGGGATCCCCTGGTGCTAGAGTTAATGGTGGCTATGAGAGACCATGTGTGTGCTAGGAAGCCAACCTTGGTCTTCAGCAAGAGCAGCAGTCTCCTCCAACTGCTGAGCCGTCTTTCTTGCCCCACTCTCCCTTTTTAAACCAACATTTCTTTGAATGTATGTGTGTGGGGGTGTGTGAATGTATGTGTGATGTGTTTGTATGTTTGTGTTTGAATGCATGTAGATGAAGGTGTATGTGCACGTGCCTGTGGGAGTCAGAGGTTGACAGTGGGTATTTTCCTTATTGAGATTCCACATCATGTATTGAGGCACGAGCTCTTTCTGAACCTAGAGTTCTCATAGTCTAGACAGCCACTTTGTTCCAGGGGAACCTTTATCTCTGCCTCCTGTGTGTTGGAATTATGGATAGGCTGCCATATTCACCTGACTTTACCTGGGTCTTGGGGATTGAAATCCTAGCCTCATGTCTGTGCAATAAGTACTGTGGTGGTTTGAACAAAATTGACCCCTATAGATTCATATATGCATGGTCATTGGGGAATGACACTACTTGAGAGGGGTTAGACGGTGTTACCTTGCTATAGTAGGTGTGGCCTTATTAGAGGAAGTGCATCACTGGGGGCGGGCTTTGAGGTTTCAGAAGCTCAAGCCAGGCCCGTTGTTGTTCTCTTCCTGCTGCCTGTGAATCTGGACGTAGACCTCTCACGACTTCTCCTACACCATTCCTGCCTACACGCTGCCATGCTCCCCACCATGATAACGGACTAAACCTCTGAAACTGCAAGCAAGCTCCAATTAAATGCTTTCTTTTAAGAGTTGGTGTGGTCAATGTCTCTTCATAGTAAGACAACACTGACCAAAAACACAAAAACAAAAACCACCTTATACATGAAGCCATCTCTCCAGCTCCATGTTATATACCCTTTTGTGTCTAAGATTATTTAAGTTTTTAGATTTTTTTTTAATCAGCACTGTATGTTACTTTAAAGGATGCATATTCACATCACCTAGCAAGACAGCAATGTGGTCTGATGTTGAGACAAGCAAGGTGATTAATAAGTGTCCAATAGGAACCAATTGGCCTTGTTTCAAAGACACAAATTTCTGCTTAATTAGGCCACATAAAAAGACTAGTAATTTCAGTCTTCCATGCCAGCCATGACATAAAAGAGAGTAAGGTAGAAGATAAGATGGATTACAGTGAATTTTACACAGATCTGGCCACTATCAAATAGCCATTGCAGAGGAAATCTATAGTGTAATATATGAAACTTTCATCTGTCAATAAAAAAAGCCTATGGCCAATGAGCTGAGGCAGGAAATAAGATGTGAAATATCCAGCAGGGAGAAAGGAAGGTATTCTGTAAAGAGTCATATGTAGGAGATTTCACCTGGGACTCTGAGTAGGAGACCATCACATAAACCTTGAGAGAGGTAGCTAACCGTATGGAAGGCATAGAACAATTTAAATGGGTTGTATAAGTAACAAGCTAGTTGGGGAACAAGCTGTTGGTTTATGGCCTAGCATTTATTAATAATAAATAATTTAGTCTCAGAGTCATTATTTCTAGGAACTAAGAGGACAGGTAGAAAAAAGTTACACCTAGTGTTAGATGGCTTAGGCAGGGAATGGCTCAGTGGGTAAAATGCTCACCTTGCTAGTATAAAGACCTGAGTTAGATTCCCCAGAACCCAACCACACTTGTAACTCCCAGAGCCCAGGAGGTGCAGAAAGGGGATCCTTGGATCTGGACAACCAGTCATTCTAAACTACTTGGTGAATGCCAGCCAGTGATAGACATTGTCTTTAAAAAAAAAAAAAAAAAAGATTGGGGTGGGATATGGGATGACACTGGGCACTTGTCGCCAAACCTGACAATTGGAGCTCCACCTCTGGGACTCATGGTGGAAGGAGAGAATGGCCTTCTGTAACTTGTCTTCTGATCTTCATAGAAGCTCTGTGTAGGCATAACATTTTTGCAACCTACTTTTAATAATGGTTCAATCTCTCCTCTTGCCCACCACCCAGCAGAGGTAGTAGAAGGGAAGTTATTAGGATGTGGGGAAGTGGACCTGTTTGGCAATAATAGTTCTTTGGAGGTAAGCTCGGTCTTCTTTCTCAGCAGTTCAGTCCCACAGTAAACACCAAATACGATTCAGCAACTGCAGACCAGTCCTCTAGGCAGGCAGACACCAGGCACGAAATGGCAGCTACAGTCTGGTTATTTCAGAGAGCAGACATCAGGCACAAATTAGCAATCACCAGGCTCTCCAACTGAGGTGAGGCCAAAGAAGAGGCAAGGTGTTGCAGGAATCTTGAGAGCAGTTCGTGGGCGAGTTTCTCTCAATGGGGATGTTATCACAAGTTGAGCTCAACAACACTACGTAAGGTGAACCAATAAGTGTGTGTGTGTGTGTGTGTGTGTGTGTGTGTGTGTGTGTATGTGTGTGCATGTGTATGTGTGTGTCACTGGGAAAGAATGATGAGGCGGAACAAACCAAACCAAGACTCAGTGCTTCTCTCCCGCTGTCTGTGAGGTCATGTTTATACTCCATCAAGCATCCTTTTACCCATGCCTCCTTCAGGAAAACAGCCTTTCATGTGTTTGCTTTAGCAAGATATCCTTTCACCTGTATGCCCCAGTAAAACATCATTTGGCATAACTAGCTTTCCAAAGAAACTAGAAGTTTCCACTTCAGCTTTGCAGCATACATGTGCATGTACACAGACACAAACACACACATACGCACACACACAGATTCATGCTTGTACATATGCACACACAGCTCTGCAGCATGCATATGTGAACACAGTCATGGATACACACACAAACACATGCACACACAGAGCTCTGCCACATATATACATACAGACACAAACAGTTCTGCACACTCTCTCTCTCTCTCTTTCTCTCTCCCTTCATCCCTTCTTCTCTCTGGCTTGCCACTATATGTCAAATGAAAGCTGTCCAACATATCAGCAATCTCAATGGTGTCCTAACCTTTTAGTTACTGAACATCTCAACGGTCCACATCAGACACCTGCATCCCCTGGGCCTGCCATCATACCTGAAAACTCCACCTGGGGACAGAAGCCATCTGCAGAGGTAAAAGGCAGTGTTCGTGGTGTGCAGGGGCATGGGGTGGGAAGTTCTTGTGCAATCCCTCTTCCTCATTAATTCACTTCCCACCACGGCCACTTCCTGACTTCCCTCCTGAGAGGACTATTATCCTTGATGGTTACTGGGGGGTTCTGCCAGAATGTTGCCTCTCTAGCCCGCCTTCCCTGCTGGTGAGTTCATGGCAGGATACATTTTATATTTGTGATATTATTTCTGAGGGAAAACTGCTCAGTAGACATTTTTGTTTTCCCTGTGGCTCCCCAGGAGAGACACACACACTGGGAAACTGTAGAATAGAATCAGAGAAATCGAGCCGCTGAAATAATCACGCGCCCTGACCTATTTTAGCAGCTAAAGAAAGAAGAAGCCTGGCTTCCTGTCCTGAGGAGTTCCAGGGGTTTTCTCAAAGCAGTGGTAACATGGAATATCAAAGTGCTTCTCTCTATTCTTTGGGGGGGGGGGTCTCAGCATCACTAACGGTCAGGAAAAGGACTGGTTGCAATTGCTCTTCAATTCTCAATCTTCCTTTTGGATAACTCACTATTTTTCCTTTCCTTTTTGACAATGTGTAGCTGCCACACCTCAGGGCTAGATACTGTAGGTAGGGTCTGTATAATTTCTAAAATACCTGAATCTTTTGAAAAATTTGAAAAGTATATAAGGCAGGATTTAACATTTCAAATCAGGCAAATAATCCCCTGATTCTATAGAGTGAACTAGGGATAGTGGAACTCAATTTGGGTACCACAGAAAGAATGTAATTCAGTATATTCCTAAAAATATATTTTAAACAACTTAACAATTATAGTGAATTCCAAACTACCTGTGATTTGAGCACAGAAATGTCATTGACCTGCCGAGCAGTGGTGGCATATGCCTTCAATCCCAGCACTTGGGAGGCAGAGGCAGGTGGATTTCTGAGTTCAA
>NW_022196906.1:110125560-110128503 GCF_008632895.1 Mastomys coucha | reverse complement strand
AAAAAGAAAAAAGAAAAAAAAGAAAAAAAGAAAAGAAAAGAAAAAGAAAAGAAATGACATTGACCTTAAGATTCTAAAGTCACTCAAATCCTTCTTTGACTTCCTTCTTGATGGCCGTGCTTCGTCTTGCCAGAGGGTCTTGGTTTATTCTGTTCTCGGTTCCACACAGTGCCTTCATAGGGTTCCCTCTGCCTTATTCCCTTCCCTGTGTTTGCATTTAAGTCTTCCTTCAAAGAAGAGTGTAGCAGGAGCTGAGGGGCGCCTCTATGTAAATGCCAGGACCTGCAAAAGCATCTCCTGTAGAAGGACCTAATTGAGGACTGCCTGAGAGACCATGGATTGCTGGTATAGACAGAGCCAGCCAATCAGAAACTACTATTGGAAGAGATGCTTTCTTGGGACCATGGGGCTCTGGTGGAGGTCTTAAAGGAGCTTGCAGCAGTACTTCTCACCTGATCCCAGAGTCTTTGTCATTGACTCCACACCACCTCACCCCCAAATCCCAAGGGAAGGTGGGGTCAGGCAGTGAGTAGTCCAGGGCACAGGCAACGGGTGAGTCATCCAGTCATGTCTATAGCACTCCAACTGCTTATGCAGCCAACAACTGGCAGACATTTTGTGGCACCTGGAACAGAGAACCTAACAGTAAAAGTCCTAGTCAGCCAGCGAGGCATCCACAGATGGGAACTGCAGGCCAGCAGGTTGCCCTGATGAGTGACTTGACCAGAGAAGCAGCTTAGCACTCCGCTCTGAAGCCTCACCCCCTGGCCTCAGTGCGTTAAAGCATGCTTCCTGGGACTCAGTTTCCTCCTTGAACCAATGGGACGATGACGCCTCTACCTAGGGTTCTTTGCTGATCGAATAGGGGAATTGATGCAAGGTGTTTAGATAAGGCTCCACCCTGCTGTGCCATCTTTACCAGGCAATGCATGAACTCCCAGCAATGCAGTGACTAGAATTTTCTGAAGGCCTGGGACTAGAAGTACATTCTGAAGGAGACACCGGTGTAGATGACATACCTCTGACCCTGAAGGCCTTTTCTGACTTCAGCTTATCCACTCTTGACAATTGTACTGAATCTGAGCTCAACACTCTTCGCCTTCAGCTCTTATCCTTTTGTGTAGTCTATAGCAATTCCAGTTGAAGCACAGGTTCCTGGGCGGAGCCTCTGTAAGACTCAGGAAGTTCTAAGTTGAAACATTCCCTGTGGGAAGGCCTGGAAGGAAGACAAACAACTGGCAAGTTTCAAGAAGTTCCTGAGACTGACAAGATTCCCCGAGCCTCTTCCCCAGGTTAAGGAGGCAGTGAGTACCTGTTGGGGGAAGACTCTCTGCTAGGTAAGCTGGTAAGAGGAGACTGTCTTTGACCTGTCAGCTGCTCATGGACCTCCAGGGATGCAACTTTTGTGAGGCATTATCCATGCATTTCAGAAGTACAGCTGCCTTGGAGTCACGCCTGTGCCTGCATGTAACCCCAGTCGATGTATGGTGTACCAAATTGGACTGTGTTATAATTGTTATTTCTGCCCTTTCTGTGAGTTCCTGGTGAAATATTATGATTCCCACCTTCCCCTGCAGACTACAGAAGTCATTTCCATCTCTATAAAGGGTCACCTCCTGTTAGGCTGGAACCGCTGCTTGGCCCTGTACTAGCTGGGAAACCCCATCAAACCCTACCTCAGAACAAGGAATGACTCCAAGAGCCCAGTTCCGTGTTCTTGGCAGCTGTCAGAACCTCCTCACACACACTCCCCCCTATACTGTCAGCACTCAAATCCCTGCCTAAGTGGTCAGCTCTTAACCATACTTAGGCACAAACCTAGCTTATGGCTGACAGATCATCACCCTTTGCCTACAAGCAATAAAACTTCCCCACCCTAGCCTACATGCACAACTTCCTCAGCTCTATTCTCTGGGCCCGCCATCTAATAAACCTGCCTTTCTTTATTTTAATCTGATCTAGTCCTGCCTAAAACTGCATCATTGAGGGAGAGAAAAAGCCGATCACCCATCTTCTTCTGTAGGCATTTTGGTCATCTGCACATGTTAGGATGACAAAGGGCCCTTCACCACAAATAAACATGGTCCTGTCTAAGGTCAGACCAAGCCTCTATCTTTCTGCCTTCTATCTCTCTATAGCTGCTTTAATAATCTAACATTTGCTGGCTCCTAATCTGGGCTAAATAGATGCCTATGGCATGTCTCCCCAGGAAAAGCACCCGACAACATCATGTTAAAGAAATCATTACTGTGTACCTTAATTAGGTGTCATGGAACCTCAGAATTCTGCTCCCACACACCAAGGACTCCTCCTAGTTTTGACAAAAGTGTCTCAATGAGTGTGTGAGTTATTTCAGTGAGACCTAACCCTGTCTCACCCTGGATCTCATCTGGTCCTCACAGTGATGGCTCCACTGTGAGAAAATGTCTTTGAAGCGGGGCATCCCTGAGCAGCTTGTCGTGACTGAAACACAGCTGCCTGGGTTGCTTTACCAATAACCCTGTATAAACCCAACTGTAGCCCAGCTGATTGAAGCTTATCCCTGACGAGCTTACTAACAAGTGAGATTTAGACAATGGTTATTTTATTCGACTTTGACAATTACTAAGGGTGACTCCTAATCTACTCTTCTAACTACGGGTCTGGCTACTTCCCCAGAGGCCTGGCTACTTCCCTAGAGGCCTGGCTACTTCCCCAGAGGCCTGGCTACTTCCTCAATGGCCTGGCTACTTTCTCAGTGGCCTGGCTACTTCCTCAGTGGCCTGGCTACTTCCTCAGTGGCCTGGATACTTCCACAGCAGCCTGGCTACTTCCACAGCAGCCTGGCTACAACCCCAGCAGTGTATCCTAGATATTGCTGTTTCTCTTGCCATGAGCTCATCATCCATCTCCCCTCATGGAGGCTCCTCAACCCTCTCTCTCCTCCTCCTCCTCCTCCTCCTC
>NW_022196906.1:110089178-110125413 GCF_008632895.1 Mastomys coucha | reverse complement strand
TCTTCTTCTTTTCTCCTCTCTCTCCCCTAACCAATTCACTCCAAACCCATCTACCTCTAATCCCTCCAGTAACTGGCTGTGGTCAATTTTATTTAACCAATAGTTTTAAATCAGGGAACAAGATTTGCACAACAAAAGCTTGTAAACATGAGAAGTCACTGGTAGGCCTAGATCACTGGTATAGAATTCAGCATTACAATGCATAGCATCAGCCCAGACCTCAACACCCAAGACCTCTGGACACATCCAGCCTAAGAAATACTGTCCCTCGCATTAAAAACAAAACAAAATCCCCACACCTCATATTGATGTTTTTATCTCTTGGCCAGGTTCTTTGCTATATGATACCTGACATATTAAAATGTGGGTATATTGAAAGCTGAAGTTACTTTATAGTCTGTGGATTCAACCCTATCTAGCCTGCAGCCAAAGCTTTGAATGCAGACATCATTCTTCCAGATAGCAGGAATGGAAAATCCCAGGCAGATGAGGGATAGAAGTGAAGAAAAGTCCCCATAACTACCACAAGGGAAAGGATTCCACATTAAAAGCAGAGAGACCTCAGTGGAGACACTATAAAAACTGAACTTGGTATTTTAACTTTTTATCTTGAAAGAATTATAGACACTCAGGATGTGAAACAGCAGTTTGGAAGATTCCTCTGTACCCCAATTTATCTTCTTTGAATGAGAATAATGTATGTGACTGAAATATATCATCCAAATCAGGAAACTGTTTTTATAAAACACTATTGCCTATAGTATAGATTTAATCAATTTTTATCAGCTTTTACATATCTCTAGGTATTTAACATTTTATCACACATATAGAAATACATAAAGTGTATCCCCAATAAAGATAAATCCGCAAAGGGGACTTGATAATGTCTGGAATAACAACCACAACCAAAGAATGGAAAGACAAATATTTAAATCATAGACCAAGTCTAATCATTAAGAGCTAAGACTCCCTCTGCCTCTAGATTTCCCATGTTGCATCTTAGCTTCACTAGCAGTTGTCTCTGTAACTGAGGACCCTATATAACCTTCTAAGCTCTAGTATTCTCCTCTTTGCTCCACCCAATGGAGTCAATAAGAGTTTGTTCCAGAGACATAATGAGAAACATCGAAGCAAAATGGTTCATAGTAAGCATAGGATAGCAACCAGCTGTGGTAGACACTGTATGATAGCTCCTACTGTCCAGGGATATCCAGAGACATGTGGAGTGTTGGAGTAAAGAAATGGTCAGATAATTTTGACTAGTTAAAATAGCATATGCACATTGTCTTAGTTAGGGTTTTTGTTGCTATGAAGAGACATGATGACCAAGGCAAACATTTAACTGGGGGCTGGCTTACACTTTCAAAGATTTAGTCCATTATCATAGCAGGAAGCATGGTAGTGTCTAGGCAGACATGTCACTGGAGGAGCTGAGAGTTCTGCATCTTGTTGCAAAGGCAAACAGAAGAAGACAGTCTTCCTCAGGCAGCCAGGAGAAAGCGCTCTTCCACAATGGATGGAGCCTGAGCATAAGAAGAGTCCTCTAACGCCCACCCCAACAGTGACAAAGTCCCTCCAACATGGCCACACCTCCTAACAATACCACTCCCTATAGGCCAAGCATATTCAAACCACCACACACATTTGCTCATTAGGAAGGAATACAAGAGAATAAAATAGTCACTTACAGAGAAAGGTACTAGACATAAAATCTAGACCTTAGTAGAGGTCCACAGTCCTTTCTGATCTTAGGCCAGGAGGGAGAAAACACAATTCATACAGCAAGTGAGATGGAACGGCAGCATTTAGGGAACCCAAGAGAGAGAAGTGCGAAAAGATGCTCTCTAGTTGTCGTGGATGTTCTTGGTTGTCAGGGGGGGACTACATCTGGAACTAACTAAAACCCAAGCTCCTGGGGTACATCCATAAGGAACTTTTCTTAATGAAAGCATTTGGGGTAGGAAGAGCCACTTTTAATACAGATCTTTTGAGATAGGAAGGTCCACCTTTAATATGGGCCACACTTCCAGCTGGCAGCCTATATAAAGACAGAGAAGAAATAGGGAAACTTGCTCTCTTTACCCACTTACCCTCTCCCTGTCACTGGCAAGTCCATTCCTGCACTGGCACTAGACCCTACTTCTTCAAGATTCTGGTGTAAACAGAAGACCAGCTGAGACATCCAGCCTCAGGAACTGACCAGCTACTTAATTCTTAGATCTTCTGCCGTTAGACAACCATGGTTAGACTAGCCAGACCATAGACTGTAAGCCATCCTAATAAACCCCATGTATACAAAACACACACACACACAGAGAAAGAGAGAGAGAGAGAGAGAGAGAGAGAGAGAGAGAGAAAGAGAGAGAGAGAGGAAAGAAGGGGAGAGAGATGCAAATAGATTTGCACATTGAGACAAGAAATCTCTTTCATCAAGTTTTTCTAGGAGTGGGAAAAGAGACGTGACTTTAAGTCAATGACTTGAAGACAAGATGGGGGTAAGATTGAAGGAGACTATATTTTCTCCCAAGCTGAGCAGTACCTTAGCCACTTGGAAGAGTTATAGGAAGGCAAAGGTTAGAAGAAACAGAACAGTAACTGTGGGGAAAGTATTCTGCATTCCAACTGGAAGATGAATGTTCACATGGTCAGACAAGCCTGCCAAGGACATGAATTACAGACAGAGGCGGGCACACAAACCAGAGGGACAATCTTCATTGTCAATTTAACTAGACTTAGGAGACATACACCTATGAGGATATCTCCAGAGAGCTTGGACTGAGGAGGGGAGAACTTCCTTGAATTTCAGGGGCACCATCGAGGCCTTGGGCTGACTGAGAACAACACCGAGAAAGACAAATATCAGCTCTCTAACATTTTGCTGAGTGGGCAGAGTATCATCCTGTCAATGAATTTTTATCACGTGATTAAAGAGCCCCTGATTAATGAAATCCAGAGGCAAACTCATCCAAAGCAGTGATACTAGGAAGAGATTATTGCAACATTTTTCTCTGGCCAAAATAAAGCAAATGGCTACAGCCGTACAGCTTGCATCTTGGTTATTCACACTATGGCCCATTTGCTGACAATTTTTCAATACTTACAGATTTATTCTGCCCTATTAAAAGCCTCAAAGCAACCAGGAAGTGTTATAAATATTTGAAGAGAGCTGGATGTTTCAAATGCTGAATAAATCATTAGAAGCAGAGCAAGCGCTCCAGTGGCAGCAATGGGCAACGTGACGCCCTTGGCTCCCGGCTCCCTCTGATGTGCTTGCCCTTCAGTAATCCGCTCCGGCTTCACCCTTCCCATGCTGAGAAAGGCTCTGTTTTTATTTTTCCTTTCAAGGGGTCATTTCTCATCCTGAGAAGTAACAAGGAGGAGACGCATTTGCGAGGACAGTAAATCAATTCGCATCTTAATAATTAGAGTTGGACAGCTAGGTTTGCCACAGCCTTGTAATCAGCCATCCTCACACTGGGAGTAGCCTGGTGTAGTCAACTTCAGGTGAATGATTCTAAGATGATTCTAAGAGCTGCTCTCCTAAGGATCCTGTATAACCGAGGCCCACACACAAGTAAGTCACAGGGAACTTGACTTGTTCCAGAGCCAGCCCTCTGCTCACTTCTTACATCTGGAGGCTTCGGATTCATGAATTTCTGTCTAGTTGGGACACAGGCAATGCCCCTGGCTCTAACCATCATCAATCTTTACCCAGAATCTAGTTCAATGCAGGCTCTCTTTAACTTACTTCAGAATTTCTATCAAGATTCGATGTTTTTATTACCCATGTTCTCCCACTGTTCAGCCTAGCCCCTACTTGATTCTTAAGTTTCTTAGTATTTTATTTTATTTTATTTATGTGCACAGGTCTTTTGCCTGACTGTATGTCTGTGTACCACGCACACATACCTGGTACCCACAGCAGCCAGAAGAGCATGTTAGATCCCCTAGAACTAGTTATAGATGGTATGAACCATCATGTGGGGCTTAAAATTGAACTCAGGTCCTCTGGAGGAGTAGCCAGTGCTCCTAACCACTAAGCCATCTCTTCAAAGTTTCTCATGGCTTTTGTAGCAGTTTATAGATACTTGATACTTTATAGTCATTGTTATTAGATCTTAACTGATTGGAGAGAAGCCTATCATGGTGGTTCTTCAGCTGAGGTTGGAGACTGAAATTTTTAGGATTTCTTCTGGGACAGAAGATGACCCACAAGGAGGGAGAGAGACACTGGGGTGGCATGCTAGTGACCCCTTGCATCTGAACTTGTTAGCTTCCTGTGGCAATTGCTATCTAGTTGTGTGAAATGGTGATTACTGAGATCCCACAGTGGGGAAATAAACAAATAAGTGGCCCGGTGCTTAGCATTGTCTCTGAGAAGCACACTCAAATTCTAAGGTTGGGTCTTGCCTGGCTGTTCCCAGGGAGTATAAACCATACTTTCTAATGTTCTAACTCTCACTCCAAAAGGACCTTGTGCAACAATACCTCATGTTTCTTCAGCTAGTCAAGGCAGGGAACATTCCCTGCTGTACATGCTCGTGTGATGTCCCAGATGCTTGGCTCTCTGTCATCGTTCTCAAGAGTCTGGCATGAAATAGTCTCTCAGATTTATGCCTTTGTTGAACCGCTAGATAGGAGTCATGTACTTCCTGTCCCAAAGACATCACACTCAGCTCAGTCCTTATCCACAACACACACACGCACACACACTCACACACGCACGCACACACATGTGCACACACACGCGCACACACACACGCACAGGCACATACACACACACAATTTTTATTTTGAGACAAAAATGACCTAGAATAAAGAGTAAGAAATAACCCCCACCTCTTTTCTAGAACAAGTGGGAAGTCCTGTACTCTACTGAACTAGATGTCCTTGCCTAGTCATCATTTAGCCAAGCAAGAGGAAAAGCACCAGATCTCATCTGATGGGGAGAGGATGGACGTGTAATGCAACAGCCTTTAGATGATCCAATTGCTCAAGTCTGAGCATCAGGAGGGAGAACAAGAATTTTTCTCAGAGCAAACTCAACCACACTGGACCACGAGGAAGAGTCAAGTGGGGTCCAGAGGCTGCACTACTACTGTAAAGAGAAAGGAGGTCTCTTGTTTGGTGTTGGAGGACAAACCTGTGCGAGGGGGATAAAGCACAGCCCTTTATGACACAGATGTTTGCACCCCAGGGAGCCTGTCGTCTTCAGAGATACCGTTCTAGGTCTGTGGTCTTCAGCGACCTGTAGTTCTTCTAAAAACAGCTTTACAGCTCACCTTTTCTCAGAAGTGAATGCAGGAGGGTTACAAGAATCTGTACTCAAGCAGAATCAAGCTGCAGGCTGGAGCATGGTACGGTACCGCTCCCAGGACAGTACGCAAGCTTTCCCACAGTCTGCAACTGACCCAAGACTCATTCCTTAAAACAAAGACTTTGTCATGTTGGACCCTGGAGAATCCATTAAGCAAGAAGAGTAAGTAGTCTGCCTGTTGGGAGGAGGGTGGCTCGTGCAAGACCTTGGGGAGTCCTTTTTCAGAGGGGCCTCATTTCTAACCCACAAGGATGCCACTGTGTCTTGATCTTACTTATTAACCTATGAATACGTGTCCTGAGCCAGCAAAGTGACTCAGTGGGTAAAGGGTCCTTGCTGCCAGGCCTGACCACCAAGGTTCGATTCCCACTGTTTCTACAGTGTGTTAGGCAAAGGAGGGCACGCTATCACTTTAAAAAATCTCTAGAGGGTGTCAACCCCAGATTGAAGTGGCTGAGGGTCTCCTCTGTCACCCACTTACAAGGACAATGCATTAGTTCCCTTTCTTTTCTCATCACTATGATAAAAATATCCTGAGGAAAAAGAGCTCATTTTGACATAGTCAGAAGATACAGACTGTCTCGGGTAGAGAAAGTATAGTGGTCATTGACTTGAAGCAGCTGCTCACAATGCATCCACAGTCAGGAAGCAGGAAGAAGTGAATGCTGGAGCTCAGCTCACGTGCATCTCTATTTCCATTTAGAACCCCAGCCCATGGATAGTGCGTCCTACAATTCTGTTAGGACTGTGTTCAGTAAAATATCCCTAGTAAATGGATGCTCTAGTAACCATGCACAGGAGATGCTCTCGTAACCATGCGCAGAGGTACACCTCCTAGATAACTAAATCTAGCCAAGTTGGTAGCATATATTAACCATCAAAAGAAGTTAGCGATGGCCCCATCTCTACTTCTGACTAGAGAAGGGCAGTTTCCTAATGGGGATTTGAATGAGAAACTTCAGTGCAAGTTAGGACAATGGTTTTTGCTTCCTTATTCTCTAAATGCCTTCCTTCTTAATATTCTTCCCTTTGAAGAAGGCAAACATCTGCCTTACATTTCTGCTTATAATTTCAAATTCAAACAAAGAGCCCTGGGCCCATCTGCCCAGGCTGCTTCAGACATCTGGGGAGCCATTAAGCAGCAGGACCACTTGGCCAGGATCCAGTTTCTTTCCTACTCTCTACCGACTCCACACTTTCCCAGGGCTCATCAGGCATCCAGCGAACAAGGAAGAGTTCAGTGCCTCTGCCCTTGTGAAATGTTTGCTTTTGTTTCCAAAAATGGGAGAGAAAGGGAGAAACACTTTTGGAAAGCATCCTGCGTTTATAAACTGCTTGGGTTAAAAATCTCAAATAAGGTAACTTGGCAATAGCTCCGTGGGTCATGTGGGGCTCTTTCAGCCCTGATAAAACCACTCCAAGAGTATTCGGAACTTCTGAATAAGGCTCCTTTCCCTGGACTTTGTAAATTTCCATATACTTCTGAGCTTGAGGAAGACACTCCATTTGGAAATAACTGCTCATTCTATTTACTTCCTCTTTTTCAAAAATAAGAAGCAACTAGAAGTTGAGGCCCACACAAAATATCTGACTTTCAACCTACACTGGAAATGATGGCTCCCAGGAATCCCTGCCTGAGTGTATTCAGCTGTGGCTTCTCCAGCCATCTGTGTGTTGGTTTCCCTGGGAGGCCTGACGGGCATAATAAACAGACAAGGACAACCCTGCACACCAGGTTGCATGCTTGCCTGTGTTTCTGGCCCTTTTCCTCCTGGGCTTCAAAAGCACATAAATGGTTCCTTCTCCCAGTCAAGGCAGGACCGAGACAAGGAGACAGTTGTTAAGATAGTTGGATAAACCAAATGAAAGGACCGTTTGAAAAATGTTCTTTTCATGAAAGAGTCTCAAATTTGTTATGTGCGGAGGGTGACCTTGAACTTTCAATCCTCCTGCCTTCACTTCTGGAGCACCAGCCTTACAGGGTTATACCACTGTAATTAATTTTAGACAGTGTTGGGGTTCACGTTCCAGATCGTGTGCCTACTAGCTGAGCTGGTTAGAGTTTGGACAACTTGACACGAGCTGCAGCCATCTGAGAAGAGGAGACCTTGACAAATGAACGTACCCCATCAATCTGGCCTCCGGGCAAGTCTGTGAGACACTTACTTGGTTGATGGGCAACACCATCTCTGGGCAGGTGGCCTGGATGGTATAAGAAAGTAAGCTGAGCAAATGAAGGGAAGCAAGCTCAGCTTGCAAAAACTAAGGAGGGATGCTGCTTCCTGCCTCCAGGTACCCGCTTGAGTTATTGTCCTAACGTTCCCTGTGATAGCCTATAAGTTACAAGATGAAATAAACCCTTTCCACACCCAAGTTGCTTCTCTTCACTGTCTTGATCAAGACAATAGGCAGACTAGAATAGGAGCGAAGCATGCTACTAACGGGGCAACATCCCCTGCCCTGGAGATGTCATACATGTGAATAGTTTTTAATACGATGAAGAAAATTACACCACTGTAAACCAAGGGTCAGCAAGCTGGAGCCCAGGGATCCAGTCCAGCATGGTCCCCCGTATTCTGCATATCATGTTTTCCTGGAGTACATGCATGTATGATGCCTATAATTGCTTACTCACTGTGGCAGACACTGAATGAATTTGTGAGCCACAAAGCTAAAGATGTTTGATCCTTACAGAGAAAAGAAAGGAAAAGCAGTTCCAGAATCCTGGAGAGATGTATCTTAGCTCTGCGGCGAGTGACCCTTTTACTGCACACCACAGGAGAGGGGCAGATTTGGCCACTGGAGGAACAAAGCAGCATTCACGTTGGGAACAAAATGTCCATAAGTGAGATGCAACAACTAGTGAATTCAAATGGTGAGCAGAGGTGACCCAGGGAATCACAGCACCAGAATTTTAGTGGCAGGGTGACAAGTATCAGCCGAAGAATACAGTTGCCCTCCAAGGTCCCTTCTCCTGTTTCTAGGAGTGGTTACTGGAAATGACACTGCAGGAAGTATTTACCTTAGGGTAAAGACTGAAAACCCTGGTGGTAGATGATAAACATTTGATAGCTGCTGCAAAACCATTATTTTTTTTTTATACTTTATGGAGGGCAGAATATGAATCAAAGGGTCTTGAAGAGTTTGCATGTATTCTTTGCTCGGGGAGAGGGGTGTTTGATTTTGTAACTTTAGGCCTTCAGTCAATGGAGCATCATCTTTGTATGGAGGAAGAGCCAAAGGGTACCTGCTGTTATCTAAGTCTCCTTACTTCGAGAGCAGAGGCCATCGGCCATGTCTTCTGCTTGGTGACTGTTTTGGATAGAGTCTCGTCATCTTCATAGACTAGTGTCATCCCCTTCAAGCAGCATTCTAAGTCATGTGGTGTATGTATCAGCAAGGGTAGGCTAGACCGTGCTTCCATAACAAATGAGCCCCACATTTCAGTGGGAAAAGTGGTTTTGGTCCTTATTATGGGCACATGTTCACTGTGACATTAGTAGGAGTCCCTGCTCGCTGTTGCCATTCAAGGACCTACCCTTTGCAAACTTACCTTTTGGGCCACTGAGTACTATCAGCTACTGCCTCTAACCTGACACAGCTCAGAAGTGTCACAAATCATTTTCCTTTATGGTTTATGGCAATGCACTTTTGCCAAACTCCCCCCTACCGCTTCTCATAGCTGCAGAGGCGCTCACATTAATACGATGTCATGTCTCATAGATACGTTTCATTCAAACTTTGAACATGTAGGAGGGCTTGCTGATGCCATTGGGTCAAGAAATACTAACATTGAGTGCCTGTTCTGAGCTACCCCTCCCCTGGTCACTAGGAAGAAAGCAAACTCCAAAGGAGAAATGCCAACTTCACCGAGCTTTCCTAGCCGGTGAAGGAACGGGCAGTAAACATGTAACTTGGTTGACATGGAGGACAGTTAGTGCTAAGTGTTCTGGAAATAAACAAGATCTGGAACTAACTCAGAATGCTAAGTGCTGGGAATGGAAAGGTCTCTGACCCTGAGCGTCTTCTCATTTGATCTTGAATATGGCAGATGGCTTGAGGGCTCTGGAGATCGCTTCTGCCTAAAGGCAAGCTGTATGAGCAGATTTACATATTCCTCACATTCTCCAGTCCCGTAAAGCTGCAGACATGGCGATTAGTGAGACCTGGGAAGGACGCGAGGTTTGCCAGGACCGTGCAGTTTCCCGAGGCCCCTTACAGCTGAGAAAATCTGTAAGAAAGATAGCTTTACTACCTGTGCTTTGAGATGTCACCTTAAACACAGTCCAGAAATCAATGTCTAGAAACTAATGCTTTAGGACATGATAGGAGACAGTGAGGGCAAAACCTGGCCCTTAAAACCAAACAGAACAAATCAAGCCACATTCCTTCTGCGTGTGGGGACAGTGTTTGCGGATATGGCTGTGTTGGGTTTGGGTGCTAGAAGATTGCTGTGTTTCTCTTTATTTATAATGAGTGATGTGTCTGTAATGAATTTTCCTAGTCCAAAATTTGGTCCTTGTTTCTGTCTCCCCAAAATAACTCTTTATTTTGTCCAAAGCCCCATAGTCATTCAGTAGCTCTCATTGGCAACTCATACACTGTTTTAAAACCAAATAATGCCCCTGCATTCAGTAAGACATTTCCCTATGATTTTCTCCAGCAATAAGTAAGTTATTTATAAGGAGCTTTTTCTATGAACACGACTCACCCGCCTTGTCAGAAGACTTGCCTATGAGACAGAGACTCACTTATAGCTCTGATTCAGGTTTCAGTTTGAGCGGTGACCTTGGCTGGATGAGCTGCTTTCCATTGTGATAAATAAGGTCCCTCCGGGAAGACAAGACTATTTATTTTCAACTAAAGAGTGAGAAATTGAGGTGTCTTAGTATCTAAACTGTAGAAATGGGGCAAATGTGCAATTACCTGACCTTGATCGACCAGAGATTCAGGGGAAAGCTGGGGTCCTGGAGATTGCCAGAGCTCAGACCTCATACCAAAAGCTCAAGGCACAGTAAGCATTCTTGAGTTGAACTTCCAGTCTGCAGATAGCTTCTCACCCTTATGACCTACCTTCCTATGGCTCAACTCTCACTAGCCTACTCTACAGTAGGAAAATGACGGGTCTCTGCTGGAATGCCAGCGGTGGCTTTTATATACTGCGGCAGGTGGCATGAACAGCCATAGTCTTTTATCTTTGACACACAGCATTGCAACTCCTCTCATGAAGGGCCTGGATACTCCGCTCATGAACATTAGGGTTTGTTGTATGCTACGCATGCGCTGGTTGTATATGCTCTGAGTTATAAAGAGCCCCAAGCAAGCCTTCGTCTCCAGAACCCTTAACTATTTATTCTTGTTCTAACATTTCTGTATTAAAAACAAGGCTATGCCAGGCACTGGGAGGATGAGATGTGTCTCAGTTACCCTCATCCCTCACCAGCCAGCCAGCATCTGGTAAGTCTCCAGGAAAATAATAGTTGACTTTGATTTAAGTCCATGAATCTGTGGGTGAGCTGAACACTCATACTGATCTAGATCAGCTTGGTTGATGGTGGCTGGACTCACTTACATGTTTGTTGGCAGACTGACTAGGAGATATCTGGTCCATGAAAGCCACACACATATACGCACATTATTATTATCCATGAAATAGCACAGCTCAGATCCCAAGCCAAGTGTCTAATTCTTCAGAATCTCTTGTTGCCTTGGGTACTACTGGGGACTATCCTCCCTGACATTTTTAAATTACAACCAAGTGTGAAATTTACTAAAAATAAGCTGTTTTTTTTTTTTTTCTCTTTGGATGAAGCTTTTCTTTTTTTTTTTTTTTTTTTTTTGATTGGACTCAAAATGCCTTCAACATTTGCTCTTCCTTTTCTTGGAGCGAGGTCTTTGTTGTCTTCTAATATTTGCAGAAACAACTATTAATGGAAAAGGTAACCACTGGGTATTTCAGAAGACCTTTAAAAGTCTGTTTATGCTGATTACCTGATGCAAATAACTTGTTGCCTGCCATGATAACTCTCAGCTCCCTTTCCACAGGAGTGAAAATAATTCTCCAGCATTGTCACCTGTCACTCACACGGAAATGAATCCATCCTTATGAGTTCATTACTATGCTGGTATGCTGTTGGATGGGGAAATGCACATGTGGTCTTAGACACAGTTCTGTGATGAGGACTCTCTGGAGAGCAGCTCTGATGAATGGTGTGAAACTTCTTGTTGCTTGAAACAACCACACTGGTTCTCCATGAAGCTGCCCTTTGTCAATGTATCCTTCCTGGAACAGAATAAGCTAATATTGCTCATTTCTTGATTGCTTATTTTATTTTTAATGGTATGTGTATGTGTGTTCACCTGCACATATATAAAGGCATCACATGCCTACAGGGCCTGGGAAAGCTATCAGAGGGCATTAGATCCTCTTGAACTGGAACGATAGAGGGTTGCAGATGTGATGTCAGTGTTGTAAATTGAACCGGGGTCCTCTGCAAGAGTAGCCAGTGTTCTTAAGTGCTGAGCCATGTCTCTCATTCCCAATCTTTTAATTCCTTTGTGTTACACATAAGAAATACACACCTAAGAGTCAGTAGCTGATCTTATCTGGTAGTAAATGAGCACAAACAATCTTCTCTAACGACAGTCCTCTGCTCTTAGTGTGTCTATTTGCAAGGTCCCATATGAAGGGTTTCTTTATGTCCTCAGTTTTTATCTTAAGAATGCAACAGTTGCAGTCCATCTATTTTGAAGAGTTTATAAAGGTCTGGACAGGATCCCCAACAGAGCCTGCCTCTAGCCTAAGGAAAATGAAGATGGCAGCTGCTCTTCCTGCCCATAGGTAGCAAAGCTGGTGCAGTACACATGTTTTCCAGTCACACCATAGAGGGGATGAGAATGCCATGATGCCTGATTGTTCACATCACCCATGTCTGTCTGGTCAATGATACCGGCCAGATACTGCTCTGGCTTTGTGTCTGTAAGCTGGAAAATCAAAGTTCTGCTTTTGACTCATTCTCATGAGATGGGAATATCCTCAATAAGACATCTTCTCCATAGAGAGTCACAGCCAAGGCATAATTAAACAGACAAGCATTAGATGCAGGGACTAGCAAGATGACCAAGCGAGGAAAAGCACCTACCTGCTGCTAAGCCTGACAACCTGAGTTCAGTTCCCAGAACCCACATGGTTAAAGGAAAGAGCCGAATCCTGAACATTGTTCTCTAATGTCCACTGACTGGTACACACACATACACACACACACACACACACACACACACACACAAAACAAACAAATAAATAAAAATTTAGTAATGTTTTAATTCTCAATTACCATCTTACTTAATGTTATTAAAAACAATACAACAGACAATCCTGCATTAATTAAAGGCATACTGTAACTTTAATTCTATTTTCTGCTTTATATCACTATTATTTAAAATTTATAAATATAATTCAATTCAGGAAAGTTGTAAGATTTTTCTGAATTTATACAACAGCTAATATCTGTTAGAGTGTTCATGTTTTATTTCTATTCGTTCGTCCAGTGTGGAGAGCCGTTCCAAGAGCAGGCGGTCTCATAAGCTAGCCCTCATTTGGCTAAGCTTGCTGCCATTGGTTGCTTCCACATCTGGTGACCTATCCGCTTTTGCCACGTAGCCCATTGGGATTGGCTAAGCTTGGGAGAGCTCAGCGGCTGAGGGTGGGCCGGAAGGCGGAGCTTAAGTAACAGCTCCCCAGAGGCAGGAAGGTGGAGCTTAAGTAACGGCTTGAGAGAGGCATGAGCGGCAGAAGAGAAGGCAGAAGAAGCAAGAGGGAGAAACATTGTTAAAAGATTCCTGAATAAACTGCTAAAAGGAAGAGCTCGGGTTGCGTCTTTCTTGCCGGGAACAGTTCAGTTAATTAAAAGTTATTAAAATTAATACATACTACATTAATAAGTTTCAAAGGTACTATTAATTATACCATTTTGTGTTTTGGATATTAAATGTGTGTGTGTGTGTGTGAGTTCAAATAGCTGTTGGAGTTTTGTCACATATAAACACACATAAGGACTTTTTCTTCTTAACGAAGATAAATTTAGAGGGATGAAGAAATGACTTGGTTGTAAAATGTTTGCCTTATAAGCACAAAGACTCGAGTTGAGTCACCAGAATTAAAACAAAACAAAACAAAACAAAATAAAGATATTGTGGCGTGAGCTTGTAAGTCCAAAGCACAGAGTAGAAGAGATAGGTGGACCCCAGAGCTTGCTGGCCAAGCAGCCTAGCTGAATGAGTGAGTTCCAGGTTCATAGGAAATCTTGTCTCAAATAAATACGGTGGCCAGAAACTGGCGAAGATGCTTGTGTGTGCGCACATGTGTGCACGCACGTGCACGCACACACACACACACATCATCATCTAGATTATACACTTTTGCCCACAGATGGGAATTCATTCATAAACAGCCAATGGGAATGAAAATCTTTGCCTCTTCCTAAACTGGACTCAATGCCTTAGTGTGAAGCTTTGTGTGAAGAAATCACACTAAGATATGATCCTGTGACTCTGCCCAAACATATCCGAGGATGCGAGAAATTGTGAGAGGTATCATGGGAGTGTCCAGCCTGCTTCTCCCAAAGGCTGCAGATCTGGAAGGGAACATTCTGGCCACATCTGTAGGTCATCCTTAACTCCTAAACTCTGGGACATCCCTAAAAGAGATTCTGTCAGAAGCTAAATCTAAAGACACAAGAAGGAGCCATTTTCCCAGAACTTCAGATTTCCACCTTACTCCTAGATGCTATTCAAATAAAAGCATTGGCATCCTTCCCACCTGTCCCCCCAAACTGGAGAGGCAGAAGCTATCATGTGCTTATATGGTGATTCAGTCTAGGGAGTCTGAATCATTGTCTGTGGGTAAACTAAACAAGAGGGGGAAAAAGGGCCTGAAGTACTCCAGGGCAGAAATAGTCAAGGGCATGGTGAGAGGTAAAAGTCACACCCAGACCTCAGTCCTTTGGAATCTGGAGTCTCAGGGAATCAACTGGTGTGTACAGCTCAGATGCTAGGAGAGCCCCCAGAGATCACACCAACATCTGCACCAAAGCTGAGCAGAAGAAGGTAGACTGTGCAAAATGCTGAGCTCTGATCCATGTGCCTGGACTCATGATTTCCCAGTGCTTGCCTTGCATGGTGTCTACACGTCTTTCCCTTTGGAGGGACATCTCCCAGTAACACCTCCTCACTGGTAGCCTCCAGGCTTTGTCCATCCCTCATTTTCTTGGCATGGCTTAAATGTGGAGTTTGGAAGAGCCATGGAGGAAGGAAATAAGAGACTGCCAAACCCCATTAGGAAGTAGTGTGTAAATATTGCTCTCCCACATAGGGAAGGTATTTATCATGTCAGAATAGAACAAATAATAAATGGAAGTTGTAACTGGTTCAGATTAGATAGCAGAGGAAAGTCCAATCTCAGCTCCACACTTTCGTTATAACTAAAGAGGAGACAGAGCACAAAACACAGCTAAGATGCATTAGCAGAAAAGCTAAGACTGTAGAAATATTTTGTTGATGGTAAGTAAGGTTGAAATATTGAAAATTGGTAAGGTCAATGGTGGACAGAAGTTTATAAAGATATACTAAATCCCACCCCACATATACACATATCTCTCAGTCAGTTACTTTTCTTATCGCTGCTAATATGCCTGAGAAAGCAACTTCAGAGTACCCTGAGAGGTTACACGAGCTTTCCTGGGAGCACTGTGAGGAAGCAAGGGCTGCACTGTGTGCAATATTCTTGGAATTGACAGGTGTGACCCCGTGTTTATCATCCCTTTGCTAATCTAAGTACAGCAATACAACAGCCTCTAGCAGAGCTAGGACCAATTATAGATGCCAACAGTCAGCAATAATCATCAAGAGTTTGGTCGTATGCTACGATATCTGTCATAGGTGCCAACAATTTTAGTGATTTCATGTCCTCATTTAAATATCACATTCCTTAAAGCAAAACAAAAAGTATAGGGCTAGAAGGGATGTCTCAGCAGTGAAGAGTCCTTGTTGCTCTTACAGAGGATCTGGGTTCAATTCCCAGCACTCATGTAGTAGCTCACAATCATCTGTAACTCCAGTTCCAAGGGATTTCAATTCCTTACATGCCAGGCATACATGTGGTACACAAACATATATAGAGTCAAAATGCACACACACATAAATTTTAATTAGTTAAAAAATTAAACATGCATGCATGTGTGTGTGTGTGTGTGTATGTGTGTGTATGTGTGTGCAATGCATTCATATCCCTGTAGAAGCCAAAGAGGGCATCAGATCCCTCTGGAGCTAGAGCTGCAGACAGTTGTGAGCTGCCTGAAGGGGTGCGTGTAGAGATCCTTGACGAACACAGTATACACTTTTAACCATGGAGTCATCTCTCTAGACTGACAATTCCAGGTTCTCAACACCATCAAAAATAATAAAGAAGTGTTCACTTAAGGAGCTCATAGGGTGAACTCTAAGCCAGGATACCAAACCCTGCCCACAATCCCACCCCTGTCCTCAGAGTATTCTTAGCTGTACAGAAATCAATATTTCTCTACACAGAAGTTTCACTCGTGTTAACGTGAAAATATTAGTCATTTTTATAAACAAGTAGTTAAACTATAATTTAAACAGTAGAAATTCCATTTTGTTGATTTTTTTGTCTCTGTAAAAGACATTTTTAGGAACTTCATAAATATCCCTTTTATTTAACCCTCATATTGACCTATAAGTGAGGAACTGTCCTTAATTGTGTTGTGCAAAGACCTTATTTTTTGTTTAATTATGTTTGTATGCCTGTGTGTGCATGCATTTGAGTGTAGTGCCCATAGAAACCAGAAGAGGGCATCAGTTCCCTCTTACTGTTAAAATGAGCAACCCTTAACTTAAATTCTGGGAACCAAATCAGGTACCTTTTGCTTTTTCCACTGATTGATCTCTTGAACCTTTTGACCCTGAATATGAAACTGGAAACCATAGCAACTGTGGAACCTGACCAACATTGCAAAGCAAGTAGAAAGAAGATCTATGATTTAAAACTTGCTTTACTTAAGTGCAAGATATGTTTATTCAATTTTATCACACATGCCCTCCTTGCTATTTCTCCCTTACGATGTCTTGCTGAAGGCAGAGAGATGAAACTCACAGCCTGTTTAGTTATCCTGATTATGATTTTTGTCTGGGTTTTTGTTAGCTGTGTGTTTTTTAACTTTTTAAGATTTGTTTTATTATCTTATGTTTGTATTTCTGCCTACATATGTAAGTGCACCATCTATATGTCTGGTGCCCACAAAGGTCAGAAGAGGACTTCAGATCCCCTGAGGCTATAATTAACAGAGTTATGAGGCACTACAGAGGTGCGGGGAATTGAATCTGGGTACCCTGCAAGATCAGCAAATGTTAACACTGAGGCAAACCTCCAGCCCCTGGGGTTTTTTTGTTTTGTTTTTGAGACTAGCCTTGAACTCACAACCCTCCTGCCTCAGTCTCCTAAGGATCATGCTTAATAGTGTTGTTTTTTTTTTAATTTTTGTAAATGTTAGTCCCTGTGATAGTTAATACTTACTGTCAAAATGGCTGGGTTTGGAATCTGGAAGACACATCTTTGGGCATGTCATGTTTCCAGTGAGGACTAAGGGAGGAGGTAAGAGTAGCCCCGACTGTTGGCAACACTGTTCCACAGACTGAGGAGTAAAATGGAGATAGGAGCCGAGCACCAGCATCAGCTTCTGCATCCTGACTGTGGATGAAGGTGACCAGCAGCTTCACATCACTGCCACAGTGCCTTCCATGACAGGCTCTACCCTCAGATCCTGAGCCAAAATAAACCTTCTTGCTTTCTTACATTGCCGCTCTCAGGCATTTTGTCACAGTAGTGGGAAATGTGACTAATTACCGTCCCTGTGAGAATATAAGAAACAGTAATGGTTTCAACTTAGAGGTGAAAAAAATAAACCCATAGAGTTTCAGCTTGGACTAAACATAACTCATCTGGAAGAACATTCCAGAAGTCCAGTTAGGGTCCAAGCCCTTTGACCTGTGGTACACCACCCAGAGACTATCGCAGGAAACATTCTCAGTACTTTTCTACTCTGCTGGAAAATGTACATTTCCCCTCTCTACATATAAAACTTGAAGGCAAATGGGCAGAGTTTGTGTTAAGCATCTCCAGAAATCAGTGCAAAAACTCTCAAGAAATGATCTGAAGAGTTGGGGTGTGTGGCTAGTCATCAAAGCTGTGTTCTTGAGCCTGGTGAGGCAATCAGGCATCCAGGGCTTGAATGATGGTTCTGGATTGTCATGAATTCAAGGCCAGTCTGCACTTACTGACTCACACACAAGGCAGACTGGACTAGAGAGGGAGACCCTGTCCAAAAAAGAAGATTTTTGTTTGACTATTTTTTATTCTTACCTCACCACCTAAAGGAATCCTACATAGACATAGAATTTGAAGAACAGGTGTTTCAAAAGACAGTTTTGCTCCTGTCACAGCAAGAACCAACTAGCCATGCCATCAGACTCCCGTCCAAATGTCAGGGCAGATGGATGTGCTGAAGGTGTCTCAATTCTGCTGTTTGCATCCCAGAACAGACTGGAAACTCATCGGAAAAGGCCACTGAGTGCCATCTTTCTGCTGGCGAAGCTCCTCAGAGTCAGTAATTTGTCTCTCCTCACGATCATGAAAGTCTGCAATTGAGTAAATGATAGGTTTGAAAAATACATGCCTGAGACAGGCACAGAAGAGTTAGATCCTGAAGCCTGCAAACCTGCTTTGCTGCTTACAGAGTCAAGGAATAAAACACCCTGAGAGAAACAACTTCACGTCAGAAAGGGGGTCAGTGGGCATACAATTCCAGGTTAGAGGTCATCACTAGGAGCACATCATGGCAGGAATTTGAAGTAGCGAGTCAGACCCGAGACAAGAGCAAAGAAGAATGGATGAATAAATGGTGTTAGTTCTCAGCTCACTTTCTTTGCTCTTATACAGCCCAGGACCAAACCTAGGGAATGGTGCCACCCACAGTGGGTTAGCTCTTCCATATTAATTAATATAATGACACATAGGCCAACCTGATTTAGATAATCCCTAATTGATACTGTCTTCCCAGGTGATTTTAGATTGTGTCAAGGTGACAATTAGAACTAACTAGTGCATATAAATTACAATAAACATACACATAAAACAATTTTTATATGTAATAAGCAATAAACAGAACAAAGGCTGCCATGTGTTAATATCAAATCTACCAGCTTTCTGCTCTGTGACCCAGGTTTGTATTCCACAGCACAGCCTTTCTCTGCCATTTGTTTCTCTTTTCTTTTCTATTTTTTCTGTTCCCCTTTTGAGTCTCTGCACGTCTGCTTTGGGCGTGCTTACTTTTGAGGTATCCCGCAAAGTTTATTACTACGTTTCCGCTAATAAGTCAAAAACCACTGAGAGCGCAGACATTGTCAACAGGAAGAGGTACAGGAGAAAAAGTAGAGAAGCCTGTTGAAGAGGAGCCAGATGCAGGCAGAGATAACCACAGGTCATGGAACAAGGGTTCAAGCCAAGTTGAACCTAGTTTCCCAGGACCTCAAGGTCCAGGTGACATCTGTATTGTACAAACAAGTCATCTTTGACCCTTGTACAAATGGTTTATTTAAAAGCTCCCAGGAGATCCCAGTTAGGGCAGGGCACAGCTGGACAAAGAATGAATGCTGCAGCTAGAGGCTGGGTTCAGACAAGCATCAGCCTCCATCCAACCTACAGGAACTCTGTGACGTACATTCTAGGTTAGGGAGTGGCTTCTCCGTATGGTGGCAGCTACTATGGTCCTCCTGGAGGCCAGATTCCTATTCACACCATAGAAAGGACACCGATGGCCTGCAGACAACCCTTGGTGGTACCAGGACAACTCAGGGTCATCTTAACTGTGTCCTCCCTATCCCCTATCATATGGCTAGTGATCCACCTTCTCCCTAATGCCCCACCACTGCCTTGTGTATGTTCTTTTCTTTTTTTTTTTCTTGCAATTGAGGAGTTTATCTCTAAGTGGAGAGTATTGTACGGCTCTTCACAACTGTATCCTATTACAGCATAACCTGAAGACAAAATTATTTTCCTCGTTTCAAAGCCAGAAAAGCGTTAAGCTTCACCTATCACAGTAAACACAATCCCTTCCTTCGCTATGCTCCTTAGGACTGTGCTGAAAAGAGTGTTCTAGAATGCCCGGGGACACCACCTTAGCTCACCTGCTGTATACCTCACCACTCTGGGGAGCACTGTTCACCCCTACTGTGACAGAGGTGATGCCTCAGCAAATTCACCAGAAGTGAATCCCAGCGAGTGGACTGTCTGGTCCTCCCATACTGAAGGTGCTGGTGCTCTCTCTCCTACCATATAACTGTTTAGTCAGAGCCTGTGAGTTTTGATTTTGTCCCCATTACAGCATTTTAAGGATTTAAATTTTAAGGTTTAATTTCTTTAAGTACACTATTCCAGCAGGAGCTACTGGGCAAGGGCGCGGGGAGTAAGAAAGCACAGGGGGAGCAGGGCAGTGGAGGAAGAACGAATATATAGGGTCAGGGCCATATATATAGGAAGAGGCCACAAGGACTAGGTAACTAAATGCTGGGCTATCACAAAGGGACCCTTTAGTGATACTTTTTTTAATTTGTTTCTAATTAAATATTTTATTTCTTCTTTGAGGGTTTCACACACACACACACACACTCACACACACAATATTTCAATCATATTTGTCCAACCTCATGTCCTCCTCCTTCAAGCCCTTCAAAATTCTTCCCACATGCCACTCCTCACCTCCCACTTATAACCTTTTTATTTTTTATTTATTTATTTATTTATTGGTTTTTACTACCCACTGGGTCCAAACAATTTTGCTCATATACATATGGGGCAGGACATCCCAGAGCATCGTCTACCTACCAGCACTGACCTACCCGCAACAGAAAAATGAGGACAAAGGAGACCTTCTATTAATCTTCAGAGTGGTGTTAGGAAGACAATGGAGGAAACTGTCCATCACAAAATATCTTTGAGAACAGAAGGTTAGGGCCTGGTCATTGACTGTCTTTGCTGTTGGAGAAAAGGTCATTTGGTGAATTAGCTCTGAGGTGTTAACTGGCTTCTGGGTGTGTAAACAGAACCAAGAATGGTGAGCTGAGGGGAAAGTTCAGCAAATTGAAGGCAATGCTATTGATTCAGCATTCTGTTTCCATAAGAATAAGTATAGGCAAGCAGGTCTGAAGTCAAAGATATATAGGCAGCTGACTCCTTAAGTTCCCCAGCTGGAGTATAAATCAATGTAGGGTCAACCTGTCTTCAACTCTCCATTGCTACAAGAACCCATTCACTACTCATCAACCCATCACTGAAACACCCTACTCCTTATATTAAGCAAGTGTGTTTTGAGACCCTGATTAGGCTCGCTTTTCTCATTCCACCTTGATATATCAAGGGAAATGTCAAGGCCACCCTGAATCTCCAAGGCATATCAGCGAATGATTGTGAATAAACACCTTCTTTCCCTGGCATGGATCAGAAAAGAAATCTATAGCAGCCTTTGTGGGAAGTCCCGTAAGTCACCTAGACTCAGACGTAGCCACCATGCTCGGCTCTGGAGGTCTAGATGTAACCGAAGACTGGGTGGGGTGTGGAGCAATGAGAATGACTTGAGTGATTAATGAACCTTACCTCAAACCTGGGAGGCCCTTTCCTCATCCTATCTGTGCTTCCAGAGACAGGTCGATTCATCTTGTGCAGATGGGAACATTAAGTTGTCATAAATTGACTCATTTAAAATTTGCATAATATATTTGATTGCCTCCCGCTCTTCCTCAGTGTTTAGACAACACAGCTCCTGAGTGTAATGGACTGTCTTTAATTTGGCTTATCCTCATTGCATGAGCCTCGTAGAATACATCACTTTCTGCAAATACTGCTTTAAAGCAATTCAGGGGTTGGGAAGAGTTGTGATCTCCACACCATCTTACCTACAGTTTGTGTGCAAGCACATTAGACTGCTCCTCCCTCACAGCTATGGAATGAGCTAGGAATCTCAGACATAAATGAAGCAATCAACTGAAACCCATGAGGACTATGCTTGGGTTATCTCAGCTGAGCTATACCCTCAGGTCAGTGGATTGGATTCCAGAACCCACGGGGCTGGGCCCTTGTGTACTGTGTTCTTCTGTGTTACGGTACCCATTAATCACTCCTGGGGGCTGACAAGATGCAGAATCTGAGCCAGATTATAGGTGGACACCACAACTTTGGAGACTGTAAGACCCTGTTGAGCCTTAGCTTACCAGAGACCCCTGAGTGAATCACATGGAGCCTGATCAATGCATGAGGATTTTTATTCCAGTGCACTGAGGCCATCCCTGACCCTCAGGAAAGGAGGCGACCCCGCACAGCTTGTTCAGTGAGCTTTTATACAATTTTCAGGGCAGCAGCCATTAGACACAATGTGATTGGTAGAACAGTGGGACTTTTTAAACTGATTGGTCTTCAGGGAAAGAGGTGGCAAGGACTTCCCTTGTCTGAAGGTGGGCAAAGATCCACCCTTCGGAATGTGCCCCCACCTGCAGGTAGTTTCTCACCCTGTGATCTGAGGAATGTTAATTAGCCTTTCCCTTCCGGAGAGTTCTGCTACCTTCCTAAAGTTTCTGAGCTTATCTTATTAAGGAAATTTCTGATCTCCCAGTGTTTTTCTGAGATGTCCCTATTTACTCGAATCTTACAAGACCACCAGGCATTCTCTCCTACATGAAAGAATAGAATAGTGTCATAATCACATCAAGTTGGTACAACTTCCTGGTTTTACTGTCATTTTGAAAAGCAAATGACTATGTATTAACTAGAGCTAAAATAGCCACAGCTAAATAAATGTTTTTTTAAAAAAAAAAAAAAGACAAATTTTATTTAGATCTCTATACAAGTGCTGACATTGCCTTTATGTAAATGTGGTTGTGTATATACCTGTGTATGTGTGTCCACATACTAGGGTGTGTGTGTGTGTGTGTGTGTGTGTGTGTGTTTTGGGGCACACAGAAGCCAGAACACAACCTTACTTGTCATTCCTCAAACCAGATTCTATGTATCATTTTAAAAATTTATTCATACACTGGCTTGAAGCAGGCTAGGCTGGCCAAACAGATTGCTCCGTGCCTAGCCCAGGGAATTCTCCACCAACCTTGCTCTAGGATTACACAGTGGTGTCATGGCCCTTTTTCTGAGGGTTGCTGGAGTTCTAGCCTGGGCCCTTTGCATGTTAGGCAAGCTTTCTAAAACCGAGAATGTGATGGGTTTTAGTATCCAGCATGTGTTATGTGGGTTCTGTGATCAACCTCAGGTCCTCACACTGGCGAGATGTGTATTTTACCAATGGAACATTTCCTCAGCACCGGAATTTACCTACCTTTCAGCCATAGGATACTTCCTGTTACCTTCTTAACAATGTCTCAAAGTAAAGTCAGCCACACAACAGCACGTGAGAAATGCACATGGAATGTTCTTTGGATCAGAATCTATTTAGGGATATGACAAGAATATATTCTGCCTCAAAATGAGTGGGGGGGAGAAGAGGGAGACAGAGACAGACAGAGAGAGAGAGACAGACAAACAGAGGAAAAGGAAGGGGATGCCAAAGGGGGGGGCATATAAAGGAAAAAGAGAGGGGAGGGGAGAGAGAGAGGACCACCAAAAGTTGAGTTGTCCAGAAGATGAGCTGTAATGGAAACCAGAAATTCTAGAACTGACATGTAAACATCAAGATGAAAGTCAAGAGCCAAAAATAAACCCAATTAAGACAAACATGAGACACGTGGGAACAACCTAACTTTTGTCAGTCAGAAAGACTTTTTCTCCCTGAGAAATCTTCCATGAGACTCACATTAGAAAGTGTCTTTCTTACAATTTGCAAGCCATTGAATGAGTCTTTGCATGTCTTAAATAGAGGAGAGTTTCAAGGGCAGAAAGAGCATGCCAAAGCCATAGTCAGTCTGATGGCAGAGCAGAGGCCCCACAGTGGGAGCCTTAAGAATCTCAAGAATGTGGACTTTCTAGGACATCCTGTTCTTTAGTAAAATGCAGTGTTCCTAACCCAGGTAGCCCTCTCCTGGGGAAAGTCGCTACTATGATTACATGGGAGAGGAGGTGTTTTGTGTTTGCATCAATGAGCAGAGAGCACTGGGCTTTGCTGGGAATTTGTGGGAACACGACTCACCACGGGCGTCCTTCCAACTCATTGCCAGGGCCAAGCTGCCATTCCAGGAGAACATGAGGGCTTACCTTAACACCACTTGAGTCTTAACAAAAGAAGAACAACAGTTAAGTAAGCAGAGGACTTTGCTCCAGAACACAGGAAACTGAATCAGAGAAAAAGCTTGGACTCAGCCACTAAGGTCCAATTATGGCCTGAATGAGATTGCTGGGAAATATGGGCTGTAGGAAAGACACTTTTTCATTTGACAGAAACATCGAGATGAGGGCCTGAAGAAATGGGTTGTGGTTAAGAATTCTAGGAGACCCAAGTTCAGTTCCCAGCATCCACATCAGGCAGATCACAATTGCCTATGACTCTAGCTCTAGAAGGTCTGACCCCATCTTCTAGCCTTGGAAACCTGCACTCATGTGGCAGACCCATCTAGAAATAAAATTAAGAAATAATAAATAAAATATTTTTAGTAGCGATAGGATGGGAAAATATAATATCCACAGAATTCAGCCAGTAAGTCCACTGGTTCTTCAAGTCTCCATAAAATATAAACAAACATGTAAAATAGCAAATTGATAAAAAAAAATGACAATTTTGTAAACCTATGACAGGGGAAAGGTAATTCCCACAACATTCTTTGGATAGGAAATGAAGGAACAAATCCATGGAAGGTAGTCCTGGGACCCACAACAACTAATATTTCTGACAAAACCCTCACTAGCTGGGGAGACAGCTTAGTGGGCACAGTACTCGCCTTGTAAGCTTGAAGACCTGGATAAGCTTGATTCCCAAAAGTCACACAAGAAAAAAAATATGACAGCATGCATTTGTAATCCTAGTTCTGTAGAGACAGAGGTAGGGTAATCACTGGCTAGCCAGAGAATCTACTTCATGAGTTCCAGGCCATGAGAAATGTGTCTCAAGATAAAAATAATAATAATAATAATAAACAAATAAATAAATGATAGATGGTGCCTAAGGAATAACATCCAAGGTGCTCAGGCCTCAGCAGACACATACACCCACATACACATGCACACATCCATACGCACTCATACACATGTGTGCACACACGCATACCTATGCATGCATGCACACTCTTCTGAATACATACTGTAAGATAACTGCATTCCTCTAAATTGACGAGAGGAAGTCGAATTGTTAGTGTAGCCAGAAACTTTGCTAGGGGAAATCTCTCACAAGATAGATGGAAACAGACTTTTCTTGTGGTCAATTCTGATTCATAGCTAGATTCCCAAACTCTATTGTGTCTACATTGAGACCATATCCTTGAACCAAGTGTCATTCATGGTGATCAAGCCTTTAGGACAGCTGTTAGCATCTGCCATTGGTTAGCAGGAGGTGAGGGTTGGTGGCCTCTTTGGTTATGTCATGGCCACTCTAGCCTGGGATATGTTGTGCAAACGTCTAAGATCTTTCATTACTAGCAAATGAATGCTTACAAAAAATGGACACAGGGAAAGTTTACTTTCCTCTTTGGAAGTGTGTCAATTTTTCTTATTAAAGAGTTCAGCACAGCATGGGGCTGGAGATGGAGTTCTGGTGAAGAACTTGTCTAATGTTTGAGAAACCCTGGTTTTTTTCTCAAGTACTATATAAATCTTGCATGTCTGTGCATTTAGAAAGTGGAGGCAGGGAGATCAGAAGGTCAGGGTCATCCTTGGCTATATAGCAAGTTTAAAGTTAGCCTGGGCAACCAAAAACAAAACAAAATGAAAAGCTAGCACAGGGAAAGTCAACACAAATGAATGATTTCATCAGCTCCTTTATTCTGTAATATTTCATATCTATCGAGCCTCACTCAATTGACTGACTTAAGGAGAAATACGCTGCCTAAGTCAATCCTGGCTCTCCAGCACAGTAGAATCCAATGGCTACCTTTACACCAATACCTTACTTAGCTTTGAATCTGTCTTAGGATGAAGTTAAAATTGGGATGCTTTGGTAGGTACATGCAACTATGATTGTTTTCAAGATGTCTCCTTAGAGTTTGAATTCTGTTAGTCCCAATGGAGTATGCTGACTTCGCTCTGCTTTCTTCCCTATCTCTCCCACACTTCTAAGCTCATAAATATAAATCGAGAGCTTGCAAACATACCCACAGCCTGTTGAACAATTCAGTGCCTTCAAGACAACTGGATGGCATTAGAAACTTGGCTGTGCTTCACCATTTGCCATGTTAAGCTCACAATTTATGCCTGCAGGTGGCTCCTTAGAAATGCAATTAGGTGTTATACCCTTTGGGAAGGCTTGAGTGTACCCAATTACCTGGTCTAAGGCTGTATTAATACTGGTAATTTTCTGCCTGTGGGAAGAGAAGAAGGCAAGCTAAGCCAGAGGAAGTGAAATATGTCACCAGGTGCACAGGCCACGGTGGCCAACGCTGTTTAGTAAGTGAAGGACTGAAGCCTGGATCCATTAAGTTCAGTTGGAGCTGGATCTTTCTGGGATCATTAACAAAGATTTGTTTGAATGAGGAGAGAGCCTATTTCCTGTGTGGATGCTCTGGGGCTATTATAAAATATGGTGCTTTGTTTCTTCCAAAGAATGGCATCATAGTTTCGCGGAATAGACACACATTTGGAATGAGAGCAACCCACATTTTCATCACACTGTGAGATTTAATCCACTGATGAATAGTGCTCTCAGGTTTTGATTGTGAATGACCAAATACAAATTTCACAATTTTTCTTAATATGCATAGTTCCAGGAACCACGGTGACTAGAGTGCTGTGTCATTAAAAAAATAGTAATAATATTTAAGATGTTGGTGACCTGCTGTCTAAAATATTCACCCTTGTAGACAATAAAGCTTCAGAAAGGTAGGTAATACTATTTCAAAAGAACATCTCAAGATTCTCCTGCTGGCTAGAAGCCTCAGACTCGTGCACAGTAGAAAAGGTGTTTATTACAGCTGTGGCCTACTGAAGCTGTATGCTCTCTTCATTCTTCTTTTGTTTCAGTTGGAAAATAAAAGCTGTACCCAGAAGGCCATAGCTGAGAGACAAGAAGGAGAATGAATCTTTCACCTACTTAATCCTGGCACAAGAAAGCTCCTCACACAGGAAACTACTTCCTTGTGTAGTTTCCGTGGGATAATCGTGGCCAAGGAACCTTGACTGGATCCTCCATATAGGCACAAACACTTAGGACTGAACACTGACCAACTGGGGGCACTGTCCTTTGCATTGTGGAAATTGTATGTATGTGGCTCCCTCTAACAAAAAGAGAGATGCTTCAAAACAGAGAGCACCAGAGTGGCCTTGCATGATTCTAATGCTACTCTGATCTCCACTCTGCACCCTGCAGCACACCCAATAAAAAGTGTTCCCTTCCCTTTCGATATAAAGGGCAAAGCCTCTTCCACTAACTTACTGTTTCTCCACCATTGCATCCTGAAGCAAAGCTAGATTATTTGTCTCAAGTGATTGCTAATAGAAAGTGGAAGAAAAGGCTCTAAGGGAAAGAGTGAGAGGAAGAATTACATCTTTTAGTCACAGCAATAACTTGAAATAAATGGTTCTGGGTATGGTGAAGCTCAGGCATGCATCAGGTGACATGTGGATAATCAAAGTGTAGCCAGAATTCATTTCTGATTGGTCTACACTAGCATAGTCCATCCGGCACCCAGAGAAGAACAAAGAAGTCTCTGTTATTCACAAAGAATGACAGAATAAGATGACTGAATAGAACTCTCTGTCATCACATATGCTGAGCTCAGCCTCCAGATCTAAAGCCTTTCCCATTACCTATTAACTCCGACTTGCCCATGTGTTCTGATCCCTTAAACCTCCAAATGAACATAATAATCTCATTTTTCTACAGATGGCTCCTGAAGATTAAATGGAAAAATCTGGGCAAGCATGTGACACACCCAGTGCTCACTGTTCATTACCTTTGCATATGGGATCCTGGTCATCTCTGCTGTCCTTCACTCTGCTCCACGACTTAGTAAAATGGAGAGTCCCTGTTGAGTAGTCCAATGTATTCTAAAAAGGACAAGATGGTAAAGACATAGCCGTTGACAGGAAAGCAAAGCCCTTGGGGTGGCCAGCAGTAGTGAAGCACCTTTGAAGTGGTGTCTAAACTCCAATCGCTTTTCATGGATCCAAAACCCGAACCACTCACTCACCTGGAGAGTTTTCTCCAATTCTACAAACTGGAGAGCTAATCCTTGGTCTCTCTAAGTTGCTCAGATACATTATGGCTGTCCCAACTTGGCACACTTCATGTTGTTGTTGTTAATTCCAGATTTCTCATATCAGCTAATTCCAGAAATTTTCTAGTGACTCAATTCTCATTCCAAATTAGACACAAGTACCTTTAGCATGATAAATAGTTTTAGAAATGCTTACTTACATTGAGACCAGAGAATATTTTCAGACAGTATCTTTACTTTTTTGGTCAAATTGATTTTGTTTTATTATTACTTATACTCTCTCTCTCTCTCTCTCTCTCTCTCTCTCTCTCTCTCTCTCTCTCTCTGTGTGTGTGTGTGTGTGTGTGTGTGTGTGTGTGTGTGTGTGTGTGTGAGAGAGAGAGAGAGAGAGAGAGAGAGAGAGAGAGAGAGAGGTGTAAGAATTGAGCAAACAGGGACACCTCATAAAATACCAAGGAGCAAGGAATGTCCATTAAGCCTAAAGACAGAGCTTCAGAAGGATTTACCAAGCAAACATCAGTCCCCAGAAGATGCCCTAATTGTGGGGAGTAATGCTCGGTTCCAGGAAACGTCCCCAGTAAGAGGTGGATTACCCCCACCCACCCCTCCTACGTGTTATCGGTATCTCCCCCTCACCTGGGGCACAGAGGTCAATGAGAACAAAAGACAATGGGCTCTACTAATGAGAGATAACCAACTCATGCTGTAAACCTATGTACTGAAAGATATAAAAAGTGTGTGCTTTTGTTCCTGGGGGTCACCTTTGCTCAGAATGCAGGACGACCCCAGTATACTGGTTCAATAAAAACCTCATGCAATTTGCAGCAATCTCCCTCCTGATTCTTCGTGAGTGGGGCACCCACACCGAATTTAACAGAGAGAGAGGGAGAGGGAGAGGGAGAGGGAGAAGCCAGAAGAAGATGTTGGATTTCCTGAAGCTGGAGTTACAGAAGACAGGTGAGAGCCTAAGATAACCAGGAACCAAATGGATCTGACCATCTCTCTAGCCCCAATAAAATATTGTTATGGACAGTAAGACACAAAACCTACTCAGGTACAGACATATAACCTTACAGTTAAAATCTCACTGCACAATGGAGGTTTTAAAAGAAAACATAACAATACTATCATCAGTGAAGGGTCTTAATATCTGTACTCACCCCGTGAATCTCTAGAAAAGAACACGGAAGAAAGGGAGAGGTGTGTGCAACCATAGATGACTGTATTACTGAAAGGAACCCATCTGCCAAAGGCCCTGTGTTGGTGACAAATTTTCTTGGAAGGGCAAGTATGTGTTTTCAAAACTTCTTTCTTAGGAACTTGTCATAGGCTCCATCTTGTTTCTGGGATCCTTAACATACACACTGCATGAAGCAAAGATTGTTTTGGGGTTCAGGCTGTATTAAAGTGCACAGTAAAGCTTATTACCCAACCCTACACACTTCCAGACTGCCTTTTAAGAATATATGTACACAGCAAGGCTTTCCAAAGCCTCTGGCATGAAAGGATCAAGAAAGCTATCTAGGGCTAGAGAGGTGGCGTGGCTCAGGGTTAGGTGTTCCTTTTGCTCTTACCAAGGACCAGAGTTCAGTTCCTATCACTAACATCAGGAGACTCACAGCTGCCTCTAATTCCAGCTCCAGGAGAACTGGACACTTTCATGTCTCTACTGGCACCTGCATATGTGCAAAACCATACACATACACACATATACATAATTAAGAGTCTTTTTTTTTTTTAAAGAATTTGACAGAGACTCTTAAGTCAGAAAATGGAGAGATGGAGCAACATTGCAATTTTCTTTTGCCTGTTCATTATTTGTATCACACACATGCACACACACACACACACACACACACACTTTTGTGGATATAGTAATTTAAAAATGCACTCCCTGAATCAAGCCCTAAGCAGCCCTTTCTGTTGTTTTTGAAGGGGAGTTTCAATTGGTTTTTGTTGTTGTTGTTGCTTTTGAAATCAGTGTTTGGGGCCATAAGGTGGCTTTTCTTTTGAGTCTTAGGAAGAACAATGATAAATTCCTTTAAAAGACAAAAGTGTGTTTTTTCCCAAATCTCTTGCCCAGAACAGACAAGCCAACATCTTCCCTAGGGAGAAAGGAAGAACAAAGGGTGCTGTCAACACAGGAAGGCTGCTGGGAGGCAGATGCAGGCCTCCTGCCACCCTGGTTAGAGAAAGGCAGGAAGCCAGGCCTGCCGGCCCTGGGACTTCCAGGAGAAGCCCTCTGTGGACCCCACCGGAGGGAGAAATACCCCCAGGCAGAGAAGAGGTGACTTCTTAGGCTGTCCTCCATGTAAGATCAGTTTCTAAATCTGTGCAATCTCCAAGGATAAAGACTGACGCCTCAACTCCCCAGGACAGTACTGGAAGAGGGTGAAGGAAACTTACCAGGTCTTAAAAAAAAAATCACATATTACTTGAGACAATCTCTGTGGGAAAGGGAGTTTACATAGTCCATTTCCTGTGCTGAGTTAGCTAGGAGAGACATCTGAGGACCAGGATTCTATCTCTGCATAATCTCAGGGCAGGAAGAAACTACAAGGTGGGGTTTGGAAGACCCGCACTAGATATTTGCCATTTGTTTGTTTGTTTATATGTAGTATTTTACATGGCTCAGTCAGGCCTCCAACTCACTAGATGGCCATAGAACTTGAACTCTTGATCCCCCTGCCTCCACCTGGAAGTGCTGTGATTACAGGGATATGACACCACATGCACTTTGTGCCTTGCTGAGCTTGGAACCCAGGGGTTTGCAAACACTTTCCCAACTGAGATAGGACAGTCACACGGGAACCGCTGATGTCTGCCTCCCTTGGGACAAAAGGAAGAAGCCACGCATGCAGGTTCACTGTCCCTCCTCAGGTCTCTTCCTTCAGGTTCCCCAGCTCCTCATCTGGGTCAGATGTCTGTTAGAAAAAAAATCAAGTGGGCCAGCTTTCCCTGCAAGTTAGCTGTGTCCCTGAAGTTGGAAGCATCAGGCAGAGGTTCCTGGAAGTTCCAGTTTGTCCTTAAGGCCTCCAAGCTGCAGTCCTGGAGTTCTTCCACATTCATGTTGACTCTTCCTCCTTGATTAATATTCCTGCTTACTTTGGACTCTAGGCCACTTGGAACAAGAGCAGAATTGACTTAACTACTGCCGGGAACCATGAAAAGTCAAATCTCTCTGATGGGTACTTAGAAGGCCAGGCTGATTCCATAGCAGGCTTCACACTGGCAGTTCGGGAGAGTAGGGCCTAAATCTCTGTTTCCAAGAACTGGGCGATTCCAGGCAAGTCCAGGACTCAGACTACCTGACCCCACTCAGGCCCCCACTACCTGGCCTGAGGCAAGGACAATGGGTCAGCAGCAGTTTCCAGGCTTCCAGCCACTTCCTCAGCAACAGTTTCCAGACCTCCCCAGCAAGTTTCCAGCCCCCACTCCCCAGTAATGGTAATGGAATGTCTGTAGAGATGGGCCCAATAGATTAGCATAGAGCTCACCTACTCTGGAATTCCCTGATGTGCTTTAAATCAGACCTGAGAGCTCACTTGGGGAGACCCCAGTATGCTGGACTTCTGCAGAATAAAACACTGCATTTACAGACTATTTGAGTCTGGGGTATCACTCTTTAGGGAATCATGGGCCCTTCCAGTACCATATTCCATGTTTCTACAGCCAAGCCCACCCGTTGCCATCTGACTCTAGGTGAAAAATCCACTAGTGCTCAAGGAATTAGGCTTGACCTAGTGACCAACCAGATGGTTGAGTGAGGGAAGGTGGAGGTGTTGAGATTTAGTAAGCTCAAGTCATGAAAACACAGTTGTAGAATCAGAAAATGGAGAAAGTGCTAAGTAACCCTTCTGAACATGTGAAAGCAACAACTGGAAGCGTCTAGAATCCTGAATTGTCTCAAGAAATTTATGTTCACTTTCTACGTTTAGATGTGTGAGTATTACTGTGCACCTGCAAAGGGACGTGTGTATATTTATCTTTATAGACAGAGTTAGACAAACAGCATATCACCAAGCAGCCATATCCATGGCTCTCGTTGTTAACTTACATTTATGTAGTCAAGGTGTGTGTGTGTATGTGTGAATGTGTGTGTATGTGCGTGTGTGTGCATGTGCGTGCGTGTGCATGTGTGTGCGTGTGTGTATGTGTGTGTGCGTGTGTGTGTGCGTGTGTGCATGCGTGTATGTGCGCATGTGTGTGCGTGCGTATGTGCGTGTGTGTGCGCGCGCATGTGTGTGCATGCGTGTGTGTGCGTGTATGTGTGTGTGTGTGTACGTGTGTGTGTGCCACTATAGTGAAACAAGCACATATATGGAACTAAAAAGTAACATCATTGAAGAAGTTTGGAGTGGGAGCCAGCCTACTGTTGCTCACAAGCCATCTTGCCTGCCACCTGACTTTACTTTTACCTACTGTTTGCTTGGTTTGTGGATCTGTTCGTTTGTTTGTTTGGTTCATAAACTAAGAATAATTTTACATCTATGAATGGTTCAAAAGAAACCTGACTCTAGGCATCATGATATATGCCTGGAATGCCAATACTCTGGAGGCTAAGGAGTACTCTAATTTTGAGGCCATCCTGAGTGAGAGTAAGGCCAGGGCTATCATGCAATGCATACTAGAATTTGTCTCAGGCAAACAGACGCACAAGCTGAAAACAAACTTTCGCTTGGAAAGTCACAAGCCTTAGGGGGAAAGGAATATATTTTGTTTAAAAAACTTAGACATCTAGCACACTGCCTCCTAAGTACTTATATTTATATCCATAGACTATTGCTGCCCACAGCTTGGTCAGAGAAGCCTCTTTTATAGTGGACAGTGGTTAATACAGAGACTTGTAACTGGTCAAATGCTTAGAATAAAGACAGGAGAAGATCGTTGAAAAGGTGCTGGGAAGATTGTGAGACCCAGAGAAGGGTGAGGGGTGTGTGTGAAATACTGTACTCTGGACATGGAGTGACCAGTGTAGCTGTGAACACACATTCATGCCCTGCATACATACAAGGACATGGGGCAACTGTGGGATAGCTAAAGATGGTCATGGAGAGGTGCATATGATCATAGTATGTTTTACCCATACATAAACTGGTCAAAAATAAAAGGAAGGTGGTGAATGAAGAGGAAAACAAACATGTAAAGATAAAGAATGCTTATATTATTTTATTTTATAAAAGTTCATATGAATTATATGTAGTTCAAGAAAGCAATGTTCACACGTGCAGTGGCTGTGTGATAGTGGCTGTGTTGGAGCACAGCCACTATCCTCCCTTGTATATTATCTGTGGGAACCCCAGTTAGCATGACTGAGGCATCACAGAATAGACCAGTTTTTCCATATCATATAATGTCTACTATAGCCCTTTCCAGCAATGCTTGCCTCCCTGTGGGCTGAGGAAGAAGCTATAGGAACTAAGAAACAGAATGAAGTATTCTCTAAACATGCCATAGACCTGTCTTGAAAATGAGTTAAGAGCTACAGTTTGCCCACATGCCTGTCATGCTCTCGGGACTGTGAGGCATGATGACGGTCACATGCCTGGCATGCTCTCAGGCCTGTGAGCATGATGACGGTCACATGCTCACTCTACCCGAGAGCCTCCCATGGGCAATGCTCTGTGGTCTATATATGGAAACAACACAAGAAGGCAGAATAGCTGCTATGGCTTTAATCTCAACACAGTACAATAAACATTTGTTTCTGGTTGGAAACAATCTCAGATTAATATCCCTGGGGGCAGGAATGGGAATTAACATTATTAGTTTATTAAATATCTAATTCAAAGCGCATACTTTAAAGTTTTAAAAGCTACATGGGAAAAGAAAATATAAACAGAGATTGTACCCAGACCTCCCCTTTACCAAACCACCGCCACACACAGACACCTCCTGTTCTATGTGAATCAGCCAGTGCCCAGTTTGCAAGTGGTTATGACTGAGGGTGAACTGAAGGTCTCCAGTTACTCACTCTGTGCCCTGTGAAAAGTTAGACATCCTATTGCTAACACCTAGAACAAGCAGGCAGGGTTTGTGGCCTACTGTGTTAAGAACTCTGTAGAGGAAGACAGTGAATTTTTAGGTATTTCCTTTTGCTTAGGGAATACCTATGTTTGTTCATTCACTCCTGGGTCACATTTTGGGAGGTCTTGTTTACCAGGGAGTAGGTGACATGCCAAGGGATTTACGGGAATGGGGCACCAGGCCTGGCTCAGGGATCACACAGCCTCAAGCAACACTTCAGCCCTGTGCCACTCCCCTAGCCCCTGCTCTGCATTCTCTCCCAGAATAGCCCTCTCTGGGGACCATGGTTCCCAGTGGAACACTGCTAAGCATTCTGGGTGCTGCTTCCCAAGGCGAGTCTGACTGCTCACAGTGGCTGGAAAACAGACACATCCCCCAGGCTCACAGATGTATGTTCTATGTTCTTCAACAGTTCCAGAAGATGTCGTCTGTGAAGCTATAACCAGGCAGGGCTCTAGCACTCAGCAGCAGGCCTAATTTGTGAAGGCCACCTTTCTGGTACTTCTCAAAGGGTAGTTATTTGACTTAAGTGTGTATGTATGTGTGTGTGGAGGGGGGTCTTACCATATAACTCTGGCTAACCTGGGACTCACTTCTCTGACTGACTAGTCCTGTATGATCTGCTCCAGGTCCCAGCGTGTGGGGCAAGTGGACCATAGAACTAGACAGAAGTACTGGTAAGGCCGAGCAGTCTCAGACCCTGGGGAATCTCAGAGAACAGCAAGAGCGGGGCCAGCTCCCTGCCAAGTTCTACTTGTCCTGGAACAAATAACTATGACACCCCACTGAGAGGGCCAAGACAATCAGTCAGATAGGGACAACACCTAAAGCCCTTCCCCATACAAATAGAACATCCCCAACATCTCAGACTGAGCCAATGGGAAGCACCTACCCCTGGATCCCACCCTACTCCTAAAGTGTTTGTAAGGTCCTAACCCACATGGAATAAAGTGCACAAGTTACTTCACCAAGAATCAACTGAGAGAGGCTGTTTTTCTGAGCTGTAACATGCTGGGGAACAATTTTTTTCTCCCAAAGCATTCATTGCTATACCGTAGATCCACCCAGCGTGGGCTCGTGCCCCTGTGGCTTGCCACTGTGGCTTATGGCTGCAGCTCTCTGGCTGCTCCCTGCTCTCAGCACAGCTTGCCACCGCTGCTGCTGCTGACACTGGTGCTGCTATGGTAGTGCAAGAGACCCTGGCTACCTCCCCTGCATGGGATTCCCTTCAGAGAGTGGGAACACTTTGGCTGTTCTGGCCAGACCAGAGCCCAGTAGAACGTTTTGTTCAGGCTGGACCAGAGATCTGCAGAATTAGTCTGTTTTGGCTCCACAGAGAACAACACCTAAAGACTCCTCCTATCATGGACTGCATTCTGCCTCCCCTGAGCAGCTGTACCATCTCAGGCTTCAAGGCAGACAGGCAGCCTGGCACCATCTCACCACGTGCCTGCTCCGTTCTCAGTGCAGAATTCCACTATCTTAGTTTGTGGTAGAAACTTATGATCCTAATAAACCTTGTATAAAAGACACACAATCCAGGTATTTTATTTACAAGCCGTAAGCCTAGATTGGGCAGATCTAGGGCTATAGGCACTGGTTCCCCTGCCATAAAGCCTCTTGTTCCTTGCTGTTTCTCCTGGCCACATGGTTCTGGTCCATGGCCTCTTCCTCTCCTCCCTGCTACCTGCAGTCCCCTCCAGCCCCACCTTTGTCCCTCCACTGCCCAGCTGCAGGCTCTAGCATTTTATTGGTGAGTTAAATAGAGGAGAAGGTTCACACGGCATCACTTGAGTATGTGAACACCTGCTCCTCAGAGATAACCATGTCTTGAGGATTTAGCGTTAGAATACAAACAACCTCAGACCAACCCACTATATTAGCTACTTTTCTTTTGCTGTGACAAAACACCATGACCCAAAGTGACTTGGGGATGAAAGGGTTTATTTCATACTAGAACTTTGTGATCCATCATCCAGGGAAGTGAGAGCAGGAGCTCAAGGTAGGAATCTGAGGCGGGAACTGAAGAGAGGCCACAGAGGACAAAGCTGCTTTCTAGTTGCTCCCCCATGGCTTGCTCAGCCTGCCTTCTTATACAAGCCAGGACCACCAGGGATTGGGGATACCACTGCCAACATAGGCTAGGTCCTCCCACATCAATTTCAATCAAAAGAATGTACCACAACTTTCCCACAGGCCTGTCTGGTGGAGACATTTACTCAACTGAGATTCCTTATTTCCCAATGACTCTGACTTGTGTCAAACTGACATAAAACCAGCCAAAACACCAGGCAAAGCCTCAATTTTGAGTTCACAGAAAAAATCAATTAGCACATACATATATGGGACACGCTGATGGTGTCAATTAGCACATACATATATGGGACATGCTGATGGCGTCAATTAGCACATACATATATGGGACACGCTGATGGTGTCAATTAGCACATACATATATGGGACACG
>NW_022196906.1:110072294-110089159 GCF_008632895.1 Mastomys coucha | reverse complement strand
GGACACGCTGATGGTGTCAATTAGCACATACATATATGGGACACGCTGATGGTGTCAATTAGCACATATGTATATGGGGACATGCCAGCTGCTCCTTCACTCACCTCCCCAGTCTTTTTCTAGTAATTGATATTTTACTTTCAGGTCATTTTTTTTTCTCTTTTGGTTACCATGAGTAAGAAACGACATACACTTCTTGCCTTTCTGCCCCTGGTGTCCTTCGTTCAGCCGCAGATAGCAGGATTCCGTTCTTGTTCATGGTGAGTAATAAATATTTTATCGTGTACATCTCACTTTCTTCTTTCCATCCTTCTATGCATGCACACTTCAGCTGGTTTCCATATCTTGGTTACTGTGAATAATCCAACACTGTCACATGCATTTCAGATTTATTGTCTGTATGTTATTAACTTCCTGTGGATGCATACCCATGATTGGGATGGTTGAATCATACAAAAAAATCCCCCGCTGCTTTACAAAGAGCCTGTAGAGATTCTATCTCTAGGGCTTCAAACTAACCAACTCTGGGTGGGCAGTAAGAATGATCCTAAGTGTGAGAAGACCCCTTCCTCTTCCAGCACCTTCTGCAAGCAGAGGTAGGAATAAGATCATCACAGGAAACATTAGTGACATGGGGTAAGTAAAATCATAAAAATATAGAATCCCATTGTATGCTACAAGATAAAAATAGTGTGCTGTTAAAAATAACCATTAAAAATATCCCTGATTTCCCAGGGCTTCTGGGAGGTCTACATTGGCCTTAGCTTCCTTCTTGGCCCACTTCCTTAACATTTGATGAAATCATGCTTTTCTTAGCTGACTACAGAGGAAATCCTTGGATTGTATTGATAGGCAGCATAATAACTGAGTGTGTTGTTTTTAAAGCTAATATCATACTCATAACATCGATATCTGCACTTACAGGAAGAGTGCTCATGTTTACTCTGTACAAGGGCAGCAATGTCCCTTGATGTCTTTCTCGATGCTGACCCCTCATGTCAGACCTTGATGCCACTCCCATGATGGTGGTCACCACACTTGATGTCACTCACGAGGTGGAAGGTCTCCACACTGTACCAGGTCAGAATCAGCAGCCATTTAGAAGGGGACATGCCCACTGGCTGGTTGGAAGCCTAAGACTTGGCAGGACTTTTCTGGGGTTGCAGGATTTTCTGGAGCCAGAGAGAAAGTAGAGGAGTGGTAAGGAGACAAGTGAGAAGGTCTGGGCACATGCCTGGAAGGTGTAGATTTGCAACCAGAAGGCCCTAGTGCTGGATATCTGAAACTGTGGCCTGGGACTAACTGGGGGGACCTCAGGTTTTGGAGGGCATTCGGATGACCTGGTCTATGGGGGTGAACAGAGCTCTCTCAAGTGGGTACTCCACTGGAAGGCATGGCCTGTAACAAGGGGCACAAAAGAGCCTCTGTGGAGGCTGAATTCCTGTGATCCGGCTCCCTCTCCGCTCAGCACATACTGAAGAGCTCACAGGCAAGGGAGGAGCATGAAGGCCAACGGTCATCCTCCTCTTGGGTCTGTTGGTCTCAGAGCTTGGACATGTGAAAGCATGTAGGGGTTGCTGAGATACCAGGCCACCAGCCAGGGCTCACATTGCATGGGCTGGCCTCCAGAATGATCCTTTAATCCCACCAACAATCCCTGAGACAAGAAACACTAAGTCTCCCTTTATTGAATTAGAAGTCCTTCTTCCTCTTGAATGTAATGCTTGACTAACGGGTGCCCGTTGTTCACATTTTAGCAGGGTGTTCAGCCCTAGAAAGGGACTATTTGGCCCTGAAATGCCTACTTCACACTTCCCAAACCCTCCATTACTTAAGTGTATAATTCCGTTACTATACGTGTAGGTGTATCTACATCATTGCTATAGATAAAACCAAGGCATGTCAAGAAGAATTCCCTGCTTTTGTGGCTTTTTTTTCTTTCTTTCTTTTTCATAGTGGGTATCAGACACAAGGTCATGTACCTGTAAGGCAAGAGTTCTAACCACTGAGCCCAACTGAGCCTCTGCCTTGAAAAGTTAGAGTGGAGCCTGATTGAGGAGCTGAGGAAGCCACTTAATGTTGCTGTGTATAGTATACAGAGACACACTGCCATACAGGGATTGAAGGGAGCTCAATGTCATTTGATTATAGACCTTGCTGGCTCCCAGACATATTATAGAGAGGGTTGCCACTGATGTGGCGGAAATAATGCAGACACTTCTTACATGGAGCAAGGTCACTAGGTTCTCTGTAACACAGGGAAGTAGATCTAGGATGTTCAGGGACACGTGAGGTCAAATGAACATTTCAGAGCCATAACTTGGCGATCAATATCATCTGACCTTATTGTAACTCTACATTTTCTGTTGATGCTCTTCTCTCTTACCTTTCTCCAAGAGTTAATGCTCAATCATCCTTTCTGCACACACGGGGCTGTCTCATGCCTGTGTCTACACCTGTGCTGCTTCGTCTTTGTTCCCAAGGCAACTCAAATGACAAACACATCCGGAAGGCTAAGAGTCATTGATAACTATAACTGCCTCTAATGAATAGGAAGCCAGAATCTTGGCTGTATCCTAACAAGAAGACTCTCTTCTTTTCTTGCAGAGACATGCATTTCAATACTCATTATTTGTGGTTTCTCTTAGTCATCAGTAAGGATTTATTTAAGAAAAAAACTTGTTTTTATTTATTCTATTTTTATGGGTATGGATGATTTGCCTGGATGTATGTGCCACCTTGTGTGACTGGTATCCAAGGAGGACGGACAGAAGAGGTTATTGCATTCCCTGGAACTGAAGTTACAGATGGTTGTGAGTTGTCATATGGGGGCTAAGAGTAGAGGCTGGGTCCTCTGCAAAAGTGGCCAGTTCTCTTAGCCATGGGGTCATCTCTCCAAACTATTTTACAATGTATGTATGTATGCTTTACTAAGGGCTTGTGCGTGTTAAAACACTTCCTTTCAGAGGCCAGCATTAGATCCCCTGGAGAAGGAACTATGGGAGGTTTTGGGCCTCTTCATGTGGGTACTGGAAATTGAGCTTAGGTTCTCCAAAAGAACAGTATGAGCTCTTAGCCATTGAGCCATCTTTTTAGACCCTAGCCATGAGGTTTCATCAAATTCCCACTATCAGTCACTTTCCTACCTGTGTGCTAGCCCACATACTGGAAACATGGTATAAAACAGATGCTAAACCCATTCCTCATGAATCATCTTAAACAGACCTCATACTATGTTAGGCTGAGAAATAATTCTAGTTTCCCACTAGGAATGTCTTTTGAAAACACATAAAATCACACATTATCCCCATTACTAGCTGACATTCAGGAACTACTTGGAGATGTCCTATTCATGACCACTTCTATAAGGGGAGTATTTGTAGAACAGTATCTCAAGTTCTCATTCAAAACTTAACCTTGACTCTTATTGTCTGTAGGATACTTGGGAGCATTATCTTTCATAATGAGATGTGGTCTGGGCTGGTTCAGCAGTTAATTGACTCACAACTACCTATAATTCCAGCTCCAGGAGATCCAACAATCTTCTGGCATGTACAGGTGCCCACAGACATGTGGAGAGCACAGAGACCCTTAAACATAATCTTCTTAAAGGGAATTTTTGTATTACTTTGAGGTATTAAATTTTTAAAGATTTATTTATTTTATGTATATGGCTGTTTTCCTTGCATGTACTTATGTATACAGTGTGCCTGTTTGGTAGCAGCAAAGACCAGAAGAAGGTATCAGGTCCCTTGGCTCTGGAGTTACAGAGCATTGTGGATCAACATGTGAGTGGTTCCATATATATATAATATATGTAATATATATATAATATATATATATATATATATTATATAACAAGTTGAGAAGTTGGAGCTAGAGAGATGACTCAGAAATTAAGAACTCTTACCATCCTTGCAAGAGGTCCTGGGTTCAGTTCCCAGCACACACATGGTGGCTCACAACCATCTGTCACTCTAACTCAAGGGAATCTGATACCCACTCTGGCCTCTGTTGGCACTGCATGCATATAGTGCACACACACATTCTCAGGAACATGCATGCACCTAAAATAAATGTCAGAAAGAAACTTAAGAGAAATTCTCTCAAAAAGAAAGTCTATTAGCAATCACAAGAACATGCCAAAAAGCTAAAAATAGAGTAACAAAAACATATTATTTGACTAGAATTACCAAAATATTTTAAATATTTGTTATTGTTGCTGTTGGTATATTTTTGAGAATCTTTTGTAACCCATAGTAGCCTCAGACTTACTAGGTAGCCAAGAATGGCTACACAATTAGTTTTATGGTATGTGAATTATATCTTATTAAAGTCATTAGAATTTCAACTGTTAAATGTATCAATTATCACTAAATTAATAGAAAATGAAAAAACATGTATAAGGTGTGTAATCATGTTAGATTCTGGCATGGGTCTCCCACTCGTGAAGAAACAGGAGGGAGGTTGCTATAAATTACATGAGGTTTATTATTGCCAGTATACTGGGCTCGTCCTGCATTCAGAGCAAAGGCGACGACCAGGAACAAAAGCACACACACTTTTTATACCTTTCAGTACGTAGGTTTACAGCATGAGTTGGTTATCTCTCATTGGTGGAGCACATTGTCTTTTGTTCTCATTGACCTTTATGCCCCAGGTAAGGGGGAGATACCAATTGCAAGAAGGAGGTGTAGGGGTGGGATCCTCCCTCTCAGGGACATTTCCTGGAACCAGGCATTACTCCCCACAATTCAGGCATCTCCTGGGGACTGATGTTTGCTCGGTAAACCCTTCTGAAGCTCTGTCTTTAGGCTTAATGGACATTCCTTGTTCCTTGGTATTTTTATGAGGTGTCCCTATTTGCTCAATTTTTACATTCACTTTATATATGAATAAGAACTATTCAACAACTTTCATCCCTGACTCAAAATCTCACCAAAAAGTACATTTGAAAGAGCACCCAGCCTCGGCAGGGGCACTGGTACAGCCCAGTCTTTCTAGGATTTGGGATCTGGAGGCAGGAGAATCAGGAAGTCAAATTCATTGCCACCTCCACAGAAAGGAGACCAGACTGGGCTAAGGTGATACCTTGTCTAAATAAAAATGAAAAGGAGCATCTATGCTAAGAAATTATATCACACACACACACACACACACACACACACACACACACACGCACACGCATACACACACGCGCACGCGCACACACACACACACACACACGCACGTACACGCACGCACACACTCACGCACATACACGCACACGCATACACGCGCGCGCGCGCGCACACACACACACACACACACACACACACACACACATTTTCTGCTTCTTTCTTCAGGGTGTACAGATATTGTTGTACACCAGGTGGAGAAGGATAGAGTGAAGTCCAGAACTAGTGGGTTTTCAGGATTCCGGTCCAGCAGTGAATGCCAGGGGTAGTGGTCTTCTCTGAAGATTCTAGTATTACAGCTCTTCAGTGTTGCAGCTCCTTTAGAAAACAGCTCTCTTAGATTATATTCAAAGCAACAGCTTGTGCGCATACACTTTACTCGGGGTGAATCAAGGGCTAACGGTATGATCCTTGGAGAGTGGGAAGGGGTTCTTCCTGGGGAGAGGTTTCATTGGCTGAAGCTTAGGGTTCTGAGGATACCTCATTTGCATGGAGAAACATTCCAGGAAGTTGAACCTGTTATTTTGCCAAGGACCATGTGACATTCCTCAGGTAGAAGATTAGGGGTCGGTCTCCCCAGATCAGGTGGAGAAGCCCTGCTAAGAAATGGGAGTCCTCCATCTTGTGCTGAGCTCAGGAAAGCTGTCTGGACTTGGTGGACTACAGCCTTAGTAGGGAGATACAGCATATATACACACACATACACACACACACACACACACACACACACACACAGTATCCAACTGAAACTCAATATTTAAAAAACTAAATAAATAAAATTTAAAAAAGGCCCCTTTTGCAATGTTTCTCCAAGCTAGGGACAATAGAGATTTGCCCTGTCTGAAACAATACAAGGTTAAAAACCTGAAAGAAGCATTCTCAAGATAAGAGGTGTGGGAACAAGAGGAGCTTCCCAAGACAGGAATGGCAAACAATGGAGCTGACCTTTGCACCCAGCACATCTTCCAGCCCTGAGGAAGCTCTGCCTGTGCTGGGGAGGGAGAGTCCAGGCATCTGTTCTGCCCACAGGTCACAGCAGCCCTCACTTTCGCTTGTGTGGTGTCAGCATGGTGTGTTCTTCTTTGTTGGCTTGCTTTAGTTTTTCCTGTTTGAGAGGGGGTCTCAGGTAGCCCAGGCTGGCTTTGAAATTGAGAGAGGATGATCTTGAGCCCCTGGTCCTTTTGCCTCTACTCATGAAATGCTAGGATTACAAGCTTTTGTCATAGTACCCAGTGTGTGCGTGCCCACACACACACACACACACACACACACACACACACACACACATCTCTGTGTCCTTATCTTTCAAGAGGCTTTCCTGCATAAAATATTTGGTTGACCCCAAGGTTCATGTTTTCCTTCATTTTTGACTACACCACTATTTCAAACAAAACCATTTGGTAGACCAACTAAGAACAGGATACATCCAAGAGACCAACCAAGAACAGGATACGCCCAAGCTTTTCCTTCACCTTCCCTTGTTTCTTTTGGTGTACACTTCTGACTGTTGTCATTTTCCTTCTCTGTAAAGAAACTGTCTCACTGGGCTTTTTCCTATCTATTGTAATGCTAAGTGCAGGTCCCGACGACCTGGTTGTTCCAGAAGCAGAGCCCTTTCTTATACCTGGGCCCCAAGTTGTTTCTGATTGGTAAATAAAGATACCGACAGCTAATAGTTGGGCCGAAGGGACAGAGGTGGGGTTTAGGTTTTGTGGGCTTGGAGAGAAGACCACAGGAGGAAGAAGAGTGCAGAAGGAGGAAGGAGAAGCCACCATGGGTTAGGAGTCCAGAGAATACGGCTCTGAGGGCTGCCCAATTGGAGTTAAGAACAGCCCAGGTGAAGAATAGTAAGTAGAAAGAAATAATGCAGAGTTATCGATAGGAAAGTAGTCTTACCGCATAGATGGTAGGTTTCTGCCTGATCATTGTATTGTTTAAAGCTTATTGTAAATATAAAGGCTGTGTGTGTGTGTGTGTGTGTGTGTGTGTGTGTGTGTGTGTGTGTGCTTCATCCGGGAACTAAATGGTCTAAGGCAGGGTAGTAGCACTGGGATGGGATAAAATAATTTCAACAACACCGTATCTAGCTAGAAAATGGGCCAGTCACAAATGTTATTCTAGTCTGGGGAATAGAGAATTCTATTTTACAGCATATAGAATTGTAGGTTAACATTTTCTTTCTGAAAATCCTACTTTTCTTGCTTGCATGGTTTCTTTAGAAAAGCTAGATATCATTTCTCTCTGTTCTTGTGCAGTTAAGTATTTTACATTTTTCTTTTCTCTCTTCCTCTTCCTCTCTCCTTCCCCCCTTTCCCTCATACACACACACATACACACACATACACACACACACACACACACACACAGAGAGAGAGAGAGAGAGAGAGAGAGAGAGAGAGAGAGAGAGAGAGAGAGACCTCTGATTTGCCATGGTTTTAAACCCAACATCACTTGGGAGTGGTGAGGTAGCTAATATTCCAGTAGAGAATTTTAGCCAGTTAAGCTTAGGGCTGCAGTGGCAGGAGAAATGGACTGTGGGGTAGAATTTTGGTGGTGACTAGAGTTGCCTGCTGAAAACTAGACTCTTAGGGTCATCTGGTACTGGGAGAAACAGGACTGAATGAACCATCTCTAGCTACTCCTCCCATGCCCCACACTTCAGCAGCCTCCTTATCTACTGTTGTCTGCTCATAATTAGCAGAAGGTGACAGGGAAGCTAGCCAGGAAACTGGGAGAGAAGGATGGGCCAGGTGATACTTGGTATAGCAGAAAATGGCCAGGAAATATCTGAGGAGGATTGAGAAATGGCCACCCAGTCCTCAGGACCCAATTTGCAATCAAACTGCAGAGTGGAAGTTGAAAATCCAAGCCTTTGTCTTAGTTTGACTTTCTCTGAATAGGGTAAATTGTAGTCAAACCACTTTATTTCAAAACTTTTCCCTGAACATTTTGTAAAATGATAAAAATATGCCAAGCACATGACACACAGTCTAGACCAGGTTGACACCGTGTAAGGTCCGTCTGTGCCTCTGACCCTTGCAGAGGAGATTGCACATGGAAAAACCCGTGAAGCGACTCCCGGGTGAGAGGAAATGAAGCATCTGTCTAATGGTTCCTCTTTGTAAAACTAAATTCTGCAGAGGAGCCAGCAGAAACGCAGCCAATGTATCTATCTCTAAGTTATCATTAAGCAAATAATCAGTCAGAGAAGGCAAACACTCATTCTTCCGGCCATTCTGGGGTGTGAGCTTCATTCTTCCCCTTCAGCATATTCATGCCGTGCCTTGCCCTCTTTCTGCATCCCCCTTCCCTTCCCCTATCCTTTTAGAACCCCACCCTTCCTCACAAGTTGCTCTTGCTTTAGAAAGTCATAGTTGATGTGCTCTGCCCTCTGCCTGGAATGATTACATCAGCCTGTTGTTATTGATCTTGTTACTAAGGCCTCTGAATCTGCCCATTCCCACCTCGGGAGTGGTGGGAAGACAAAGCACGGCTTTAACATTTTCCCATAAACCAGATGTTTTCTTCAACCCTCACATCTTCAAAATAGTTTCTCTGAAGAAAGATTAGCGAGAACGCGAAGGCTGGCTCTTGTTTTCTCAGCATACCATGAGTCCACACCCAAATATCTGGCAATTCCGGCTTGTGAGCAATCCTGTTTTCAGGACTCATTTTTTTAAAGCAACATGTATCAATTCCCCAAAACTTGCTTCATAATTAAACAGTGTTGTACCTTCTTCTCAGGGATTCCTTTTCAACTGAAACAGCACCATAGAGGACGTCTCCATTCAACACCCACACATTGAACAAGATACCTTTATTAATTTATCAAGGGCTATAGCTTTGAGAATTTGGCTAGGACTTATCTGCGGCAGGCAGTTGGAGTCATCTAGAATTTCTTTTTAGGACATGCAGCATGTTCTACACTGACTGGCCTCAGCAGAGAGCTCCATGCCTCTCCCAGCTGCTGTTCCCAGAGACTAAGCAGATGTTGAGTGAAGTGGTCATCAACTTCAGAAGTCATGTAACCTGCTTACAGCCATTTGCTGTTGCCACATCCATTCTCTCTTAGCCAGGGCCAAGTTTGTTCTCCATACCCTGCCCAGGGGACACTTGGCCAAGTCTCAGTGAACTTTTGGTCTATGCAATGGCAGGCCGTGGGTGCTATTGGCCTCCGAAGGGTTGCGCCCAGGAATGTTTCTACATTTTTATATTACATAGGAAACTCTCCACAACAAAGACTTCTGTGGCTCAAAAATGCCAATATAACCTCCCCCAGTGGCTGAGGCAGACTTGAAGGCAGTAACAGATCATAATCCTATAAGTTCATTTATTTATTTCTTCATTGTGTCTGTGCATCTGCATGTCTGTGTGTCTCTGCATGTAGCTGTACATGCACACATGAGCACATATGGAAGTCAGAGGAGGATCTAGTCTCTTACCCACCACTGTCAGTCTCATTCCCCTCACAGGGTCTCTTACTGAACCTGGAGCTTGCCATCTGGGCTAGACTATGTGGCCGATGAGCTTCTAGTATGAGTCTGTGTCTAAATATAGATATAGATATAGATATAGATATAGATATAGATATAGATATAGATGTAGATGTAGATGTAGATGTAGATGTAGATGTAGATGTAGATGTAGATATAGATATAGACGTAGACGTAGACGTAGAGGTAGACATAGATGTAGATATGGATCTCCCTGATTTGGTCCCTTGGCAGTTGCCAGTCTTAATCTCTTGAAGTCACCCTTGCTTTCTTCTCCTTGGCTGTAGATGTATTCTGTGTGACTGTGGATGTATTCTGTGTGTTATTTTCTTCCTTCAGACTTCCACCCCCAACAGTAGCATCTCAGTGTCCGCTTCACAGTGTTGCTCATTGGACATAACCTAAAGCTCAGTGTGTAGACAAGTTGATTACTTTTGCCTGCTGAGTTTTAATGATGCAGCAGGACTTGATTAAAACAACCCTTTCCCATTACTCTCTGATGAAGACATTGCTCAGAAAACCTGCCTCTCTCCTCTTATTTTTCAAACCGAGTGTGCCTTCACCCTCCCACATGGATTTTAAAACTGCCTTGCTATTATGGTTTTTTTTTAAATTATAGACAATTTTTTTTGAAGACTGAGTCTTTGTACTGTTAAGTCCTTGCAAATACATTCTAAAATCTACAACTTTACATTTTCTTCTGCCCCTTGTCAGTATTTGCATCAGAGCTGTAGAGGGCTGCTCCTGTCCTGCAGAGGGTGAATTTAATCCCAGACAGAGTCTAGTTTTGTAAGCATCTGGGCCAGTTATTGTGAGTAGCGTCGCAATTTTTGTTAATAATGTCTCAGTTATTACTACTGCAAAAGAAGATTAATTTCTACTTATTCCATCTCCTGCAGTCTCACTTAATTCTTGCTTTAAAATGCTATTGTGAATTCTAATCATCCTGTGATCATCTTGATTTGGGAGAACTTGGAGGTGGATAATTAAGTTGCTGCGAATGATAACACCTCTGTCTTCCCCACTATGTAGACTCGGACATGTACTCTGTGCTCTAATTGGATAGAGCCTCCAAATCCATGTTACACTGCATGGGATGAAAGGGCTCCCCATCTTTTTCTGGGTTCTTAGAGAAAACAGATCTGAAGTGCCTCATTGTGTTTGATGTTTTTCTGAGTTTCTGAGGAGACCATGTCCGGGTGTGCAGGGGTACTGCTTTTCTGATCATGATTTTCTAAGAGTCAATTTGAGGAAATTGACAGGTGTTGAATTTTAAGGCATTTTACCTAGCAGATGAGATACACATGCAGAGTCCTTCCCTTCAATCCATACTGTGGTGATCAGTATGAAAGCAAGCCAAGAGGCTACAAAGGGCACCCAACAGGTAAGGACTCATCATGAGGACACTGACCTCACACAGGCAGCACTTTGAGGAAACCACACTTCTTATCATGGTCCCTACCTGGGGATGATTAACTTATAGCATCTAATATTGAACACAGAGCTCTAAATTCTCTGATTATGCCCTTATTGATTGTAGCATATTCTAAATTTTAAGTGTGACTCAGTCCCTTTTTTAAAAAAAACAGAACAAAACAAAACATTTATTCAATGAAGGCGAGCACACAGCCACGGACAGAGAATAACTCATGTGGAGTCAATTCTCTCCTCCTAATATAAGGTTTCTAGGAATTGAACTCATGTCATCATGCTTAGAGGCCTGAGCCTTCATCTGCTGAGCCATCTTGCTGGCTCTGATTCCTGTTTTATTTAGACATCTTGCAGTGCTCATCGTAAGAGAACTGTACTAATCATTTTCATTAGTATGTATAGTTCTGGAGTGAGTAAGGAGAGACTCTCTGTTTCCTTCCTGGCCTTTTGGGTTGTGAGCACTGTAGGCATGGACCCAGTCCCTCAGGAGCACTCCAGGTCCAGACCAAGGTGGTGGAGGATTGATAAAGTCATTTCTGTCTCCCTGGTAGTTTCCCCCATTTTCAAACATGTATTGAATATATCACTTATGCGTTTAGTTTTTGTTTGTTCTGCTTTGTTTTACCAAGTCATACGAAATATGTTGTTATCTCTTGAAAATATTGACTTAGTCCATTCAAAGAGCTTTGAATTTACCTGTCATTGGTTTTGCCCTGACTGAGTAAATACAGCAGTGTTCTCTAATTTCTGTGACTTTTTGGACTCTGTATTTGTCTTTCTATTAAGTTTTCTTACTAGTGGTTAAATGTTTTATGATAAACTTAACTCTTGACAATTATGACAATTGTAGTGCTTTGGTTTGAGTTTCATGGCTGTAAACAGACACCATGACCAAGGCAACTCTTATGAAGGACAACCTTTAATTGGGGCTGGCTTACAGTTTCATGGGTTCAGTCCATTATCATCATGATGGAAAGCATGGCAGCATCCAGGCAGACATGGTCCTGGAGAAGGAGCTGAGAGTTCTGCATCTTGTTCCAAAGGCAGCCAGGAAGGGACAAATTTCCACACTAGGTGGAGCCTGAATATAGGAGACTGCAAAGTCCACCTACACAGTGACATACTTCCTCCAACAAGGCTACACCTCCTTCAATAAGGTCATACCTTGTAATAGTGCCACTTCCTATGACCAAGCATTCAAATATATGAATCTATGGGGGTCAAACCTATTCAAACCACTATGTAGAAATTCTGTCCTGGCCTTTGTTGTTTTCTTGCTTCCTTGTTCATTGGAGGTAGGTATAATATTTAAAACTTAGCCTGAACCTGACTCAATGTAGATACTTTGTTGATAAAGGATTACCTGTCAAGTTTGAGTTTAGTTAGCTATCTGTCATGTGTTCTTTTTCCCTCCTTCCTCAAATTCTCTAGGATCACATTATGTCATTGACCATAACCTAGAGCCTACTTCAATTCCATCAGTATTCTCATCTATGGCTTCTCTTCATTGAGAAGTCAGTCCAATCCCTGCTCCTTCTATCTTAGGATGGGACAGAATAGCATCTTAGAAAATCATCCAATGTGCTCAGTCTTTCCATTATCTCATGAGCCTTCTCTGTAGGTAGATATTTGCAGAATGATGCTCCTTATCTCAAAGGAAAGATGGGATTGCCTCTTTTATTCTTTGAGAAATCTGAGTTTTCATGAGAAAAAAGAAGTAGGTAATAAATAATTATAATAGAATTTTGAGAAAACTTCATTTTATAATAATAAGGAGAATTCAGTATTTCACAAAACTCTATAACTTCAATGAGGGGAGAGCAAGGACTGAGGGTTCACTGGGGGAGGAGCAGTGTGGGATACCAGGATTCCTGCTGCACTATCTAGAATCTGGCACTATCAGAGCAACTTGACTGTGAAAACCTTAGATCTCTGATGGGGGGGTGCTATGTCATAAATGTGACATACCTCCCATAAGCCCATGTTTTCTAGCTCATGATCTAGTTGGTGGAGCTATTTCAGAAGATCATAAAGCCTTTAGGAGGTAAAGCCTCCCTAGTGGGTCTGTAGGGAGTGGGCCTTTAGGTTTTAGAGGCGAACACTACTTCCTGTTCTTTCCCGACTGTAGATTTTATATGACCAGATACTTTACAGCTGCCACTGTGATCAATGGTGTCCATTAAACTCTAAGCCAATATAAAACCTTTCTCCTTGAGGTTGTTTTGGTCGGGTATTTTGTCATAGGAACAGGAGAATGATTGCTGCCAGGCTAACATCTGTCCTACTTTCCAAGGATGATTTAGGAAGCTAGAAAAATGTGGAATGAAAAGGACAGTGTGTCAGTCACATGGGCGTCAGATGCCCTCAGAGTTTTAGGATGATGTGATATCAGAAGTGAGCTTGCATCAAGAAGGGCAGAAAAATTATAAAGAGCTGTAGCTGACTCTGGTTCCTTAGTACAATGTGGTCCAGATTTGAAAAATGAGTAGGAATCTAGCTGTTGAGTTGGGGACCTCTCATCGGTGACATCTGAAGAAGGACTTGCATGCATCAGCTCCTAAAGAAATCAAGAATGAGAACAGATCAAGGAGTGTCCACATGGACAGATGATGGCCCAGCCTGTAGGCTTTCCTTAGGGACTTCATGCTGCCATGGAAACCCATCACAACTTAGACTATCAACAGGAAGAGTGAGGAAGCAACTGAACTGAGGTCTCTAGAGGCCAGATGGAGGTAGCTCGTAATGGAATCCTGAGGTTGTGTGTTTTCCACACCTAAATTTATGAAGTAAAATTTCCATCTCCTCCAGTCTCCCTGCCCTTCCTCATCTCTAACAACGCCTGTCAGGGAATCAGCAGTGTGCTCCACTGTGATGAAACTTAGGTCCATTCTTCTCTGAGCTCTTAGATTCCACTTTTCTCCTCCTCTTTGTTACCCCTGAGGATGGGGCTTGCCTGACGCTTGCTAAGAACCCGGAACTGCATGTCACTACGCCTCATATCTAATTGGTGTTCAAATTTTACCATATAATTTCCCAGTCCTGACGTCACAGCAGGGAAAAAACCTACAGAAATTAAAAGGAAAGCAAAGAGCTTGGAGAAGGTGTTTACTGGGGGATGGTTAATGCTGCTCCTCTTGGTTAGGAGTCTCTGTGCACAGTTCTAAATCAGGGTTATAATCAGAAGGACTTGAAGTTTGGTGGTACCTATAATTTGCCATGTCTGACCTATTGATTAGCCACAACTCCAAATTTTTGTTGGCCTTTTTAATTTTAATCTGCACTCAGACTATCTCATGTATTACTTGTATAACAATGATCATAAACCCCACTTTTTGAGGACATGCACAGTGTTTGAAAAAATGGTTTGAATTTATTTATTTATATTTTATTTATTTATTTAATTTATTTATTTTTGTGTTCTCTTAGGGACAAGAGGCGTCTGTTTAAGGCTTTGCCAGGGTTAATCACACAAAGACAAGAGTTATTCTGCGAAGTTTTCTTTCACGCTGAGATTCTGAACAAACAATTCTTGAGAAATCAGGTTCCATTTGCTGTATGAAGTTCATCATTATTTGGTAATGTACTTGTAGTTAAAGGACGTGTCCATTTCTCCCCACTTTGTGCTTGGGCTTTAACCATTAGAGATGGCTTCCCTCTTATTTCTGTTGTCCAGTTCCCTCCAGAAATGGCAAATTAGGTTAATTTCCTAATACTATATAGGAATTTTTAAGGGCCAGTGTAAAAGACTCTTCTAGAACTACCCAAGGACTTTGGTTCATCTCCTCTGCACAAAGAAGGGAGAGCTTAAGTTATCTCTGGTTACAAGGAACACATATAATGTATTACTAGAGACAGATGGAGAGTCAGGTAGAGAAGTTCTCAGTGTGACAAGGAATGGCCACCATTCATTCATCCTTCCATCCATCCATCCATCCATCCATCCATTCAAACAAAGCTCATCCTTCCATCCATCCATTCTTCCATCCTTCTATCCATCCATCCTTCCATCCTTCCATCCATTCATCCATTCAAACAAAGCTCATCCTTCCATCCTTCCATCCATCCATCCTTCCATTCAAACAAAGCTAAAAACCTCCACTTTGTATTACATGCTGGGTGGCCTCTGTTCCAAAATCTCTTGGAGTCTACAGGAAGAACGTGTCCCATGCTAAATACAAAAGATAGGTCAAAGAAGTACATTATATGAAAAAGAAAAGAATCTCTTTCCATCTTTTGCAGAAAGGTGTGCATGTGTGTTTATGTGTGTGCCTCTATGACTGTATATATGTATATGATAAATATGTATGTGTATTTATGTATGTGAGCTTATATAGGCATATAAGGTATATATCTGTGTGTCTCTCTGTATGTATATTGGTGTACTGTATATGTGAGTAGATATGTATGTGTCTGTCTGTGCATGTGTGTACATGTGCATGTGTATGTATGTATGTGTATGTAAAGGTAGAACCTAATGCAGAAGCTGTGTTTACCAAAATGAATCACTCAAGGGTTTGCTATAGAGAGTGGGAGTCAGAAATCAGGTATGGGTTAGATCATGATGGATAAGAATGCTTCGTAAAGCATACGTCGGCATCTCCATGCCCATGAGGAGAAAGGGGTCATAAGAGATGGATACTCGATGGAAATAGGTTAAGCAACAGGTTCAAAGTTGAACAGAGGACAAAACGTGTGATTCCTACTCTAGGGGTGGTGATTTTAAGGTAATGGCAGTACGATCAAGAAGCAAAATCTTGTCTAAGACAGCAGCAATGTAAACAAAAACCCTGTAAATTCTGAAAATTTTTTAGACAATAACAAAATGAGTAAGAGCACAATTTTAGATGTTGTATAAGGTAGGCATGGTCACCTAGGGCTACATATAGACATCCTGTTACAAGAAAACAGAAAGAAAGAGAGGAAGGGAGGGAAGGAGAGAGGGAGGGAAAGAGGGAGAGAGAGAGAATTATATACCTAATTAAATTGTGTAAATTAATAAGATTAGCAGAAACTAAATACACTGCATACATTAAACTCTATTTTATCTCTTTAAAAAAGATTCATGCGTTGGTGATTTTTCTCATTGCTGTGACCAAGTGTCCCCCAAGAAGCAATATAAAGGAGGAGGGGTTCATTCAGGCTCATAGTTTGAAGGGACACAGTCCACCACAGTGTCTGTCTGTGGATTTGTGCTCCTTAGTAAGGAGCATGTGTGACTTCAAGGATTTCAGGTGGGTATGTCTCTGAGGTCCAAGGAACAAAGAGGGGGAGGCTATTGCTGTCATTCACTGGCCTTCTGTTCTTTTCAATTTTATTCTTCTTAGGACCCCAGCCCATAAATTGTACAACCCTCATCAGGATGGTTGTTCACCCTCATAGACAAACCAGGTGTTTCTGGCTCATTGCAGATCCAGTAAAGTTCACAATGACATTTATAGCTTGACTGTCCTGGGGATGAATTATTGCTTCTAAATCTTCTTCTTCTTCTTCTTCTTCTTCTTCTTCTTCTTCTTCTTCTTCTTCTTCTTCTTCTTCTTCTTCTTCTTCTTCTTCTCCTCCTCCTCCTCCTCCTCCTCCTCTTCCTCCTCCTCCTCTTTCTCCTCCTCCTTTTCTTCCTCCTCGTCCTTTTTCTTCTTCTTCTTGTCTCTCTCACTCTCTTTGTGTGTGTGTACATGTGTATGTGCATGTGAGTGTGCATGCGCGTGCATGTGCGTGTGTGTGCGTGTGTGTGTGTGTGTGTGTGTGTGTGTGTGTGTGTGTGTGT
>NW_022196906.1:110066448-110072221 GCF_008632895.1 Mastomys coucha | reverse complement strand
TCCTTTTAAACTTCATTCTTCCTGGAACCAGGGAGAAGGAGGAAAAAGAACAAAAGGTGAGAGTATTTAGGAAAGAAAGCTTATCATAGGAGCAATAGTCTATATTTTCTTTGTCTTACCAAAGAAGAGGCTAGAAAGTAACACAAGGAATGCAAAATGTTTGAGCCGGGCAGCTGTGCATGGGTCTGTGTGCATATCTGCTATGTGTAGATAGGCAAGAGGACAGTCTCCTCAGTTCATGTCATCATCACAAATAACATCCACTAGTTTGGAGACAGGGGCTTTCACTGGCCTGGAGTTCACCAACCAGTGAATCCCAAGGATCTGTCTGTCTATCTGCTTCCCCAGCATTGGGATGACCAGTGTGTACCACCACACTTGGTGTTTTTATGTGCGTTCAAGCGGTTTAACTTGGGTCCTCATGCTTGTGAGACAAGTACCTTGCCAAGGGAACTGTCTCCACATCTCAGCACCAGAACTTTCCATTTCTTAACAAAGAACAAAAAAGGCCAAAATCCTAAGTGCCAGGACAGCAGGTGGGAAAGAGTGCACATGTACACTTGACTGTCGACCTTAAGAACATTTCTTCCTGGGGCTTTCATAGGCTTGGAACATATTGAAAAATCTTTCTGTAGATGAAATCAACATTCATTAAGCTCACTGAGAGATTTAGTTAGCAAAACAGCCTAGACGTTTTATTGGGTTTTATAACAGGGAGCACTGTAAAACTTTAAGCATCAAGTCAGGAAGCAACTAACTGCAGAGATTTCTCTGCAGAGGGAAGGCACTTTGAGGGACCACGACTCTCTGGAGAGAAAATATAGTCAACACAAGACTGAAGACAGACAGATGTTTTATTTGCTTTGGATCCCAGAGCAATAACCCTAGTGAGCTTTCTTTCACCATGACTCTATTATCTCTCTCCCTCTGGCACAAGTTCCCCAGTCTCCACCTGGCTCCTCTCTGTTGCCGTAGCTCTTCCAGGATGGCTTCTGGGATCGTCCATCCCTGTGGGCCAAGCATGGTGATGAAGATGCCACCATGCACTCAGAAGCGAACCACTGCTGCACACAATGCAGAAGCAGCTCCCTCCGTGAAGCAAGACTTAAAACAGCCACTCGACACTCGAGGCGTTACTAGAGATCCACCTTATTGGCCTTTAAAATCCTTGTAGAAGAAAGATATAGCTTCTACAAAGTATATCTCAGCTTTTTTTTCTAATGCTTTAAACGTGTAACCAGATTATTGATGTTAGGAGACACACCCCAAGAAGTCATGATATAAATAAGGGGAAGGGGTAGTGTGTGTTATAGTCCCAGCTCTCAGGAGGCAGGAGAGACTCTTGAGGGTGAAGTCAGTCTGAGCATATAGTGAGTTCAGGGGCAGCATGGGCTACTACGTATAGCAATACCCTGTCTCAAAGAAAACAGGGGGAAGGAGAGGAGGGAGAGGAAGAGGGGAAGGAAGAGGTGGACAGGGAGGAGAAAGGAGGTAAGGAAAAGGGAGGGGAGAGATGGAAGGAGCCTCTACCTTCGCCTCCACTGCCATCTCCCCAGTACTAGAATTGTAGACACACATCACTATGTCCCCATTTTCATTCTGTGCTGGAGATCACACCTAAGACCCATGCGTGCTAGGCAAGCACTCCACCAACTGAGCTTTATCCCCAATGAGAAATATTCCTTTACTAAGTGTGTTTGAATGTGTGTGTTTGTATCTGAGTGTGTAAATGTGTGTATAAGTATGACTGTGTGTGAGAGTATGTATTAGTGTGTGAGTACATGTGAGAGTTTGAATGTATGTGTGTGTATGTGTGAGTGTCTTTGACAATGTGTGTGAATGTACGAGAGGGTCAATGTGTATGATTGTGTGAGAGTGTGTGAGTGAATGTGTGTGTAAATGTGTGTGAGTGTGCATAAATGTGTTTGAATGTATGTGAGTGTGTGTCACTGTGTATAAGTGTAAGTGTGTGAGACTTGAGTGTATGTATATGCGTGTGAGTGTAAGAGTGTGTATGAGTGAGTGTGTATGTGTGAAAGTTTGAATGTGAGTGTGTGTGACAGTGTGTGTGAATGAGAGTACAAGTGTGTAGGACTGTGTATGACTGTGTGAGTGTGTGTAAGTGAGTGTGTATGTGAATATGTGTGTATGAGTACGTATGAGTATGTCTGAATGTGTTTGAGTGTGTGTGTGACTGTGAGTGTGTGTGACAGGGAAAGAGAGAGAGACAGAGAGAGATACAGAGATAGGGAGACCTGAGACTGCATAGCAGCTGAAGGCCTTGAGCAGAGGTTGCAGACTCAGGTGGACACAGGGATCCAGGTGGCTGGTTGAACTGGTTAAGTAAGATACTTCTGTATGCAAGGGCATCCCCACCACTCCCATAGGAGGCTCTTTGGCCAGACTTCAGCTCTGTATGAGGAACCTGAAATCTGGAGTATATTTAACCTTCTTCACAAATTACCTTCCCAAGCCTGATGTGTTCCAGATGTTGCTCATGTCAGACCAAAGCAGAAAAGGCAAGGCCAGCATGGACTTGAGCCCACAGGGACATTCTAGTTCTCCAAACTGGAAGAACACTGGGGTATTACTGGTACTTTCTAGAAGGTTCTAATTCAACCCCTAGTAAAAAGGAAGCTTACACAAAGTTTAATGCTAATATATCGATATACACACACACCACACACACATATGTATATATGTGTGTATATATATACCTATATATCGATATATATTTAGCTTTTCAATGAGTTCCAGTATTAGTCCAACATGATAGTTTCTGGAGAGCATTTTGGGGGGCTCAGTGTAATGTAACTTACTCCCCCCTGGATAGGGGTCCAGGGAACAACATGAATACCCCCAATCCATGTGTCTTAGTCAGTGTTCTACTGCAGTGAAGACACACCATGACCAAGGCAACCCCTACAGAGAAAGCATTTCATTGGGGTTTACTGCTATTCAGAGGTCAGGTACACTATTGTCCGGGTAGAAAGCATGAGAGCACCCAGGGAGGTGTGGCTCTGTTCAGGAAGCTGAGAGTTCTACATTTGAATCAACAGGCAGCTGAAAGAAAGAGACACAGGGCCTAGCTTTTAGCATTTGCAACTTCAAAGACTACCCATGACACACTTCCTCCAACAAAGCCACACCTACTCCATTAAGGCCACACCTCCTAAACCCTCTCAAATAGTGCCACTCTCAATGACAGAGCAATGAGCCTATGGAGGCCATTCCTGTCAAAACAGCCATGCTTTGCATATTTGGGTCCCCCTAAAGACCGGCACATTATTTTGTATTAGTGACTTTTCTCCCCGCAGTGACTACATATTTAGCAAGGAGCAACTTGAGAGAGGAAGGTGGATTTTGTCTTACACTCTAAGAGGATAGATCCAGTCCATTGGTTTTGAGGAAGGCATGGCATCAGGAAGTAAATGGTCACATTGCATCCACAGTCAGGAAGCAGAGAGCAATGAATGTGGGTGCCCAGTTTATTCAGCCCTGAAATCCCTCCCACAGCATGCAATCCTCCAAGTTTCCAGTGAGTTTTCTGTCTTCACTTAGCCCTAATCCCTAAACTCCTTCACACACAAGCCTGAAGGTTTGTTCCCACGGGGACTCTCAATCCCATCCAGTTGACCATGAAGATGAACCATCACACACTGTACCAACCAGCCTGAGGCAATACCGGACATCTGTTGAATGACGAACTTTTGCACGGTAGCACAAAGGAAACGTTTTATACATGCTTTCATCCAGGAATCTGTGGGAAATTACATCTTTAAAAACAACAACAGCAAGGAAAAAAAATCAGTTCCATGCTTTTATTTGATACAGCTTTCCAGATAAAATAATGGAGACACAGATGCTTCCAAAGAGTTCTGTGGGTTGAAAAATGAGCATCTTTGTACCTGATCTTTATTGTTTCATATTTGTAAATGGAAAGTACTCTGGAAAGCCATTCATCAGCAAGAAGTCACAGCTCGCCACTCAGCAGAATTGAATTCTCCAGTGTTAGCTGCTTTCCTAGGTAAGCCACATGTTAATCAATCACATCCTATAACATGATCTGTTTAAATCATTAGACTTTATTGTCAGGTCTCCTGTGCTGTGTGCAAAGAACAATGGGGTCCTTAATGAGAGTGTTTATGCTTGAGTGTTCACATTGCTGGAGGAGACAAAGCTGGTGTTTTGGAAGGAATGATGAAAATATCCAAGTGTTTCTTAGGGTAAAAGAAATGAGCATGCCCTCTTTGTTATCCTCATCTAGATTGAGCCCAGAGTCTCTGAAAACCCATTAATATTTAACAAAACAACCATTTCCTAATCCCTTTGCAAAGCCCCTATACTGTGAAGCTGAGCAAAATGGAAATGGTAGTATAGCTCCCCATTGCACTGAGTCACAGGCTTGGCCAGTAAAAGGACAATATGCTATCAGTCAACACGGGTGTTAGAGAATGAAGTACACCGGGGTCCCCACACACATAGGAAAGTCTACCCCCAACAAAACTGCATTTGTAAATGAAGGATGTAATGGTTACTAGTGATTATCAGTTTGACAGGATCTAGACTCACCGACGAAGGACGAAACCTCTGAGAAGGGTGTGTGTAGATTGAGTTGAGGTTGAAAGGCTCGGCTTACACATGGATGACACCCTCCTATGGGCAGGAGTCCTGAGTGGAACAAGGAGGAGAAAGCAAGTGTGGCCCCAGTGTTCATCAATCTTCTCTTATTGCCGATGAATACAATCCAATCAGGCTCCTCACACCCGTGCCCTCATGCCGTCCACACCATGGTGCACGATACTACCAAACTGGAATCCAAAATAAACCCTGCCTTCCATAAGTATGTTCTCACAATACTGAGAAAAATAATTGAATGCATTGACATCATATTGAAGGCAAAGTGGAATAGGATCAAAAAGACGGCCATGCTCCGAAGTCTTTGACTTTATCAGAAGAGACGGGAGGAAAGTGTGCACACAACGAGAGCCATGTGACAGCCATTTGTAAACCAAGAGGAGAAGATTTGGAAAACCAGCCCTGGCCACACCCCAGCCTTGGACTTCAAGGCTTCAGAGCCTTTATGGAAGGAACTTGTTATTGGCTGAACTTCCCACCTTGAGCGCTCTACTGTAGCCTAACACAGCCAGCCAGCCTTAAAACCAAGGACACTGTTCTGTTTGAATGCTGTTACCAGACTGCCTTGTGAAACCCACGTTCTCTTTCTCCAGTTAATCCACTTCTTCAGCCAGTGCTAATGACTTCTAACATCTCGTGAGGGAAAATGGATGTCACGTCACAGATGGAGGGATGTCTTTCCTCCATGAGAGTGTGACAGCCAAGGGAGTGTGACAGCCAAGGGAGTGTGACAGGACTGACATCCAGACCGGGATCTGATGGACAACCGTGGCCATGAGACAAAGGAAGGAGAGGAGACATCTCCTCTCGTAGGCAGCAGTTGTGTAAGTCAGCCCGAGTCCGTCTATACAGCCTGTTCCGAGAACCCTGAGTCATCTAGGGGTGAGCGGGAGCAGCCGCTTCACACAGATAACTATGAGACTGCTGGTGCTGAGGCTCCAGCTCTGCAACCGAAGGCTCCTTGGCGAACACCATCAGAGTTCACGGTCAGGTCAGAGTTCACTGGCTAGTCTAATCAACAGATGTCTGTGTTTAGTCTTCTTTAGTGTTTAAAGAATTCAGTCTGATGGCAATATTAAAATCTGGGGAATTTTTTAGGTCTCCTTTGGAGAAATATGTACTTGTATCTTCACCC
>NW_022196906.1:110065515-110066369 GCF_008632895.1 Mastomys coucha | reverse complement strand
GCCCTGGCTGTCCTGGAACTCACTCTGTAGACCAGGCTGGCCTTAAACTCAGAAATCCACCTACCTCTATCTCCTAAGTGCTGGGATTAAAGGCATGTGCCACCACTGCCTAGCTTATCTTCGCCCACTTTTAAACTGGGTTTTTCTTTCTATTGACAGGTAGGCATTGCTCTTGTACCTGAAATAGTGACCTTTCTGGCATCTGGCCTGCAAGTCTTTCCTCTGTGTTGTTGGTTTGTGCCATGTCACGAATGTGACAGAGCTGTGACGGCTTGTTGTTACTTTCGTCGTCTGAACTTTTGATATTACATCCAGAACAAGACCTATGCCAGAGAAGCTTTCCCCGCCAGAGAAGCTTTCCCCGCCAGAGAAGCTCTCCCTGCCAGAGAAGCTTTCCCCGCCAGAGAAGCCTTCCTCTGTGGTCTGAGGTCTTATGTTCAAGCCTTCAGTCCATTTTAAGCTGATGCCTTTGTGAGCTCAGTGTCATGCCACACATGGGGCTGTATGGTCCCTGCTATTCATTATTGTGAATTGCATTCTCTGGTGGGTAAGTTCTTAATTTTCACAAGCACAAGTTCACTGGCTTCTTCCTCCCTTGGCAGGGCTATTCCAGCCTGTTCTTCATTTTTATTTTTGCATTCTTCATTGTTTCATTATTTTCCCACCTACTTTAATATCAGTTGTATTTGCATAGGGACTTTTACCCTGTGATCATAACCAACACAGCTATTAACTATGTATTCAATATGACTTGTCACACTGTCTAAGATCTATAAGGGCAATGCTTCGATTTACCCTTAACAGAGGTGCTTTCAATATTTCAGGTGAGTAAACTTTTGTTGATATTTTCTAGA
>NW_022196906.1:110040476-110065505 GCF_008632895.1 Mastomys coucha | reverse complement strand
TAGAGAGGTCTTATTTACTGAAATCGGTTAAATTCTTTAAACTCTGAATATTTTGATTTTCTCAAACGTCTGCATTTATGGAGATAATTTACAATTTCTTCTTGATTTTTTAAAAATAAGAAAATTGGGTTGATTAATGTTCTTAACAATGAAATACCTGACTTTTCTGAAGTCTACCCTACTTGCATGTGGTGCTTTAAAATCATTGATGAGTGTTATTGGAAAAGGTATTGTCGAAGGTTTTTCTATCAATGAGCATAAGAGTTTGGTCTGCCGTGTCAGTCTCAAAATATGTCAATCTTTCTTTAGTGCCAGGGTTAGGAGCTCAGCCAAGCAGGACGCAGCCGAGATGACTCTGTTGTCTGTAGAGAGTGCATCCTTTCCGGGAGGGGAAGAGGTTAGGGGCAGAACACCATGATGCACTCTGGACCTGGCAGGATTCACGTTTCTGTGCTGTTGAAGCCTGCTCTGTTCCTGATGCTTGCCCTCCTCCTGAGACACAGCCATCCAGCCTCTGGACTGCCTATTTGCAGAGCACCCTCCTCTGAAATGCCCTGATATTAAAATTCTACCTCATCAGCATCACCAGCCTGCTAAGAAGCTCTGCCTAACATGTTAGCCCTCCACCCTCCTCCCTGCCTCCTTAGATGCCTCCGCTCTGTGCAAAGCTTACAGTTATGCACGAGAAAACAGAATCTGCAGAGTTCAACAGTGGTCGTTCTTCTTCCTCGGGGACTTTAGAGCTGTCTCATGTTCTGGCTCACTTAATAATCTTCATCTCCCACATTTGTCACCTCAGGCTAGGAAGAGTGAGAAATGCTTGGGCTGTCATCTTTCTGCTTGGCTCCTTGTCCCCACACCACCTATCACACCTTAGTCAATGTTACAACACAGAAAGCAATTCAGTGGTCACAACACGTTTCCAAAATCCGTTTCCTCCCCAGAGCTGCTTACCAGCTGCCTGCTCATTGATTCACCTTATCTAGCATTTGTAGGGTTTAAGCAGATGGTTGACCTGGATGGGCTACTCCATCAGTACCAGAAAGAGGGAGAGAGAGAGGGAAAGAAAGGGGGAGAGGGAGAGGGAGTGGGAGAGGGAGAGAGAGAGGAAGAGGGAGAGGGAGAGGGAGAGGGAGAGGAAGTGGGAGAGGGAGTGGAAGAGGGAGATGGAGTGGGAGAGGGAGAGGGAAAAGGAGAGGGAGTGGGAGAGAGAAGTTACATTCCAGGAGAATTGCTGATGTCAGATTTTCCTTGAGTCATCATTGTAAGCAACCCTATCATTTCTTTGCCCCTCCTGATAGAACTTGATCTTGCTCAATTCTATCTATTTGTACAGGAATTGGGTTGTGGAGATGGCTCAGAAGGTAAGGTTATTGCCACCCAAGCACTGAGGACCCATTCAGATCTGGTGCTGGTGCCTGGGTGTGATCCCAGCACTGGAGAGGCAGAGAAAGGAGGCTCCCTGGGGAATTCGGCCCAGTCTAGCTAAACCAGCAGCAAGCCCCGAGGTCCCATTGCAAGCTCCAGTCTCAAACCATTAAATGGGGCAGGTGGAAGGCTTTCTCGCGGCTTTAAGTACTCACTGCTCTTACAGAACACCTGGGTTTAGTTCTTAGCACCCACCCAAGACTGTGCACAGCCATCTATAACTTCAGTTCTAGAGGATCTGAAACCTTCTTCTGCCCCTCAAGGGTACCAGAAACTCATGTGGTGTACAGACACATAAGCAGGCTAAACATAAACATAAAAAAATAAAATAAAGGTAGAGAATGATTAAGGAAGGCACAGGCCTCTGACTTACACACACACACACACACACACACACACACACACACACACACACACGCATACCAGAGGGAGAGGGGAGTGTTGGGGAGGGGAGACCACAAACACATTACTAGAAAAGCCTTCAGCATGGATCCCTCTGCAAGTGTCTGTCAATGTAGCAAGTTGAGTTTAACCCAGGGCCCCTTCTAAGCCAGCCTGTGTTTCTCCACCAAGATACCTCAGGGATAGCACCTAAGATGGATTCCTGAAGCTTACATCCTATCCTTCAGAGCTTCCTTGGGGTAGGAATATTTTTCGCCATGCTGGCTAGAGCAAGAATATATTCTTGAAGCCAAGCACGGATGCTCTACAAATAGACTCAAACGTTTAGTCAGACCAGTTGCTCAGCAGGGAGCTACCATCCTGCAATCCTTCATTTTTCATCCTTAAAAAAGTCGTTCCAGAATAAATGGACGGCAACTTCAACTAGCAGACAGGTGCTAGGAAGATTCGGCCATGGGAGATGCTTCCAAGACTGGAAAAACATTCACAGGCGTCCTAGGAAGCCTTAGAAATCCCATCCCCACCTCCTCCCCTTCCCTCTAAGCACCTCCCTGGTGGAACTTTTCCTGCTGGTGCTAACTGCTTTTCAAGAAAGTTCTTGTTTCTCAAGAGGCTCCAGGCTGGGAGAGATGCCTTCAATTTAAGAACAAAAGGACTCTCTTGCTCTCTCTCTCTCTCTCTCTCTCTCTCTCTCTCTCTCTCTCTCTCTCTCTCTCTCTAATTATATATATATATATATATATATATATATATATATATATATATATAATTCTCCCCCTCCCGTGCGCTCTCTTGCTCTTGCTCTCTCACTCTCCTCTCTGCTGTCTGATCTTCATTCTCATTTTCTCCCCCAATATTCTCACTCTCTCTCCTTTGGTCTTTATTTTTCTCTCCTCCTTCCTCAACCCCACCTCCCCAACCCCATTCCATCTGATGAGTGCTGCCACAGGCCAGATGATGGTGTGGCATTTCTAGATAGTGTCCACATGTTGCATACATCCATAGAGACTTCTTCCTGTGCCTCACCACCAGCTCTCCCAGTGTGGTGCATTTGAGAGTCTCTCCACAGACCTCCATCGAAGGACCCTTGGGACTCGGGTCATGTGACCAGACTGCTCCAGGGTGTTTATGAGATACTCAGCTTGAAAACTTCTCCAGAGCCCACTGCAGGAACAGAGATTTCTGCCTGGCAGATCCTGTGAAGCCATCATTCTCTGGTGCTTGTACTCCTGTGAGAGCCTTAAAGATTTGATAAGGCAGGAAGAGGCATTTTTATGCCAAAATGGCAACTGTGGATGGTTTCTATCCTGCTTGGTTTCAGGGACAGCTCTGTTCTGTGTCTAAGGATACTATTGCCCCTGAAGAAAGCGAGCCTGTGGTTTCTTACTGAATCCCTGAGCATCCTCACCCTGTTATCCCATTCACACAGCTTCGTAAACACCGCCAGGGATAACTGCCATCATGCAACTCATTAAGACAAAGCTATCTTGGTTTTGCACACACACCACTCCTGGGCTCCGCTGAAGGAAGTTCCCAAGGTGCTGTTGTATAAGAGAAGAGAGGAGACTTTGATACAAAGGATAGCTTACTTCATAGTACCAGACACGGAGGAACACGGAGAGAAGGTTTCCATATTCTGGCAGGTTCAGTCAGTATTAGTTACCTGGGAGCAGTTCCGAGACACCACATGGGAGAGAACACGTCAAAGAACTGCTAGTCAGGCTATCTGGCCACACAGTCCTCTACCCGGGCTGTAACTATCTAAGGATTAAATGTGAGCTGTCCTGCGTGCGTTCATCTCTTTGAACATTTGTTCCTCAGCTGCTCACTGTTTGGTAGAACTGTGGAACCACTGGGAGGTGGAATCTTGATATAAGAAATCTATCCCTGGTGGTACCCCTTCAGGTTTGCAAACCCAGCTCCTCCTCCTGTTCGTTCTGCTCCTTGACTGTTGATGCAGTGTGACCAGCCAGACTCTGCTTCCTGCTCCATGCCTTCTCCACCAGGACGAAATGCATCAGCCCGGAGCTGTAAGGCAGGAAATCCTTCCATGCCAACCTGTCAGACACTTTGGCACAGAGGTGATAAAAGTCACCGGTACACCTGCCGTACTTCACAGGGTTTCCAAATGCATTGACGTCACATGTGTGGGCCACCTCATGCTCCATCTGATAAGAGGAAGGCTGTAGGCCATTCATTCCTGTAAGTCCCTGTAAGTCTTGTAACAAATTCATCTCTGCCTGCCCGAGCAACCTTCCCTGGTTGGGCCAAAATGACCAGGCTTTCTGTTACAGAGGTCACTCTCTGGAGAACAGTTAGTTTACCAGAACTTTAGCAATGAAGTTTGATGTAAGCAATCTTTGCCTCCTTTGTAATAGAAAAGAAAGTCCATTTCCAGAATTATCTTCCTATTTCTTTCTTCCCAGGGCTCTCCCCTTGCTATCTTTTCTTCACAGTGGTGGCAGCAACTACCATCACTAAGGGAACAATTAAGAATAAAATGTCAGAACAACAGAGATACAGCCATGGAATAAAAGCCCAGTGTTTCCACTGAACGCTAGGCAGTATTTCAAAACACTGTCCTGCTGCATCTCTAAGGAAATTTGCTTGCTCTGATTTCCTGCCACGGCTGTAGGAAAATAGTATCAGCCAAGTATTAAAAGAAAAATACTTTGGAATAATTAGTAAACATGTCAAAATGCACCTTTGTTGTTTCTACATGAAAACTGTAACCCACAGTAAATAATTAATACACCCTTGACCCCACTCCAAATACTGCCAAGCTTTTCTCTTTCAGAATGAAAGGGAAAAAACATCCAAGAAAGCAATTAGTCCTGTAGTCAACTTGGGATCTTTCCTTAGTTTGCTTTGCAACTGAATCATACATACCATTCTAGAACCAGAAGCCTGGTTACCATCCTGTTGCATAAATTCTAGACACAATGAGGCACAACGCATGTGTTAAGATTGCCTGCCTGGATGTGGGAGATGATGCAATAGGTCAAATACTTGCCTCAGAAGTTCAAGAGACTGAGTTTGGTCCCTGAACCTGCCTTAAGAAGGAAGCAGAAACAGAATGATTCTGGGTCTTGATGCCTCCCGGCCTGGTCTATTTGATAAGTTCAAGGCTGGTCAGTGATCCAGTCTCAAAAACAAAACAAGACAAACAAACAAAACCAAGGTGGATGGTAGGTGAGGAATGATACTCAGGGCTATCCTTTGATTTCCATGTGTACATGACACATGCATACACATACACACACATACATATACATGCACACACATACACACACATGCATACACATACATATACATACACATACTTACACACACATACATACACATACACACTCATTCACACACATTCACACATACACACACATACATGCATACACACATACACACACATTCACACATACACACACATACATGCATACACACATACACACACATTCACACATACACACATACATACATACACACACATACATGCATATACACATATACACACATTCACACATACACACACATACACACACACATTCACACATACACACATATACACACATGAAAACAAACCCCCAAACATTATTTATTGTGTGGAGGGGGATTGGTTGGTTGTTATATTGGCTTTTACTTTTTCCATTACACAAATGGCCAGTGAGGACTCACACCCAAAGTCACAAAGTTGGACAGGGGCTGAGGGTGATTCACTAGTTAGGAACATTTCCTACTCTTGCAGAAGACCAGAGTTTGGCTCCCAGAACTCACATCAGGCAGATCACAACTGCCTGTAACTCTAGAGAGAGAGGAAGCCTTTAAGAACTCTTTCTCTTCTCTCTCTTTTTCTCTCCCTCTCTCTCTCTTCTCTCTCTCTTTCTCTCCCTCTCCCTCTCTCTCTCTCTTCTCTTTCTCTTTCTCTCCCTCTCTCTCCCTCTCTTTTTCTCTTTCTCTTTCCTCCCCGGTCCCCTCTCTCCTCCTCCTTCCTCTCTTTCTACCTTCCTCTCCCTTCCCTTCCCTCTCCCCTGTCTCACACTCATACTCACTCACAAATTTAAAATTAAAAAAAAAAATCTTTAAAAAAATGTTTCCAGGCCAACATGGATGGCGTATTAAAACCCTGCCTTAAACAATGCGTTGGACAGGCCTGCTGGACACAGCATGCCATTGAATGTACTGCCTCCATCTCCAAATGACTTTACTCACTCAACTGGGTTGATTTTCACATAATTATTTACTAGCTTTATAAATAGAAGGATTCAAAGAGAACTTTCAGAGCTAACGTACAAAATAATAACCCTGAAATAGTAAACAAAACGCACATGGGCGAGAGCAGCTGCTTCTAGTTTTCTTTGGGTCCCAAAGATAGAACCAAGCAAATAAATAAGGATTATATGATTTCCTCTTGAAATGGTGCTTAGGCCTCAGAGCGTGGCATCTATTTGAAACCAACATCTGGAGGGAGATTTGGTGGCACAGACCTGAAAGCTTAGCACAGAGGAGCCTGGGAAAAGACCCACAAAAACACAAAACACAAGCACAACACAAGCAAACAAGCAAACAAACAACCAAAAAGCAAAACAAAACTGTGGGATGTCTTCTAAACTGTAAAGTAGCAATGAGTGGTATCAAGGATGTTTAGAGGGGAGGGAGATGGAGGATAAATGTGGAGAGGGAAGGTGTGGGCCACAGGTTCAAGAATGGCCTGCCGCTCCAAAGGCTTTGAACAGAGGACCGAACGAGAAGATGGAGATGAGTACTTAGATTGGAGCAATGAGCAGTAATGGTGGTGAGTAAAATGAAGGGGAGGGGTGAAAGAGGAGCTGGAGGAGAAGGTCAGGAAGGAGGTGAGGGAAGAGGAGGGGTGGAAGAGATGAGGGAGGAGAAAAAGGTGGAGAAGGAGGTTGGAGAGGAAGAGGTAGAGGAGGAGGGGTGGAGGAGGAGATGATGATAGAGAAAGAATGGTACAAATGGGTTTCTCAGGAGTGTGTGGGGCTAAAGCAAGAAGATACAACAGGATACAAAGGAAAGGTGGGATTTTATCTCAGGTCCATGAGAAGTCCGAAGGCTCCTAACTGCATATGGATCAACATTGTTTAACATTTGCTTTACCTGATTTGTGGAGGAGGATGTCAGAGGCAAAGAGGAGAAGGGGACCACCTACAGAAATAAAAGCCATGAAGGGGACCACCTATGGAAATAAAAGCCATGATTCTGGTCACGTGTGCTGGTGACTTGTGCTGGTATCCGAGTCTCTGTGCCTTGGGAGAGCTAAGCAATCACTGGGCATCAATGTTGACCAATAGCACTTCCTTGTAGCTCTGGCTGGGCTCCTGGCTGTCTGTAAGAGACATGGGAACAAGAGAATAAGTTATAGGATTTGGGGTAGTTTTACTATTTGTTGAAAATGATGTTACTACATTCCTTAGGAAATGGAGTCTCTCCTAAATCAGCAACCCTAGTCTAGGGACAATTTTGTGACATTAGTCTCCCTTATCCCCATCCTTTCTCTCTCTCCACCCTGTCCCTCTCTCTCCTCCCTTCCTTCTCCCTCTCAGGAGCACTTAGGTTTTTGGTGGCCATCAGCAAACTTGCCAGAAATGAGAATCTAAGGGAAACTCATTAGAGGACTTCACTCAGCGAGCATCCACAGAGCACAAGTGTCCATCACACGTGACAGCCCAGAGAGGAAGTGAGTGTGTGAAGAAAGAAACACCCAGTGGCCAGGAAACACAGTCCTCTAGATTGTTACTGCCCATGGCTCCACTTCGAAGAATAAACCACAGAGACTGGCAGTGTCCAGCCCTTGATGGGAGGACTCTGCACACTTCCGAAGCCACTGAGGCTGCAGGCATTTCACACTGGCTGCTAAAGATTAGCCTGGTTGTACTCAGGAAAACCATCCTGGTAACAGATAATCGCAGCATCATGGGCTATCTCAGACTAAAGCAGCATTATGGCCCTGAAATGACCATACATAGTTCAAAGTCTTCTTCTTCGAATGCTATTAATGTGTTCTACTAAAGACACAAAGATATTGTAGGTCTCTGCCTTAGCTTTTGTTGCTTTTGTTGATATGGCATGGGATGGAGCCACAGAAAGTAGTTGGTCTCTCTGTTCAGTTAAACCTCTTTGGAAATACCTCAGCGACATGCCCAGAAGTCTTTCTCCTCAGTTATTATAAATCCCACCAAATAGACAATCAGTATTAACCTTCACAATCTACCCCGATGGCACTAAAACTTGTGTTTAAAGGGCAGGGGAGATGGCTCTGTACACATATTTCAGTAAATATGTCAGAAGCTCACAAATGCCTGTAACTCCAGCTCCAAGGGATCCAGGGTCACCTTCTTGTCCTGATAGGCAAGCACACACACACACACACACACACACACACATGCACACACACACACACACACACACACAGGGGACTGGAGATTAAAAGGGTTTGTTTGTATATCTTAAGGGAAGTAACGAGGGTAAGTTTTCTTTGTCCTAAATTCCACCTGGAATGCACTATGTGACCCCTAGCCATGTATCTCAGGCTCCAGGACATACAGACACAGAACATCTTAGCCTTACCCTAGCCATGTATCTCAGGCTCCAGGACATATAGACACAGAACATCTTAGCCTTACTAGTGAGATGATTGCAGCTTAGCAGCTCCCAGAGCCTATTTCTAGCAAGCTAACCAGAGCTGATGATACTCCTGGTGTTCAGATCTCATTGTGAGAGCCAAGGACCCATAGCAGGAAACCTAAATGCCATTTCACAGAATTTACTGCATGGTCTCAACCCTGCCCTTCCATTCCCCACCATCCTTCCTTTTGCTCATTGATTCCTGGAGTGGATGCCCGTAGCAGGGTTTAAAACATACCTCATATAGTCACATCTTCTCTCCTCGCTTATGTTGAATCTTCCTGGGATGTTCCAGACTGCATTTGTTGTCTCATTTGCTTGAAAGAACCCCTGCTCACATGGAAAAAGTTTCAACTGTTGCCTTGCTTTCAGGAACAGCACAGCATAAATGTAATGCTCACGGGGGTGATGCTCACGGAGGTGATACACCCAGAGGTGATGCAAACAGAGGCAATGTATGGAAGGGTGATGCATGTGGTGCTGATGCAGATAGAGGTGATGCACATGGTACTGATGCAGACAGAGGTGATGCACACAGAGGTGATGTGAGACACACAGAAGTGATGCACACAGAGGGAGTCAAGCTTTAGCCCCTGCTATCTGGTCACATTGAGACTCCCGACAATACCAATTACATCACACAACATTAGTCATTTATTTAACTCGTTATTTTACCATATGTAAATATAGATGACCTGTTAAATACTGTATCTTATTTGCATTTAGTGTTTATGTGTGCAGGCATTTTTGTCTCCATGCATGTCTGTATAGCACACATGAGTGCCTGGTGCCTTCCTATGCTATATAAGGATGTATGATCTCTTGGAACTTCAGTTCTAAGATCTCTTAGGACTACAGAAAATCGCAAGGTGCCATGTGGGTGCTGGAAATCAAACACAGCTCCTCTAGAAAAGCAGCTAGTGAGTGGTCCTCAATGCTGAGCCAACTCTCTAGCCCCTTGTCTACATTTTATCTTTAGCACAGCACAGTACCTGCTAAATAGCACTATTAAAATAAATGCTGTCTTAGTTAAGGTTTCTAATTAACTAAAGAGGTTTTCTAAAACAGCATGGCCAAAATCAATTTAGGGAGGAAATGAATTTGTTTCATTTTACAACATGTAGTCCATCACCCCGGGGAAGCTGGGCAGGAACTTAAGGCAGAGGAAGCCTGGAGATGAGAACTAACAATGTGGAGGCTGTGGGAGAGAGCTGCTTACTGGCATGCTCAGCCTGCTTTTTTTTTTATAGCACCCAGGACCACCAGCCCAGGGGTACCATCACCCACAGTAAGCTGGATCAAATAACTATCCATCAAGAAAATGCAGCACAGGCTGTCCACAGACCACTCTGGTGAGGGCATTTTCTAAATCCAATTTCCTTTTTTCCCAAATGCTTCTCGCTTGTCAAATTGACATATAACTAGTCTGCACAAATGCTAGTTAAAATAACCGTAATTATTACGCCACGGCTTTCCTAAACAAGAATGGATTGTATCTTAAGGAATGTACAGTGAGACATTGTATAAACAGAACTGGGTGGCTACTGCCTGTACTCTGAACACTCAGGAGGCGGAGGCAGGGGAATAACTGTAAGCCTAAGCTACAGGATCTCATGAAGGAAAAACAAAAGAAAACAAAGATAAAACAAGGACTTACTGAGTGCAGATATTGGTTTAAATACTTGCTAAAGCAGTGGAGGAAAACATCTTCAAATTGAGTGGATGATGGAAAATAGAAGATCCTCAGCTTAAAGGATAAGATTTAAAAGGGACCCTGACTTAGTCGCTGTTTTATTGCTGTAAAGAGGCACATGACCATAGATAGCAACTCTTATAAAGGAAAGCATTTAACTGGGGCTGGCTTACAGTTTCAGAGGTTTAGTCCATTCTCATCATGGTGGAGAACATGGGGCAGACATGGTGCTGGAGAAGTAGCTGAGAATTCTACAACCGGATCTACAGGAAACAGGGGGGGGGGAGGGAAAGAGAGAGGGAGAGAGAGAGGACATGGTGCTGGAGAAGTAGCTGAGAATTCTACAACTGGATCTACAGGAAACAGAGAGAGAGAGAGAAACAGAGACAGAGACAGAGACAGAGACAAAGACACAGAGAGAATATGCTGGGTCTTCTTTGGACTTCCGAAGCCTCAAAGCCTACCCTCAGTGACACACTTCCTCCACCAAGGACACAGCTACCCCAACAAAGCTATACCTCCAAATCCTTCTGAGTAGAGCCACTCCCTGTTGACTAAGCTTTCAAATATATGAGCCAAGTGAGGGCCATTCTTATTCAACCACAGACCCTTACTGCTATGCTCAGATCCTGAGTAAAATTGTAACACACACTCTATGACACCAAGACCTGGAACTTGAGCCAAAGGTTGTATTCCAGTTCCATTCTGTTGCTGTGATAAAACATTCTGACCAAAAGTAAGTTAAGGAAAGGGTTAACTTGAGCTTCCAGGTTGCGGTCTATGATTGAGGGAAGTCTGGGAAGGAACTGAAAGAGAAACCATGAGGAACAGTGCCTTGCTTGTGTACTCACTCTCAGGCTCCTGATGAGTTTGTTTTCTTACACAGCCCAGGGCCACCTGCCTAGGGGATGGTGCTGCCCACAGGAGACATTTTCCAGCCTCTGCCTCCCATCTCAATGTGGAAGGACTAGGATTATGGATGTGTACTACCAGATCTAACTTTTGTAGGTTCTAGAGTATTGAACTCAGGTCCTTGTCCTTGCACAGCAAGCAATCTCCTCAGCCCCATTTTTATTTATTTATTTTTTCTTTGAGTGGGAAACTGATGAAAAACTAGAAAATTAGAAAAAAATTCTGACCATCAATCCAACAGAAGGAAAAGTCAGTCTATGAGCTGAGCAGTCATTATAATTCAAGGTTCGAAGCCGTTAACTAGCTCCAGGGAGGCAAGAAATGCAGGGTCAGCAGGATTCTCAGCAGGAGAATGCTCTGAAATGGTAGGAGCTCTGAAAAGATAAAGTAATGCTTCACAACTCCTGGTGATGTTCATCTTTTAATACAGACCAGCAAAGAAGGGGTTAATATTTCTCTGAAATTAAAATCACTGTACAACCCTCCTCAGAATCCTGAATTTATCCAAAAGGAAAAAAAAAAAGGCAATTCCAAAACCCAAAACCCATTATGGCTGGGCTATAGGAATGGAGAGAGGTAATTTAGAAGGTATTACTCTCACCCATAGGTTGCACTGAAATCGCCAGGCCATTTAGCCAACCTCAGGATGCACGTGTACTATGATGCAATCTTGCGATTCATATTGGTGATTAAGCAGTGTTGGAAATCCTACAGTGCAGCTAAAAGGGTCCCTTAGACATCTTGAGGACCGAAAGCTTCTTTTACAAGAGAGACCCTTCATACTCAGCAGCTATCAGACACACTCTGTGATAACTCCAGATAGTTCACATCCATCTCATGGTATAATTACTAAATGCTGGATTTTCTAATCAGCCATAGCTGGGAGGCCTGAGCAATCTGCTCTCGAGTTCCCTGGGAAAGGATGAGTTACAACCAGGCATCACTCAGGAGTCTGAGGGGTCGAGGGGATCTGCAGGAAACAAAGATGCAATGTTGAGCCTCTGAAGAAAGCAGATGTCGGGGAGAGGAAGAACTGATGGGAACATCTAAGGGAAGCCAGCAGTGTAGTCTTCAGAAAGGGTGTTTGTCCTGGTGCTGAAGTAACTTCTCTTCCCACTCACAAAGCTGCCTTTCCCAAGCCCAATGAATGCATTCTTAGGATTTATATATAGCTCTTGCTCTAAGAATGAAATTGTTGGGTGACAATAATATCATTGTTGTTCTACTGTATCAAAGACGTCCTTCATGAGCAAAGTCGTGCTCTCAGGCTCTCGCGCCTCTCTGAAGTGCTCTTTCCCCAGGGTTTAGTTCTACCCAAGGTCGTTAGACATGAGAGCAAAGCCCCAGGGTGCATTGAGTCAGGAAGCTTTGTCCTCAATATCTGAAGCAGAAAGGATAGGAGAAAGTCAGATGTGCTTTCTGATGAAGCTGTGTGCCTGTAGTTCCAACAGTTAGGAGGCAGAGCAGGAGCATCGCAAGTTCAAGGCTAGCCTAGATATCTGTCTCAATAAAATCAATAATAAATTAAAGTGAAAGCCAGGTATAAAGTTAAAACACACATACACACACACACACACACACACAGAGAGAGAGAGAGAGAGGGAGAGAGCATCTAACAAGCTTCAGGACCCAAGAAGGATCATATTTTTCTTTTATTTATATTTTTGTTTTTGTTTGGGTGAGTGTACATGAGCATGCATGTGTGTTCAGTGTGTATCTGTATATCTTTGTGTGCATGTGTGTGCAGTATGCATGCATGTGAGGCATGTGTGTATGTGGTACAGGATGCATGTGGCTATGTGCATCAGTGGGCACATGTGCTAAGGTCAAAGGAGGCCACTGGGACAGACATCCTGTTCTGTCACTGACCATCTTGTTCCCTTAGGAGGACATTGAGATGGACATCCTGCCCTAACTTTGTCCATCTTGTTCCCTTGAAACGTTGTTTCATTAAACCCAGAGCTAGATTAGCAGACAGCAAGCCCAATCAATTCTCCTGCCTCGACCTTCACAGCTTGGGGGCTGCAGGTACACATGGCCTCGTACTGCTTTTTACATGGACTCTAGGGGACTTGAACTGGGGTTCTCTGGTTTGCATACAGTTGCTGAGCATCTCCTTAGCCTTAATTTGCAACTTTTATAGTCTTAGTACATTTTCGATGATGATCACATGCACCCTTGTATCTTACTGGCTGCTCCATTTCCAAGTCTCTACTATATTTCTAAATATCAAAGAATTCCATATACTCCTCCTGCCTGCCTGCCTCCCTCCCTAACCCATACTCTCTCTTACCTGCCCTCCTGGAAATAGCTGCTATCAATGTCTGCTCTTCCCTCTCTGGACTCCAGACTCACCCAAGCCAACTCCCATCTTTTCTTAGTTATCATAAAAGCAGAGATAGGAAGATCCATGGGACTCACTGGCCCACAAGACTAGCCTACCTGGAAAGATCCAGATGTACTGTCTCAAAAATCAAAGTAGATTCCTCCTGAGGAATGACATCCAAGCCTGTCCTGTGACCTCTACATGCAAGAGCCTTCACACACACACACACACACACACACACACACATACACACACACCGCTAGATAGAGACCGAGAAAGCACAATCAATGGCTCTAACACCTTGGAAGCTACTGAGGCTTTCCCACTATGATGAGCCTCCTCATCTCCATGAGAAATACTCTGTCCCTCAACCTAACAGGCAGCTTTCTTTTCCAGGAGCTCTTAACATCCAACTCATTCTTATGACTAAGACACAGGTAGAATTTCCTCTTTGTCTAACATATTTCTGAGACACAATTGGCACAAACAATTCCAATTGTTCAATTTGATGTATGAGATATGTTTTGATGTTCTAGATATGTGGTCATGCTTCTGAGACTCTCATAGGAAGCCACACAAGTACTTGCATCACCCCCCAAAATCTGCTGTGTGTCTCTGAAATTCACCTTTCCCATTCTTCATTTTCCCTGTGCTAGAGACAAGCATCCTTTCAGCACTATGGACCCGATAGCATTTCTATCTAGAGTTCCGTCAGTTTGCAGCCTGCACAGTCATTTACTCTGACTTCTGATGCTCACCATGGTTATTTAGAAACCTACTCTCAGAGTTACATGTATCCTATGGCTAGCTCCTTTGATCTGAGTTACCTAACAGCAGTACTTTATATGGAAACATTGTAGTATGCATCTATCCATCACATCATGGACAGCTGGTCTACCACAAACCATTGGCTATACTAACAAAGTAAGCTGAGTTTTTTCAGTCATTCTTGAATGAGCAGACTTGTCATTGGTCACATGTCTTTTCAATCTTCCAAGACCTAGATGAACCTCCCAATTTGAAAATTCTTCCTCTTGAAAAACTTACAAGTCCAACAAGCCCCCTCTAGGAGTCAGTGCTTATGAGAAATGACAACTATCATTGCACAGTGGTGTGTCTGATCTGTATAGGTGTTATGCCCAAATGTATGTCTGTACAGAACTCGTGTGCTCCTGGAGTCAGAAAGAAATATCAGGTCTCCTGGAAATGAAGGTAGGCACATTTGTGAGTTGATTGTAGGTACTGAGCATTGAATCAGGATCCTCTTCAAGAGCAACAAATGGGCTTAGCCGCTGAGCCATCTCTCCCCAAGCTGCATAGTTTTAGACCACTCTGTCTTAGAATTTCCTGAACTCTGAACAAATGGAAACCCATCTTTCCCCTAGGCTGGGAGGCTGTTTGTCTCCTACACTCCACATGTATGCTTTCTCTGAGGAGGTCGGGTTTCCTTGCAGGGAGAACACTCAACAATAGACTCTGATCTTCCCTAATTCTCAAGATAGACATTTTATTAGATTGCCACACTAATGGGAAGAATAGATACACAATATTCCTTAGTGTGTCACATTCTCGGTTTTAAACAAGTGGTCTTTAGTGGTTCCTGCCTCTGCCTCAAGTTCTCACTCATGCCTTTCATTCTTCTCTCATGCTCATGTCCCACTTAGGCCAGACTTCCATCCAGAATATAAAGAGGGGCTGGGAAAATGGCTCAGGTGCTAAGAGTCCTTGCTGCTCTTGCAGAGGACTTGTTCATAACTCCAGTACTAGGGATTCTGACACCCTCTTCTGGCCTTCTTTAGCACTGCATTCAAATGGTACACATATATACACATAGACAAACACTCACACATACAAAATAAACATAGACAATTAAATCTAAAGAATAAGAGGAAGAGAGTGGAAGAAAACTATTATGGTCAATGAGTTAGATGTCACAACTATTTCATTTTCTTTCTTAATTTGTGTGTGTGTGTGTGTACATCTACATGTGCGTGTATGTGTGTGACATGTGTACACACAGAGAAATGGAAGCATGCCACAATGTGCATATGGTGGTCAGAGAGCATCCTCAAATCTCCATTCCCACCTTTTGCCTTAGACAGGGTCTACAAGACTTGCTGATGTATATGCCAGGCTAGCTACCCACAAAATTCTGGGACTTATTTTATTTCCACATCACATCATACCACAGGAACACTGGGAGTACAAATCTGTAGTATCACATGTACACATGTAGCCTGGTTTTAGAGCTCAGGACTTCATAACCGCAGGCACATAGCCAGTTCTTTACCCTTCGAGACACCTCTCCAGCCCTTTATTTTTCTAGTGTCAAGTTCTATTCTGCTCCAACAGCCTTCTCACTTGGGCAGCATTTGAGGAAAAGCAGAAAGCTTGGCTTCCAAAGGCTGTCACTTCTGGGAGCAGGGCCAGCTGCTTTGAGAAGTGTTTCTGGACTATTACGTTTTGGAAATGTTCTCATTGGGCAATGTTGTGTCCGTCAGATTACATGAGTGACTGTGATTGATACAAGTAGCCTTCTATCAGTGTTCTGTAGCACTGAGGCCCAGAGCAGAGCACATGGCTCGCCAGCAGGCTCTACTATGAGGACTTTCCTTTGTTTTTGACTTTTGGGTAAATTACTTCCTATCAGCTGGAGAGGAAGGACGAATCCAAAGCAAGTCAATTTCTTCAAATGCTAACATTTACATTCTTAGGGGTATATTTCTATTCATTTGTCATTCAGATTAAAATTATTTAGTGCAGGGGCTGGGGCCAAAGCTCTGTTGGTAGAGCACTTGGCTAGCATGCAGAAGGCCCTGGGTTTGATTCTCAGCAACCCACCACACAGGGCATGGTGGTGCCAGTAATCCCAGCATGGGGATATAGAGGACGGGGATGAGAAGCCCAGCTGAGGCCACAGGAGACCCTATCTCAAACAAACAAACAAACAAACATTAAATAGGTTAACAAGCAAACCCTTCAAAGCACAAGGAAGGCAGGTGATACTTAGGTCTCCATTTGGTTCCCATTTGGGCTCACTCTGAAAACTGTACTCAGAAAGGAATTATACCAAATCCAGGAAACAGATGTGAAGAGTCCCAAATCCAGATTCTATGGTTGAGAGCCTGCTTTGACATTGTCATTTAATCTCTCAATTTTAGTCCCCTTTGTCCCATTACAATTAATATGACACTGGAACAAAATGTTTGAACCATATAGTAACCTGTCATCTACCCAAAAATATTGTCACAGTGGGAGCCATGGGGTGGCCATGGGTATTTTCTATGGTTTAGTTGGTTAGTTTTGGTTTTGGTTCTGTTGTTATTAGTGCTAGAAATTGAATTCAGGGCCTTTCACGTGCTACAAAAGCACTGTTCCCCATCACAGCCATTTTGACACAGAATCTCATGTAGCCCAGGCTAGGCTTAAATTTGTTATATATCTGAAGCTTGTCTTGCATTCCTCATCTCTCTACCTCCACCTCCCACATACTAGGATCACAGGTGCGTACCACACCATCCATGCCCAAGGCTCTGAGCAACTTAAGAAGCATCTGGACTCTGCAAGAGTGCCTGCTTTAAGTCTAAGAAGAGCCTTCCACTAATGCAGTTTTCAAGTCCACTTAGAGCAAGTGGCAAGACATGGATGGCCCCCTTTAACAAGTTTCTCAGCAGTGAGTTCTGGAGCAAGCCCTTGAGTGAGGCTTCTGAGCATGGTCTGATGAGCCCAGCAGTTTGTCGCCACCAGGTGACCTCACTGGCCTCACAGCTGCTTTTCTCTCAGCTCCCTGCTGACAGCTTCCAAGGATTCCAGGGATTCCCAGGGTTCCCTGGATTCCCAGGATTCCCAGAATTCCCTGGATTCCCAGGATTCCCAAGATTTCCTAGATTCCCACTACACAAATAATTACCTTTATGCCCTCATCCTCCTGCTTCCCAGCAAAGTTAACGGCTCTTCAGGCCACTTTCTGGTGAGCTTCCCTGGCAACCCAACAAATGGATCTGGATCTACTGCCCATATCCTTCCATCTTTGAACCAGCTCTCCTATAGGCATCTTGCAGCCACCATCACGCCTTCCAGCACCAAGCTTCAGCAGAGCTTGAATTGTGGCTTAGGGGAAAATCTGCTTCCATATGTGTTCCCCTATCGTTTCTTCCATCCTAGGATAGTCCAGAGATTGTCTTGTCATCCCCTCATAGATAATTCTCTACACATCATTTCTATTTCCTTAGAAATATTATTAGTAGTGTCAGAGATGGTTGTGTCTGTGGGCAAACATTCTAAGGCACCTGTTTAAAGAGCAAAGGTTAACTTGGTGGCGTTCATTCTCCTTCCCTTTCACCTTTAGTGAGTTCTAGGGTTCAAACTCAAGTCACCAAGGTTCTACAGATCTTGAAAGCCCCTCCTTTCTACCTCTTTACAATAGATCTTCTGTTAAATTACTATGTTCCTTTCTTTCCTGATTGAACCCTGGTTGATGGTGCTGCTCATTTGGGTTGACCTGATTCGGCCACTGGCATTTACAACGCAACCAAGATCAGTAATCAGAGGAACACACCAAACTTATTAGCTGAGCCTGGATTCGTGTTGGAGACATCCAGGCTGCATGTCTGAGAACTGGAGCGAGGATATCCCCAAAAGCAAATGGTGGGGGTGTGAGTTAGGAAAAACCCCAGGCAGCACATCCAAGGGAGTGTGTGCCTAAGCTGCAAGGAAGAACATCAGAATGCAAGAACACAGTTGACAAAAACTTGAAGGTGGAGCCTCCATCAGAGCAGGGGACCCGGACTTCAGGCTCTTGGCAGTGTTTCTGTGAAGAATATACAATCTTGTTTGAATAAAAGAAGGCATCCCTTCTCTAAACATGATGCTTACCCGTGAAGCGATAACTTCATCCTCCAGCTCTGAATCTCAATAGAGAATCAATTCCTTGTTGGGCGCTGGGTGGTGGGGAAATAAAGGGGTGGGGGAGACCCCATGCCAGAGACACTAGATGGGCGGACTCGGGAGACTGCAGTGCACTCTCCGCGCTGCCGGGTGTGTGTCTGGCTGTGGGACGCCCCGGAACCCCAATCCTCGGGAGTGGGAGGGAGCAGGAGCAGTCCGGGGTCGCTGGGCCTCATGGAGGCCAAAGATGATAGGTTCTAGCTCTTGGGCATCGCAGGACATCCCTGGACACTGCGGAAGAGCTGAGAACAAATGCCCCCCCCCTCCCGGTAGCAGTGCCCTCCCAAAAGGAAAAAAGGGGGATAGGGGGGGGAAAGAAAGTGCTGGGTGGTTCCGAGTGGGCGAGAGTCACTGGTCCGTCCTGCTGCTGGAAAAGCTGGGAGGCTTTCCTACTGGAGATTAGACCAGCTCCTTAGCAGAAGGCCATCGTTCCAGAACAGTGAGTCTCGATGAAAGGAGGCAGTCCGTGGTTTTAGAGCTTTATTGTACAAAACAGAGAAAGAGAGAGACGGTAGAGGCCAGCCATGGAGAGAGGGGGGAAGGAAAGGGGAGAAGGAGGGAAAGAGCTGAGAGTAAGAGACAAGAAAGAGAGCAAGAGCTTAACAGAGAGGAGGGGCCAAGCTGCCCCTTTTATAGTGGGCTGGGCTATCTTGCTGTTGCCAGGTAACTGTAGGGAGGAGCATATCTGGCTATTGCCAGGTAACCGTGAGGGTGGAGTCCAGACATCCTACGTGACTGATGGCCACAGAATTATGGAGCTGGGTCCTCGTGTTAGGAGCTTATGTCTGGGAGCATGGCAAACGAGCCTTCTGTCCCTTGCAGATTAATCTGCTGGGCCATCAAGCTTCCTACCTTTCTTCCACGAAGAAAGTGCCTCCAACCTAAGTTTCTCTGCAAAATCTCCAGTGCTCTTCTCTTCACCAAGACCATGCACTATCAACTCAGTCCAAGGGCACAGACAACGTGGCTGGCTTAGGTTCTGTTGCATTCCTATCTCTAAAGCCTGGGTAGAGGAATGGGGTGACAGACAAGCGTACAATGTGTGCTAAGCATGCTTACAGGCAACAAACCGCATAAGCCACTTCCTACAATAATGAGGCACCTCCTCACTTTACCCTAAAAAAAAAAACCCTATCCCATTCACCTTATTGCATTAGCTTAGCACGTACAACACCTCCATAAACTCTAAATGTTAAAAATACCCCCGTTTCACTCTTTAATCCTATAGTAAGCAATAGAAGTTTCTTAAAGGGGCTAGAGAGATGGCTCAGCAGTTAAGAGCACTGACTGCTGCTCTTCCAGAGATTGTAAGTTCAATTCTCAGCAACCACATGGTGGCTCACAACCATCTGTAATGAGATCTGATTGAAGAGAATGACAGTGTACTCACATATAGAAAATAAATAAATCTTTAAAAAATGAAAAAGAATTTTGTTAAAAACGTGAACTTTCTTTTGTTGTTGTTGTTTGTTTCTTTGCTCAGTTTTGTTTGAGGCAGGGTCTCATGTAGCTTCGGCTTCCCTAGAACCCACCTTATGCTGAGGATGACCCAAAACTTCTAATCCTCCCGCTTCTGCCTCCCAGGTGCTAGGATCACAAGCGTATCTACTGCAGCTGTTTCTGTACGGAGCCCAGGGCTCAGTGCATACTAGGCGATCATTCTACCAACAGTTAAATCATCAGCCAGAATGAACGGTTTTAAACATTGTGCTCGCCCAAAGGAGTCTGAGGTGAACTCTGCAGCCATTAAGACCCTCTTGGAATGCTTAGATGGAGCAGAATCAGAATGTAGAATGTTCTAGACTCTGAAATGTTATCAGAGAAAACTGAAGGAGGGAACTATGGTTATTCAAGAAATTTATTATAAAAGGATGGTCTTTCTGTACAAAGCCCTAGGGTCTATCCCCAACACTCCAAGAAAATGAAAGAAAAATAAAGCAAAAGACCATTCTAAGCAAAGGCAGCTCTCATAAAGACGGGAAGATTCTGACATTTCCAGAAGCGGGTTGGATACATACAATTTCACAGGGCTCTCAAAGTGGAGAAAGAAGTCGGACAACTCAAAAGTTCTCAGGTCAATTTGGCCAAAAAAGAAACAGATCCCAGAGCAGATCTGTGGGGGAGAAAATAAAGAACTGGCTCCACTCTCCAGAACTTAGCACTGTTTATGAAACAGTGCAAATGGAGAACCATTTATTTATAAATATCTCAGACATGTCCCCACCCTCCCACACATCAGAGGAGAAAATCATTTGTTAGTAAATATTATCTCCGTGCCTGTCACCGCACCAACAGGTGGTTTTTAATGCAACCAGCCCACGGCATGACTTTTTCTCATTTATAATTGTCTTTGTGGCTTTCTCATTTAGATATCTGTGTGGCCTGCTAGATGTCCCAAGACAGCTGGCCAGCAGTAAACCCAAGCACAGTGATGGACAAAGGCCAGACCTGCTGAGGCCTCCGTAAGGAGTGCGAAAACTAGGATAGAAGAGGAAAAGTTCGGGGTGTTGGGGGGTTTGGGGGGGTTGCTTTGTTTGTGTTTTTTTGTTTGTTCTTGTTTAAGGGAGTTGTTGTTGGTTTTGTTTGTTTGTTTTTCCTGCTGTTAAGATTTTCTCATTTGACCTAGCTCAGTTCAAATCCCTGATGAAGGATCAAAGAGGATCTTTGTCATTGGCTTTCCACCAATGGGTAATGACCGAACTGAGTATTGGCTAGCCTTTGGCTCTCCCATCTTCACTGGTCTTAAAGAAAAGAAGTCGCAGAAGTCAGAGGATGCCATGGGTCATGTACATATCATCCATTGCCGCATACCACAAGTGACTCCTTTGATCCTCTTTAATCTTTATCACTAAGATGGGGATAATAGCTGTTACCAAATAAGATGCAAGTGATATTCAAAGTACCGTCAGCACAATGCTAAGTCAACAGTGAACACAGTACACCAGGGCTGAAATGCTGACTCAGCAGAGCGGTGAGATGGGATCTGTTACTCTCTAAGCCACCTCCAGACCCTGTCATTGCGCATACCAGGTCCGCCATCTGCCCAGCCCTTCCCCTCTGCTCCTGCCGCCTGGAGCTACCAGGCAATTTGGTCCAGGCGAAGTAGACAAAGGTAGCAAGCCGACAGACCACAGCTCAGACATGTTTTCCACCGTGTCTGCGTGCCTCTAACGTGGATGGTAATAAGACTTTTGCTCTACAGAGTTGTAATTAGAATTGATAAGAGATTTAAAGGTGCCGTTAGCTCAGTGAGGTTGGGGGCTTTGTTCGCCTAGCCCAAGAATTTGACCTACTGTCTGCCATGACTAAGTTCTCAATCTGGCATAGATTCATTCGGTGGTTTAGGGATATACTTACTCATTCTTTAACCTGGCTTTGGGTTTTTTTGGGTTTGGGTTTGTTTTGTTTTGTTTGTTGGTTTTTTTGTTTTTCTTTTGTTTTGTTTTTTTTGGGTTGTTTGTTTGTTTGTTTGTTTGTTTTGCTACAGGTCTAGAGTTATATCGCTCAGGCTCACCTGGAATTCATTATGCAGCTTTGGCTGGCTTGACACTCAAGGAGGTCTTCCTGCCTCAGGCTCGAATGTGCTGGGGTTGCAGATGTGGACACCAGACACAGGAAATGCCATAGTTATTATTGAAGCAATATGTACTCTTCTGCCACTATAGTGAGGCCAGCTGTCTCTCAGAAAGGAAGGAAAATGGGAATAAAATAGAGCAAATCTACTGGCAGAATCCATGTGTTCCATCCTTCCCTCCTTTTTCAAAACTGTATAAAAGTCAAGACAGATGAAAAGCACACAGTTTGCAGTTAGGTGGTATTTGATGGAATCTTTTGGTCTTTGTCATTCTGGAGAGCTCTGGCATTTGGACTCAGGGGTCCTTACTCTTTACCAAAAGCTTGCAATTAATAGAATTTATCATTATTTCCCAGCCACCCTTCCTAACCAAACTGCCAGCACAGGCAGTTTCTTCCCTCGGGACTCAGTACTCGCAAGTCCTGAATTGATCCAGAGAATTGCGGTGGATTTTATTAATGAACAAACAGAAAGCAATGGGATGTATCCGGAAACCTGATTAGGACCGTGGATCCGAGCCACCTGCTTTCTTCCATAAATAAGGTTAACATGTGGATGCCTGTCTGATGAATCCATTTATCTAGTCTTTATCTCTGTACCAGGAAAAACAAGGAGAAATGTTATTTATTGTTTCATAAAAACTCCCAATTAGTGAATCAGCTGGGAGCCTTGATACAAAGTTGTAAACACCAGCGTTTCGACTGAACTCGTCCATGGGGTCCATGGAGACGAGGTTATTGGTTCAAAAGGGCAGGAAGATTAGACTCAAATCCTCACAGTTTCATGAACTCGGGATGCACGGTGTTAACACTGTGGTAGTTTGCTATTGCTTTGTGATTGTTAGAGCATATTCTCTCTGGGGTGTTTGTTTGTGTGTTTGTTTGTTTTGTTTTTCTAACAAGAATGAGCTATGGTATGACTCTGCAAATGGCCCTGAACCCTTTTGATGGCTGCAGATTGGCTTTCCTGGGGATTGTATAAAAATTCACTCATGTAAATGCACACATCTCTAATGAGCACCTAGGAAGTGCCAAATAGCACTCTGAATCTACAGAATATATTAATGAATGGAAAGTAAGAGAAGGAGAGAGAGAGAGAGAGAGAGAGAGAGAGAGAGAGAGAGAGAGAGAGAGAGAGAGAGAGAGGAGGAAGAGGAATTCACAAGGTTGGAAAAAAGTCTCCACTATAAAATGATTTAGTCAAGCTAAGCTTCACTGAAAACTACCAGGCCAGACACTGTGGCTCACATTTGGGCTACGGCAAAGAATCTGAGCTTTGCTCTTACCCTGGTTCCACAGTGAGTTCAAGGACAACCTGGAAGACAGGAGACATTTGCTCAAAAAAGCAAAAAGAGAAAAGATATTGGGGTGATACAATGGCCAGACAGCTATGAGAAGAGTAGACAGGAGAAGACTCTAGGTTTACAGACAGATTAAAAAGAAACAGCATTGTGGAGGCCGGGGTGTGGCTCAGCTGATACAGTGCCTGCCTAGCATGCAAGGAGCCCTGGGTTTGAATCCAGCACGGCACAAGTCAGTGTCGTCACTTGCTCCTCCTATCTGTCCAACATCCAGGAGATGGAGGCTGGAAGACCTGAAACTCAGGTTGTTCTCAGCTATTTATTAAGTTCAAGACAGTGTGGGGCTGGGAAGGGAACCTTCAAGGAGAAGCAAGGGGCTTGACTAGAAAAGGACTGGAGAAGAGACCTGGGAACAGAGAAGGGAAGTAGGAATGGGAATCAGCCTGTTCTGCCGCTGTCGCTCAAGCAGCGTTAAGTCGACTATTCCATGATGTCTGCTTGCAAAATTTCTCTCTCTCTCTCTCTCTCTCTCTCTCTCTCTCTCTCTCTCTCTCTCTCTCTCTCTCTTTCTCTCTCTCTCTCTCTCTCTCTCTCTCTCTCTCTCTGTGTGTGTGTGTGTGTGTGTGTATGTGTGTGTATGTTTTGAGAGAGAGAGAGACTTAGTTAGAGTTTTAATGCTGTGAACAGATGCCATGACCAAGACAACTCTTTAAGGACAACATTTAATTGGGGCTGGCTTACAGGTTCAGAGGTATGGTGCAGGAGGAACTGAGAGGTCTACACTTTCATCTGAAGGCTGCTAGCAGAATACTGGCTTCCAGGTAGCTAGGATGAGGGTCTTAAAGCCCACAGTGGCTCACCTACTCCAACAGGACCAAACCTACTCCAGCAGGGCCACACCTTCTAATAGTGCCACTCCCTAGGCCAAGCACATATAAACCATCAGAGAGACAGAGAGACAGAGAGACAGAGACAGACAGACAGACAGACAGACAGACAGACAGACAGACAGACACAGGCAGACAGGCAAGCAGACAGACACACAGACAGACACACAGACAGACAGACAGACAGACAGACAGACAGAGACACAAAGAGCATGTACAGGCTTATGTGAGTGTGCAGGTTCATGCACGCCAGAAGAGAAGTTCCCATGTCCTTACCTTTTCATTTTGTTTTTGATCTAGGGCACTGGTCTGGAAATTGCCAAGTAGGCTAGATTGTCTGAACAGGAATCCTTAGTTCCCATGTGTAACTGGCAAGTGCTTTTCCAAATGAGCCATCTTCCCAGGCCCCGAGCTTCCATTTCTCTGGACACCAACTTAAACTTTCAAGTGTGGGTCTTGAGTGGGACTTAGATTCGCTGCACAGTTTCCGTTATAAGAAAGAAAGCATCCTATTGCTTCTGCTGCGTTTCTGTTCATTCATAACAGGTTTGTGCCATCTCTGGGGGCTAACAACTCTTGAGCCGTAACAGATGGACGACAAGGCTGGGGATTCGTGAACAGGAAAGTCGAGCAGGGAGCAATACTTTAACTCTGAAGACAGCATGATTCCAAAGCTAATTTAATAAATGTCTCCTCCTGAACCATTCTAGAAGCTTCTCTCAGGTAAAAACTAAATTGCCCACCAGGAGGTGTAGCCTAATGAAGGCGAGAACAGAATCACTTCATTAAATGTCCATGGCTGTTTGCTCAAGGAATAAAGAGATCAAATGTTGGTGTTTGGGAGAATTCTCCAGGCAGCTTTATTCCCACAAAAGAAAAGAAAATGCTTGCTAAAATCCTCTCTCTCTCTCTCTCTCTCTC
>NW_022196906.1:110039088-110040356 GCF_008632895.1 Mastomys coucha | reverse complement strand
CCCTCCCCTCCCTCCCTTCTTGTTATTATTGCACCACCAAGCTTTGTTGCCCTTAGAAGCCAGCCGTTTTGGCTTCCTAATGCGGCCTGAAGACCAGCTGCTCTCCACAAATTCCAGGCGGTCAGCATCAGATTGGGGCTGCTGAGGGATCCAGTCCTCAAGGTTCTGTTCAATCATCATGGACTCACAGCTACCAGATGCTCAGCCTTTCTAGTGTATGGACAGATGCTGTTGAGCTGCACAGCCCCTATAATCCAGTCTAACATTTATAATTCATTCATCTATATACATTATATACATTTATATTCATTTATACTCTTCATTTATAGTGCATATCCATTATCTGCTCTTTTCCTCAAGAGACACTTGAACTGTTCTTTTTCTCAAGAGAACTAACAGAGATTCTACACCGTAACACATGAGAGCTAAAATGCCAATTCTGAGAACACAGGTTGGTCCATAGACTCAAACCTACTCTTGAGGGGACCATTTCAAAATGCATGTTTAAGAAAAACTCTCTGTTGCTACAGATGCAAGACACTTCCCAAGACACCCTCAGAGATTTGCTACCTGACTGATTCCCATGTGTATTCCCTGAACAACATCAACTGGGAAGAGACAGGTTTATCAAATGAAAAACATATCCTTTGAGAACATTTATAAGAATATTTCAGAGGAGGTGCTGCTGCTGCTCAATGCCCCTTCAAGTCTGTTCTTGGTAGAACAATTTATACCTCCAAATGTTGCTTGTACCATAGGCACAAAATGCCCAGGGTGCCATCCAATTCCTACCCTTTCCTTGGGAGTGCAGAGCTCGCCATACTGAGCCAGTGCTGACTCCCAGCATGGCACTGCTGCTATCTTTCAGAAAGCACTTTGATGTTAATTTTCGAGTCCTTTGCTTGTTATGTTTTATTATTTAAACTAGACTGAAAACAAACCTATCCCAGAGTTGACTGATGTTTAACATTGAAGTAGTCATAGTTGACACTTTGAATAAACAAATTGTCTATGTCACCACATGTCACTTTAGCAATGACGAATCTTCATCATCACGCTCTCATTCATGATAGCCCTTCTAAGTGCTGGGGGTAGAGGCAGGGTGGGGGGGGGGGAAGAAAGGTGCTTTGAACCAAGGATAGGGCAGAAGTTTGGATCTCCAGCCCTCATGTCACCATGTGTCACTTTAGCAATGATGAATTTTCATCATCACGCTCTCATTCATGATAGCCCTTCTAAGTGCTGGGGGCAGAGGCGCGGGGGGGGGG
>NW_022196906.1:110031061-110039073 GCF_008632895.1 Mastomys coucha | reverse complement strand
GGTGGGAAGAAAGGTGCTTTGAACCAAGGATAGGGCAGAGGTTTTGATCTCCAGCCCTCACCTGAAAGATGGGCAAGCCGGGATTCTCATGGCTTAGAAGATAGGGAGACGTGGAAATTTCTGGAGCAAGCTGACGAGCTACACTAGCCAAATGGCCAAGCTCCAGGTTCACCTAACCTCACCTTGAGCTCTCCACATGTGTGTACACAGACTTGTTCACACACCAGTATAACACATGTGTACACACACACACACACACTTCATTCCTTCTGCCCCTACCCTCCTGCCCATTCCTGGGTTTCCCCATAAAGGAGGACTCCCACTGCCTCCATGGCTCCCAACTTCACTTCTGTGTAAAGAACACAGCACCCTGATGTATGTTATAGCTTACAACTTCCCATTTCCTCAGTTCTAGGTGTCCTTGACCCCAAGATTTCACATTACTAATTCTTCTGTGTGGTTCTGCATTTAGCCCTGCTGCTGGGGTGTGGGAATGCCAACACTGGACAAACTAATGTGGAGACAATTAGACTACATTACTCTACACCCACTGTTAGGTGGTAGAGTGCCAGGAAGCACCAATACACCACTTAGAGGAGTGGGAAAACACAGCCTAAGATGTGGGAGCTTGAAGCTGGGGTTCCCTGATTCTCAGGCATCCAATCACCACTGGAAACCATGCAGAGGAGCCGGGAACGAAGGGTCGGGGGTCCACCAGACCAGGGGTCCCCATAATCCTGGACATCCAGATGTCAATGGGTTTCAGCAAGTCGGGAAAAATGGAGTGAAGTCTGAGGCCTGGGGAGACCAGGGTCTGAGGGAGGGGAACTCCAGCTTAGCCCATCAGTGCTTATCCTTAGCTTAGTGGTAATTGTCTGCGAGCACAGAGGGCCTTCCACAGGAGACTTAGACACATGGCTCTGTAGATGAAGGAAGGCCTTCTCCATGCTTCCTGTCACAGTTCTTGATGAAAGAGACAGTCCTTGGCTCCAAACTGTTTAATGACTGTTTGTCGTGGACAATGAGTGCAGACCACCTCCTCAGGTGGACAGAGATTAAATGCCTGTTGCAGAGAGGAATGTCCTGGAAGAGAAGCTTATTGACTTACTCTCAGGGACTCTAGACACCTCACACCTCATTAGCATGGAGAACTCTGTTCTGATCTACATGACCACAGGTCACATTCCTATAGAGGGATGTGGTCACATGACAGGGGCCTAGTCAGAAGCCAGGGAAGCTCTACCTTCCTCTCTGGGTTCCAGGGCTTCCAACCCTTACCAAGGGCTCAACCTTACCAAGTTTCCTGGCACAAAACTTCTTGTTAATACACAGAAATACATTACTATCTCTTCACTTTGCTGAAATGCTTCATGAGGGACAGATGTCCCCGGTTAAGCCAGAGGAGTACTTAGTGGGTATGTGACTGAATGTCCTCTTGCCTGGCAAAGGGTGTCTGTGTTCAGGTTACCTCCTGTTTCATTCCTGGGGCTCTCTCATTGTGATGGTTTGAATGTAGAAGACACACCCCAGGCTAAGATATTTGAACTCTTAGCTCCCAAGGTTCTGTTGCAGTATTGGGAGCTTTTGAAACATTTCGGAAGTGAAACCTGGCTGGTAGAAATTGGTCACTGAGGGTATCTTAGGGATTCCAACCTGGTCCTGACTCTGGTGTATACTTCTCTGTGTCCTGTCTGCTCCAGGCTCCTGCAACAAGGTGGGAGTCCTAGTTAACATGGCTTCCCACCATGGAACTGTGAGCTAAAATAACCTCTTCTTCCCCTGAGGAGACATCTTACCGAGAGCTTGTGGCAGCAATGAGAAAAGTAGTTTATCCATTGGCTAAGGAGATCAAGAACACAATGTGTCTCCTGCTGGGAAGAGGGTAGTGAGGGGAGACAAGATCACATTTGGGAGCTGGAGGCAGGAGGATTGGATTTAGGGGGTTGCCAATCTCCTTCCCTGGACAGACATCTGGGAAGACAGATGACAAAGAGAAAATAAGAGCCTTATCTCTTCTGAATGAAAGGGGCTCTAAGGCCGTCCACTACTGGGTGCTGGCTTAGGTGTTTTGTAGGTCCCCAGACCCTCTCCTCTTCCCTCTGGGTCCTATTTAAATACCCCTTCCACCATGCCTTCCTTTCTTCTAGCAATGTCTTCTAAAAACAAGAACCTAAAACCTCAGGGACCCTGTGTCTGCTCTCTGTCTACCTGTTTCTTGAACAGTTCAGTCTTGGCTACACAGTGAATTTGAGGCTACCATAGACCCCATGAAACCCTGTCTTACACATAGCAAATAAATATAAAATGGGTGCACACATACACACACACACACACACACGTACGCATGCACATGCATATAGCTAATTCTTAAAAGTCAGGAAAGTCAGTACTAGTAAGGATATTAATCTTTCAAGAAAGGCCATGGGAATGGTATCATTTTTGACTGCTAATCCTGAATTTCAGACACAGATTTAGTTCTAGCCTCTTGTATACTTATGAAAGTATTCTACCTCTGAACTTTTTAACCCTAGCCCAAGAGTCTCCTTAAAAAAGGCAAAGAAGAGCCAATGGTTACGGGCGTTTGCTATTCTTGTAGAGAACCTGGGTTGACTCCCAGAATCTACCCACATCTACCTAAAACTGAGCCCTCAGGGATCCAACGTCTTCTTCTGGCTTCCTCAGACACCTGCACACATGTGCACACCCACAGAGACACAGAACACATCAATAACTTTTTAAAAAGAAAAGCACATAAGACTGCTATTGCTCTTGTAATAGAAACTGCTGGTTTTGTGGTGCAGGAAATGGGTGAGGTTCCCCCTTTTCCGAGCCTTCCTGGAGAGGTCCTCTGTCCAGGACCCTCCTGTATTACTTTGAATGAGAAGCTATCTAACTACACTGGTAATAAACTCAATGATGACAACAGGTAAGCACAGCTGTTCTATTTCTATGTAGTCTTTGGAAGAAAAGAGCTTCTGAGGAAATTTAGAGAAGTTCAGCCCCCTCCAGACTGTTCTCAGAGGAGAAATGGCATCAGGAGGGAGAGCACTGGCGGCTGTGTCAGTGCTCTGGCAAACATTCCACATTCCCCGAATAACCTGGCACCTGGCTCTCCTAGAGGGGCTCATACACAGCTGAAGGATTTCACACATCCTGATTTGGAAAACATCTGGAAAACTACTTCACGTGTTCACAGAGGTGCTGAGTGATGTATATACCCTTCCTCCTTGCAGGCAGGACTCTGAGGTAAGGGAGTCCTGGGGAATGGTTTAGAAAAATCACCACCATGGAAAGTGTGGCCCAGACTATTAGCCACAATAGGCTGCACTGGTTGAAAATTCCCCTCAGAAGTAACCAGACCTGTGTGTCCAGAAGGATGAGGAAGTGGTGGTTTGCTGCCAGACAGCTCTTGTCTCAAGAAAGTCACTTCAGAGTCTCAGCTCTTCCACTTGTGGAATGTGGAAAATCCTGTGAGGAAGGCTATGCATAGATACATCTGGTGCATGGCTGACCCTTAGTGACCCTTATTCATCCTCATGAGAGTTTCTCATTGGGAGTGTAGAGCCATGAGGCTCCTCTTCTTTCTATTGCCCCAAAGCAGGCATTCAGGTTGCTAGACGTTTCTACTCTGCGTTTTGTCTTGTTTTTAGTTCAGATTTGTTTTAGTTTTTAATTGTGTATGGAGGTAGAAATTTGTGTTCGTATGTGCACCGTGTGTGTGCTGTGCCCAAGCATAACAGGATCCCAGACCTTAGCAAAACTGACTCCATAATGGAAGTACCATTTGGGCCTTAAACTCAGCATGTAGACAGTACCACCCACCTGAAATGAAAACAAAGACCTAATCGATCAAAGGCTCTGGGAAAGTCTCTGAATGTACTAACCTTGCTTTTCTGCCTCTGTAGTTCTGCTTCTGGCTACCTGTTCTTATTAACTGATTAAACTTTGTGCTTGATTAAGCACAAAGGCCATACTCTGGCCTTTGTGCTTAAAAGCTTACCCTGAGAAAGGCTCAGAGCCACATTGGGATCCCCAAAAACCCAGTGTAGTCACTGGCTGGCAGATAAAGACTTTCTGTTGGCTTAAGCCCACATCTTCTCTGGTGGGTACCTTACGACACAAGGATGGATACCAGGGTACCTTACGACACAAGGATGCCAGGAGTCTGACCTCTCAGAGCTTAGGTTGCAAGCAGTTGTGAGCTGCCAGACATGAGATCTGAACTTGAGTCTTCTGCAAGAATAGTGTGTGTTCTCTTGACTGTTGTGCCAAGTCTTATTTTTGCAACATTACAGACTATCTGTTCCTATTAAAGACCTGATTCTCAATGCTGAAAGACTGGCTGCCTTGTCTTCTCTCCTCACTGACCAAGAAATTAGATTTCTTTGCTTTCAGCATTTGGCAGATTCCCAAATCTCACCCTCAAAGCTAAGGACAAAGATCTGAAATTCATAACCAAGATTTATGCATCCTTTCAGAGCACAGACAATGGCTTATCAAGGGTGCAAGTAAATGCAGTCAACTCAACGTGTTATTCTCAAACAACCCTTCTCGTCTTCTCTTTTCTCCTTTTTCCCCTTTCTCTCCTTCCTTCCCCTTCCCTTCCTTCCTTCCTTTCTTCTTTCCTTTCTCCCTTCTTGCCCACTTTCTTCCTTTTTTTCTTTCCTGTCTTTATTCATCTTGAGATAGTAGACCTTGTAGCCCAAGATGGCCTGTAATTTGCTATGGAGCCAAACATGACCTTGAACCTCTTTGGACCTCCTCCTTGCCTCCTAAGACTGGTGATTATAACATGTAGTATTAGAAATCCACCCCTGGGCTTCATGCATGTTAATAAACACGCTACCCGTTGAATCTCCAGCCCCTAACAACATTCTTTTACTTGGTCATTTAGGTGACTTCTGGCTTCTAGATCAAGGATTGTGGATGAAATCCTCATAGATGGCATTTGGACTGACCATCTGTGTGACATATCAGCCATTGATATGCAAGAAGAGCTGGGTGTGGTGGTGCATATCAGTATACACCTATAATTCCAGTACTTGGGAGGATCAGGAGTTCAAAGCCTCCTGGGCCTACATAGTAAGCTCAAAACCAGCTTGGGATACATAAGTCCCTGAGTCTTTTCTCAAACAAGATTCAGGTCATGGAAAGCTCTGTGTGATAAGACTCTGGCACTTCCCCTAGTTCCACACAGCATCTTTCAATGCAAGATGCACTCTGTGTACCATGTTTTGCTTCATACTGTACTAAGGGTTACCCTGGGAAGCAGTGGGTAGAGAAGTCTCTGGAGTAGCTCCATCTGGAATGATTGGCCAAGCTACAGGAAAATGGTATAAATGTAGCTAAATGGCTCCATACTCAGCAAAGACAGAACATGCAGCAGCCGTAAGAACCAGGGACTTTTATAGGATATGTATTCCTCAAGCCAGTCATACAGGAGAGATGATGCATGCTTTGATCTGGGGCAGGCTTTTGAAACACATGTGCTGTGGTTTAGGAATGGCATGTCCCCTACAAGCTTACATGTATGAACACTTGTTCTCCAGCTGGTGGTGTGTTGGATGGGTTATGGAACCTTTAGGAGTTGGTGGTTATTGGAGGGGACTCATAACTGGAGACACACCTCGATGTTCTATAGTCGAGCCGCACATCCTGTCTACTCTCTACTTCGCCACTGTAGACATAGTGTGACCAGCGGTCTCATGCTCCTTCTCCCACGTCTTCCTGGACAGCACAGACTCTCAAACCCAGGCTTAGATGACTGCCCTGTTTAGAATCCTGGTGAATTAGAAAGCAAGTTACCAGCTATATTAATTTGCTGTCTATTGCTGTGATAAAACACCATGGCAGAAGCAACTTGGAGGAGGAAAGGGTTTATTGGACCTACAGGTTATATAAGTCATTATTAAGAGACACCAAGATAGAAACTAGGGAGTGGAAACTGAAGCAGAGACTGTGGAGGATCTCCGCTTACTGTCTTACACTCCATGGCTTACTCAGCCTGCTTTCTTATATTCGCCAGGGTCATCTCCACCCCCCTGTGGACTGAGCCCTCCTATATCAATCATTAATATTAAAAAGATGCCCCACAGACTTGCTTACAGGCCAGTCTGATGGAGCCCTTTTCTCAGTTGAGGGTCCCGGATGACTGTGGGTTGGGTCATGTTGGCAAATATCTAACCAGCCTGTCAGGCTCACTGCCTCAGCTACATTCGGCATCCCTGGGATGGTTAGAGATCTCTTCTATGTGTAGGAGCCTGAGCAAATGTTCAGCCCATTGTCACAAAGCCATGAGTCATGACCAGTGGGTCATAAAGAAGCAGATGGGATGCAGCAAGGGAAATTCCTCAGAACACAAAGCCCCGGGAGACCACAAATCAACCACTGCATTTTTTTCTCTCAAATCATAATTTCACTCTGATTTTTTTATACTTCTTCATGGCATACACCCATGCACAGCCTTCCTGAGCTCACGTATGCTCTCAGTATAGGTCACCAAGCCCCTTCATCGTGTCCTTTCTTGAGTACAGATTGGATACAGATCCTACTGTGAGGACCTTTGAAGCCACGCCCTGCTAGGAAAGAGAACAACACAGGCTGTGGGGCAGACACTTTTAGTGAACCATCTACTGAATAATGCATGCACTATCTGAGAAGTTAATTAACTGAATTTGCTTATTTACATAGTGGTGTTAAGAAAACAGTGGAGGGGCTGAGTAGGAAAATCCTGCCCTGACAGAGTGCCCCTGCCTTGTGTGTCACTGGGAAGTCACCACAAACACTCTGAGGGTTAGGATGATATAGTTCCAATTGTTTGTTAGGTCTGTAATGAGAAGACCTACAATCGGTGCCTTTGTCTTTTTAATAACAAATGGCAAAACCTTTCTGCCAGCACAAGCAAGGCTCTTCCCACTCTGCCTGCAGGACAGGACCAATGGAGAAGGTAGGGCAGGAAAATGGTTTGTTTCCCTCACCTTCAGCATCCATGGTCTACTTTTAAATGGGAGTGAACCTGCAATTCCACCAGCATGGATTAGTTTCCATTTAAAGGTCGAATTTAAAGGACAACTTGTGGGAGGGATTCTTTTAGGTAACTCCAGAGAGCACAGAACTCCATTTCCCTCTGTATATGTTACCTGTTATTCTTTGCTATGTCTGGGGATGAGAAGGTCAGGGCAGTGTGGGGTGCGACAGTCTCTGGTGTGACTTTTCCTAGGATGATGTGAACACATGTCTATCCACCCCAGATGTGGCACCAAGGAGGAGACCAAAGCAAAGATGCCACCCAGTTTCAACCTGAGAAGCTAATGAGTTCACTGGGTTCTTAGGGTTGTACCAATCAGGAACGCAACTTACAGGGTAGTGAGCCCAGGATGTCCCACCTTATCATAGATAACAACCTCACACACTGACTATTTTCAGTTGGCGTTCGAGCTTCCATGTATTCAAGCATTGAGTGAGATCACCTGCCTGAATGAGAGAGCCAGGAAAGAGCAGTGGCTGCAATTCCAGTTGGAGATCCTAGACCCTCTTCTCCATCTTCTCTTAAGGAGTGGTAACAACCCCATTACCATGACCACAGACCTAGCTACCAAAGCAGTATTGTTCTGCTTATTTTGTTGCCATAGCAATGAGACCAAACTTATCTCTACTCCAAGATGCAGATGGTGGTACCAGGGGAAACTGAGATCCTCTCTTGGGGTTCTTAATCTTGTTAATAACAAAATTTACAAATGGACTAAGAACAGGGACAAGTTTATTAGAATTAAAAAAAAATCCGAGGGCAGGGAAGTTGTAAACCTAAGTAGCTACTCTAAGGAAAAAGATGGAGAAGAGGAAGAGAGAAAACCATGCCCTCTGTGAGCAGCCTAACCACTGTGGGGGCGGGGTGGGAGGCCAACTTCAGAGAGTGAGGAAGCCCAGAGCATCCAAGAAACTCCTTGTGTCTGGAAGAAGAAGAAGAAGAAGAAGAAGAAGAAGAAGAAGAAGAAGAAGAAGAAGAAGAAGAA
>NW_022196906.1:110023895-110030954 GCF_008632895.1 Mastomys coucha | reverse complement strand
AGAAGAAGAAGAAGAAGAAGAAGAAGAAGAAGAAGAAGAAGAAGAAGAAGAAGAAGAAGAAATAGGAGAAGAAGGAAAACATGTTCTGGGTCCTACTGAAGAAGAGACAGAAGAAAGAAGAAGGAGCAGGGTAAGGAAGAAGAGGAGAAGGAGGAGAAACAAAAGGAGGAAGAGAAAGAGGGAGAAGAGGAGGAGAAGAAAGAGAATGAGAAGGAGATGAAGGAGGAGGAGAAACAAGAGAAACAGGAAGAAGAGGAGGAAGAGGAGGAGGAGGAAGAGGAGGAGGAGGAAGAGGAGGAGGAGGAAGAGGAGGAGGAGGAAGAGGAGGAGGAGGAAGAGGAGGAAGAGGAGGAGGAGGAAGAGGCTGCAGTCTTAATTTAATTGCATAGCAGCAATTTTGCAAATCACTACACAGAGGGAAGGCTTTCCAGGAAGTAAAAATAAACTTTCTCATTAAGTGATAAGTATTCCTCCAATCTCTTCAGCATCACTTAAGGTGAACCAGCCTTTCTGAAGCTTCATTGACATAAAATATAATGTGGCAAGGGGGTACCATGGCAGGCCCATGCCAAGGTGTGCCTCTTTGTAATTACGCCATGCAGCAAACCTGATGTGAAAGAGGTTTACTGGGGGAAGGGAGAGGAGTGAGGACATGGGAAGAAGTAGAGGCAGACAGACAGGAGCAGAACCATGAGAGCAGAGCAAAGGGGGTGGGGGTGGGGGGTGTTTTTTTTAAAACCACAATCTCAAATGTTTGATTTACCGAATGAAGACTCAGAAACCAGATGCCGTGATGAATGTCTGCCAGAGAGGCAGAGAAAACACCCTCTTTGCTACTGACCTTCCTACTCTCTCTGGGTGTCACAGAAGGGAAAGGCTCTTTCTCCTTCTCTGTGCTGTCTTAAATACTTTACAACTCAAATACATCAGTGGAGACATCAGGTTGGAGGTGACAGCAAAGTAGGGGAATTCCTACAGTAGGCCTCATCATCTATCTGATGCCACCCTCAGCCTGTGGTTCGTGGAAACTGGTGGTCTGTCCATAAATTACAAAAGGTTTTATGTGTTACTTATGAGAGTGTTGGGTCAGAAATAGAGATGGGCAAGGAATGGCTGTGGAGACAGCTAAACATAGCCCAAGATAAATTGTCATGAAGCTCTGGCCCTTCACCTTTTGAACCTCTCCAGGGTCATCAACGCTCCAATCAGTTAATTGGCTCTCTAGAAGGTTCAGGATATGCTGCCACGATTTCTAGGAACTTTCTTTCAGACGTGGTTCCCGCTAAACCCTAATATCTGACAGCACTGCTGTCTTCCATTTACTGGGATCTTACTTTAGACCTCCCACTCCACCCCCTTCGACCCCATGATCTCCACAGGAAGAATTCAAAGGAGACACGGAGATTAATGCAGACAATAGGGTTTAGCATAGAGTAAGGTGGATCAGCTTGAAGGGAGGAGAGCAGCCAGCAGGCTGGGAGGAGCACACTCAAGGGGGAAGAGTGGCCAACAGCCCAAGGGACCATTGAGCAAAGCTACATTGTGTTAGGTTGGCAATGTATTGTCTCCTAGAATCTCTCAGACAGAAACCGTCCTGAGAGCTCTCTTTCCAAACAGGTGACTGGCAGGCCCATCTGTATCACTCGTTAAGCAGTAACAGTGGTAGAGTTGGTTCTTTACCTGAAAGTTTTTAATCTCGTTAGGAGTCTTATCATCTTTTCTGCACTTTAGAAAATCGCATCTCCACCCAGGGCCAGAACTCAGCCTGTCTTCTGTTCAGTAGCGACTCAACTTCTGTTCTTGGCTTTAGCCCCTACTGGTTATCAGGAAGAGCTCTATGGTCTGTGACCCTCAGGCTTGGCAAATCTGAGTAGCTCTCTGACAGCCCAGCCCGTGGTGGGCTCCCTGGAGCATAATTGAAAAGTTTTTAAGATGTTTCTTAAGAGACACAAAGGAGACACTGAGCTCAACTTAGCTCAAACCACAAAAGCCTCAGAGGCTGGCGGCTGTGGGTTCCCCTACTCTTGTATCAGGGCTTTATGAGCAATCAGGTAGCTATGCTGTTACCAAACCTGGGTGGATCTGAGAATCAGATACACTTCACAGGCCCACACCCCACAGGCAGTGTGTGTGGGTGTTACACTCCCCATCCACCAAATGCATGCCAGTGTAGATGGATGTTACACGTATTTGTTCTCCAGAAATGGTATTAGCCAAAAGATCCATAAACCACACAAGAAGATACAAAGGTCAGATGGAGAGTGGAGAAGCTCATCAGAGCAGTATCCACTGAGCCAGAGGCTATGTGGTGCTGTTACTGTAGAAGAAAAACATCTTTCTACCTTTATCCGAGGGTGCCTGATTGTTCTGCTATCTGGTGCGAAGTCGAAGGTTGAGAAACCCCTACATTAGCAGAGTTATTACAGAGAGAGGAGAAAGAAGAAATCAGGCCATGGTGGTACCTACCTGCCATCCCAGAACCAAAGAGGATAAGATATGAGAATTGCTGTGAGTTTGAGGATAGCCTGGGCTAAACAGTGATAAGTTCCAGGTTAGCCTGAAGCGTGCTAGGGAAAGTTTGCCCAGGTGAGCAGATCTCTGTGAGTTTGAGGCTATTCTGATCTACAGCTCTACATAGTAAGTTTCAGGGTGGCCAAGGCTATGCAATGAAACTATCAAATAATAATGATGACGATGATGATGGTGGTGGTAATTATATAATTATTTTATAACAATAATTATGTTATTATTATAAAAAACTAATGATGATGATTTTAAAGTGAGCTAAAAAGTTAAATAAATAAAAAGGAAAAATTAGAAAGCATAGTGATTTGTCCAGAGCACAAAACAAACTTTAAAAGTAGATGACATGCTGGGCAGTGGTGGCTCACGCCTTTAATCCCAGAACTTGGGAAGCAGAGGCAGGTGGATTTCTGAGTTCGAGGCCAGCCTAGTCTACAGAGTGAGTTCCAGGACAGTCAGGGCTACACAGAGAAACCCTGTCTCAAAAAAACCAAAAAAAAAAAAACAAAACAAACAAACAAAAAAGTAGATGACGTACAGGTGGCACTGACTCTCATGTGGACGGTTTACTTTGCTTAACTGTTTTTCCACGTACTTTTTTCCTTCTGTCTGAGACGGAGACCACTCGGTAGTCCAGGCTAACCCAGAGCTGGGTGGTGACTTCCCTTCCCACTTTCTTTCCTTTTTCCTTCCTGCCTCTCTGCTTTCCCTCTCTGTCTCCCTCCCTCTCTCCTTCCCTCCCTCCTTCCACCCCCTCCCTCCCTTCCCCCCCCCTCTCTCCCTCCCTCTCCAGCATCTCACATAGCCCAGTGTGACTTACCGACTCTCCCATCCTGATTGTCTTACCTCTTCCTCCCAAGGCTGAGCTGAGCTTGCAAGGCCAAGCCACCACATCCTGCTTTAAACTCATGATGTTTGCTTTGTGCAGCAGCAGTTGCTGCTGCTGCTCTCCTGTTTAGTCATCTGCCCACATTTTGTTGTTAGTTTGACACAAGTGAACTGGCTCTGATTTCATCTTACCACAGATTAGATTTCTAGCCTCAAAGCTTAAAAATTGGAAAATCGTATTTACCATTCTTGAGCAGTATGGGGAGAGAATAGCTGGAGATGGACAGTAGACAATGTGGAAGGCTAGGAGAGATCAGATAACAGGGGGCTGTGACAGCAGCAGAATCAGCAAGTAGAGCGTGTGGGGTGGTATAAGATGTGGTATAGTGGATGATGTGAGGTAGTAGGGAGCTAGGATAGCAGAGGGTGGGAGAGGATGGAGGTGGGAGAAGAGGGCAGAGGGAGGAGGAGATGGCTACATTTTAGTGTTCCTCACACACCTGATGGACTAGTTAAGGATTACACTGTGTAGGTTGTGAAGACTGAGAGATACTCCAGAGGATCCCCCCAAAAAAAGCAAGTGTAGAAAATGACAAGTGTGGCTCTGGCATCGCACCTCAGTGTGCCTCAGTACTAGAAGTGAGGCATCACACTGCACCCCTCAGTAGTGACCTTTCTGTTGTTGGCATAAAAATGCCCTGATGAGAAGCAACTTCTCATCAGAAAGGGTTTGCTCAGCCACAGTTCCAAGTTGCATGCAATACATGTGTGTGGAGGCCAGAGGAGGCCATCACTTATAGAGGTAGGTTCTCTCTGTCCATCACGTGGATCCTGGGCCTCAAACTCAGTTCCAGGCCTGGTGACCAGCACCTTTAACAACTGAGCCAACTTGTAGACCCACCTCTCTGCTCTTCCACAGTCAAGGACTCAAACCCATGGAACGTGCTGCCCATAGTGGGGTGGCTCTTCCCACATCAATTAATAAAATCAAGACAATCCCCCATAGACATGCCCACAAGGACAAGCTGATCAAGCCAATTCCTTGTTGAGAATCTTGTCCTAGGCAATTCTAGGTTGGGTCAAGTTGACAATTAAATCTATGTGTATAATATGTACAAATTGGATAACTTGACTGGAGAATAGCTCAATGGATAAAGTACTTGCTTTACAAACATTAGAACCTGAATTTGATCGTCCCAACCCACATATAAAAGCTCTGGACATGGTAAGTGATCACTTGTTATAGAAGCAGTAGAGTGACAGAGAGAGAAGGCTCCCTGAGGCTCCCGGGATGTTCTAGTTTGCCTTTGATTGTTGTGATAAACACTGACCCAAAGCAACTTGGGGAGGAAGGGATGATTTCATTTGGCAGCTTACAGGGAAGCCAGGGCAGGAACTCTAGACAGGAATGGAGGCAGGAACCTGGAGGCAGGAACTGAAGCAGAGACCGTGGAGGGGTGCTGTGTGTTGGTGTTCTTTCCATAGTCTGTTCACCCTGCATACATCCCAGACCCACCAGCCCAGGGGTGACACCAGCAGCAGTGGTCTGGGTTCTCTCTCATCAATCACCACTCAAGAAGATACCCTCAAAGATTTGCACTCAAATCTTGTGCAAATGGTGGAGACATTTCTTTCAACTGAGGTTTCCTCTTCCCAGATAAGCTTGAGCCCCAGGCCTATGAGAGACTTTAGACTCAAGAAAGCAAGGAAGATGGCACCCTAGAGACAACGTGCAAGGTTGTCTTCTGACCTTGACATGTGCGTACATGCAAACATATAGCTTCATACATACATGTACTAGCACACACATGAACATATGCATGTTGATTAATGTGGACTACTAATTAGTGTGAATTGTTCAGTAAATTGTACAGAGCACCTTGGTCTTTCTAGTCCTTTCATCTCTCATTATCAGTTTATTTTACTCATCTGGGCACTAAGGGTTAGAGATAAAATCGTGGAGCCAGTGCTCACCCAATGCTTGAAAGAAACAAGCTCAAGTCTTCAATTAGAAAGGGCGGTAGTGAATACCTGTCCGAGTGTTCATTTAAAACGAGACTTGAAGCCAGACATCGTGACTGTGTCTCTCATCCCAGCATTTGGAAGGTTGGGGCAGAAGAATTAAGGATTTTGGGACCAGCTTCAGTTCCATAAAGAGTTTGAGACCAACCTGGGCTACTTGAAGCCATGCTTCAAAAAAAAAAAAAAAAAAAGAGAGAGAGAGAGCAACAAACAGGATAGGTGGTACTGGTACGTGTTCTTTCATTCCAGCACTTGGAGGCAGAGCATTAGGAGTTCTATGTCAAGGCTAGCCTGGTCAACACAGCAAGTTCCAGGCCACCTAGGTCTCCCAGAGTGAGATAGGGCATGACCAAGAAGGTTGAGGGCAACTCTCCCATAGTAATGCAGAATGACAGACACGTCAAAATAGATGCTGCCTCAACAACACAGAAAGGAAAAACCAACTCCCCAGGGCTGTGTTCTCACCACCACGCTTGCACTGCGGCACCCGTGTGAGTACATGCATGTGCACACAGTCCAATGGCCTGGACTACAGAGCTAGTTCTAGGACAGCCAAGGCTTCACAGAGAAACCCTATCTAGAAAGAAAAAAACAAAAACAAAAAAGTCAATTTAAAAAATGATTAGTTGAAGCCGGGCAGTGGTGGCACACGCCTTTAATCCCAGCACTTGGGAGGCAGAGGCAGGCAAATTTCTGAGTTCAAGGCTAGCCTGGTCTACAGAGTGAGTTAGAGAACAGCCAGGGATATACAGAGAAACCCTGTCTTGAAAAACAAACAAAACAAAAGAAAACAAAACAAAACAAAAAAAGAAAGGAAAAAGAAAAAAGAAAAGAAAAGAAAAAATGATTAGTTGAAAAGAAGTGACTTAGCTGGAGGCCATCCTGGCCTTAGTGCAGTGCATTAGGCTTGCTTAGTTTGTCAGTATTTATAAAGAAATTTCCTTTCTCACACAGATTAACTTAGCTTTAAGCCTAAGCAGACGGATGGTCGAATTTATTGCATGGATAATAAGGACTTCTTTAATTTTCTGATACAAAAGACTACAGTGAGTCAAGCTTTCAAAACTGCCTGGAGATGAGTGTGTGCCATTAACAGTCATAGTGGGTCTTTCTGAACCTAACACAGAACGTTGGGTAAATAATGCAATCTGTGGGCCGGTGAGATAGCTCTCAGAACCAAGGTGTTTGCAGGCAAGCCTGAGTTCCTAAGTTCGATCCCCTAGACCTACTCGATAGAGGAAGAGAATTGATTTTTGCAAACTGCCCTCTTATCTTCACACACACCATGACAAGAGCTTACACAACATGTGCATGCATGCACAAGCACACAAACACAAAGTAAATAAGTGTAAAATAAAATAATACAGGTTGTATAAATCATATCTATGTTATGCTTACATAACAGACCCTAAGAAACCAAAGGATCTCAAAGGAGCTTAGTTTATACCTAGTGTAAACACAGTGCAGGCTGAAGTTAATCAGGGAAGAGGGCTTCCAAGGGAGACAGGTTTGTCAGAGGCCTCAGGAGGTAAGAGAAATGAAATGCCTTCCACAAACATTTACATAGGCTCCTGGCATGCTGATGGCTAAAGCCAACTAATTCCCTTAGCAAAAATAAGGAGAGGGGCTGGAGTGCAGGGAGAGGGGCTGGAGTCCAGGGAGAGGGGCTGGAGTGCAGGGAGAGGG